>NC_132921.1:69340478-69662728 GCF_047675955.1 Chlorocebus sabaeus
TCTGGTCAAGATTCTTCATTCTTTAATTGCCCTTAGAGAAAGTTTATTCAGGGCATGTGAAGGAATATTTCTGTGCATTTCCAGAATTTCTGATAGGTGTTTTAGGGGAAGACCTACTCCCAGCCTACTAATATATTATCATTATTGTTATGAGTTAGTACTAATTCAGATGTGATACTTGAGGCTAGCGTTTCCCAAACTTGCTTGAACGGGCTGTTGCATAAACAATATTGCAAGTTTCATTTTCATGTTACACTGGAATGTGGAATTTTTGTATAACATTAGTATTTTGACACACTATATATGTATTTGTTATCTATTGCTGCATGGCTCAAAACAACAATCATTGTTTTGCCTCTCAGTTTCTGTTGTCTGAAATTCAGATAGGACACAATGGGAATGGATTATCTCTGTTCCATCATGTCTGGGGCTTCAGCTAGAGATCTCAAGGACCAGGGCCTGGAATCATCTGAAGTCTTGTTCACTCACAAGTCTAGAAATTGATGTTGATTGTCAGGTGTGGACCACCTGGGGCTGCTGCTAGGCTAACCTACATATGGCCTCTTCATGTGTCCTGGGATTCCTCACACCATGATGACTCGATTCCAATGGCAAGCACCCTGAGGGGGCAGGTGGTCACTGCTGCAGTGCTGTTCATGACCCAGCCTTGGATATCATGCAGCAGCACTTAGCCCGAAGTTGTAAAGACCCCACCAAGTTCATGTGAAGGGAATGTAGACCTCACCACTCAGTAGAGGAGTGTCTGTAACTTTTTAAGAAGAGTATGTGCAACAGGATATATATTAGTGTGGCCATGATTGGAAAATACAATGTCAGTATCCTCTTACCATAAGAATTCACATCATATACTTCCTACATGTAGAATATACTCACTTCTTCCCCCAAGATCTATAAATGTCATCCTCATTGGGATGTCAGATCTAAGTCTAGGATTTCAGCCTTTAAATCAGGTTCAAGTATGGAAGAGATATTTTCATTGTGGACTTGCATAGCTTCTCAAATATAGGTCTTAGTCTGAAGACCTGTGAACTAAAGAGACAAGCTATCTCCCTCCCACCCCTCCAGCATGTAATGGTAGGACAGGCAGAGGAGAACTTTCATGTAGAGACTCCTGTTCAGGAAGGGGGGAAACAGAAAGCATGCAAGAGTCACTGATTCATACACCTGGAATGTGATGTAATTACTTGACAAAGTCTCAGTCCTACTGCCTAGGAATGATTCTCCATAATTCTTGACTTCTGTCAGAGTCACTCCTCCTCTTCCCTAAGAAGTGGCCAGTTTCATTGGGTAGCTTTCCCAGTCTGATTTCTGCCTGTAGTACTTTTGGCCTCTTTGTAGTCCAAAGGTCTCTTTTCATTATAAGTGTCTCTGTCCATTTTAGTCTGAACTGGCAGTGTTTCTAATAGCAGTGTCAGACTAATTCTCTTAAAAATCCTATGGATCTCCTGTGAATCTTACTGAGGTTCATTTTGTTAGACGAAATGCACATTCATCAATCTCTTTGAAATAAGTCCTTGAGAGTCTGCTGAAAGGTTACCCTGTTAAAATTTATAGACAGTACTGTTAATAGACAGGATCTATAAGATATGCCCATAAGATTCTTAGCCTTTTATCTGAATGAACAGTTCTCTGAGGCACTGACTTACATGTTTCTAAGATTTTATTAAGGGCTTTTATAGTGTGTCCTCAGCTTTATCAGTAAGAGTTGTTTTCTGGGAGAAATTCATGATCTATCATAGATGAGTATTAAACTAGCAAAAGTGTGCATTCCAAAATTACTCTTTTTCTGAACAAAAATGAGAATATGGCTTTAATTATGTTCAAAATTGTTGCATTTCATGAGCTTGCATTTGCTAAGATGGTTTAATATATGGTATCTTTGAGAAGTTCATGAAAACTTGAAAAATGTCCAGGTCAACTTATGCTTTATATAAGTTAGGTTGTGTGTTCAGTTACTTTTTTTGTGAAGCAGTGTAACCATACTAGTAATAATTTATGTGAAAAGCATCTCACCCTCTCATGACCACAAAGGTCCTGCAGGATTTTCTTATGATCAAAGATTTTATGTTGTAAAAATTTTTCAATACACTGAAACCTAAATATCCTATAGGACAAATGAAACAGTCTGATTAGAAATGTTTTTCTGTTGCTGTTGATTTCTCCTTTTCACAGTTATAGACAAAATTCTCTGTTATTCTAAGTTTGACAGTGTCTTTTTATTTTTGCCCTTGTTATTTCAATGGAGGAAATTTAGAAGTAAGACTTCCGTATCTTTCTTTACGGAGTCTCTGTGGTGGTCCTCCGTGTCCATACACATAGCGCAGTTTTGCAGGTGGGATTTCCTGGGAGGCCAACTCCAAGGTATAGAGTAGCATACAGGATGACTCTTAAGGGTTGCTCTTGGGGTCAGTGTCTGGTGGAGGGAAGGGAAGGAAGCAGTGTTCTCCCTCTGCCTAATCCTGTGATACAGGCTTGGCAAAGGCCTCTTCTGACCCTATTTGAAACAGCTGAAGCTTGGCTGTTCTTTCCGAGTTGTCCTGAGTCAGGGCAAGGAGGTTGAGTCTATAGACCCCAGTGTTAATCAGTCATTAGATGTGGATTACCTCGGGCAGAAACTCTCTCTTCATTCAAGGCAATTCTAGAGGATGACAGCTGATGGCCAGCAGTGTTTGCTGCAGCTGGGAGCATAAGCTTTTCAGTCTTAAAGCAGAGGAGGGATGTACATCAGAGTGTCCACTCACATGCCTGAAATAGAATGAGGTGGAAGAAGGCAAGACAAATTATTTGTATGTGATGGTGCTAGATCCCCCATTACATACATCAGTGGTGTTTTTGGTTGATTTGTTTTCATGTCTAAATAAAGGCAAATGTTTATATTACTGTACAGTGAATAAAACAATGAATTCTGTTCCAGAAGAATCATAGGTAACTTCAAACTCTTTTGACTGTTTTCCTGTATTTGCTATAATGAGTAAGAATTGTTTTTCTCTAGGATGTTGGGGTGTCACTGTGGCAACCAGTGTCCTGTGCTGTGCTTGTTACTCCCTCATCCTTGGTCTGGGCCTGGTGGGCCTCTCCCGTGCTTCCGTAGCAGGGAATTATGCACAGCATGGTTGTTATCCTTACAGGATTGTTACTGGTTTGTATTCCCGGGTTCCCCAATGAATTGGAGGGCTAGGCCATGTTTTATTAATTTCACCTGATTTGCCTAGGGAAGTGCACAGCCCTGGAGGGCGCTCACTAAATGCTTAGTGAACTGACTCCTGCCTGCTTTCCTGTCCCAAGGCACTGTTTTGCCTACCTGCTTGTCTTCGGAGCTCTGCTCAGCTATTCTGAGTAGTTACTGCCAGCTACTAATTCTGATACCTAATCAGACCAGGGTTTCTGATGTCTGTTCCTCTTCAGTGTTCTTGCCCATCTTCTTCTTCTACTGTAGTTGATCTTATCTCTGAGACTTCTTGGATGATCTATGCTTTATTTGATCTCTCTCCCTATTTCAGACTATCACTGTATTTTGAAGGATATAACAACTGTATTCAAGGATGTAGTTTAAACTAGGAATCTGTGGAACGTCCCTTAGAATTTCATCTGTAGTTAGTTATCTAGTAGTTGCCTCTTGACTGACAAAGAGCAGAGTATAGTGTTGGATTTAGAGGGGTATTCTAGTCTAGTTGCTTGGCTATAGTTTCTGAAATACCAATCTGGCTTTTTTTTTTTTTTTTTTTTTTTAAAGACAGATTCTCACTTTGACACCCAGCATGGAGTGCCATGGTGCAATCACAGCACACTGCAGCCTCAGCCACCCAAGCTCGATTCTCCCACCTCAGCCTCCTGCGTAGCCGTGACTACAGGCATGTGCCACCACACCTGGCTAATTTTTGTATTTTTGGTAGAGACAGGTTTTAACCATATTGCCCAGGCTGGTCTCAAACTCCTGGGCTTAAGTGATCCACCTGCCTCAGCCTCCTAAAGTATTGGGATTACAGGTGTGAGCCCCCATGACTGTCCACAAATCTAGCTTAATCATAAGTGGGGATTTATTGGCTTGTATAGTTGGGAGTAGAGGAATAGAGTTTGTTTTCTGGCATAGCTGGATCCAGCAGCTCAGTGACAGCCGGGCTCTGTCTCCCTTTCCAGAGCTCAACTCACTTCTCACTGTACCGTGCCTTCATTCTCAGGCAGAGTTTCTCCTATAGCATGAGAGATGGCAGCCTCAAGCTTATCCCCCTACAACTAAAGATTAAAAAGGAGAGAACTTCTCACTCTCTCTCAGCATCTATATTACACATCTTACAGAAAGGGTCACCCACCCAAACCCAAATGACGTATTTACTCTTACTAAGGGTGGAGAATTCTCTTTTGCTAGCTGGCGGCATCTGCTTGTCTTGGGTGATGAGCTGACCCAGCTGCTGTGCCATCAGAGGGGCCACTCAAGGGAGTGGACGCTAAGCACACAGGTATTTTCTGTCACAGAAGAGGAAGAATGAGTACTACTGTGTAGAGAGCTGTTTCGGGGGAGAAACAGGCAAAGCAAAACTAGAGGAAAGCTTCATATCAAACTTGATGAGTCTAAATTTGCACCCAAATGTATTTACATTTCAAAATATGTGGACATAGACCTGCCCATAGTCACATTGCATTGACCTCCTTTTATCTGGGTTAGTCTCCCCCTTCACTGTCCTCCCTACCAGACTGTGTGTCCTTGCTGCCTGTGGGAGGTATTGCCTGATAGTCTGCTGGACTGAAATGATCATGTTAAGGCTTTTATTTGCATACTTACTTAAATAAGTTGACCATTTTGGAGTTGAGACTGGCCAGGCAGCTGTAGGAGATTGTGTCTTTCTGTAGTCAGATGAAACAGTGTGAAAATTGCTTGCTCGGCCATGCTGGGTGTCATGTTGCTCATAAAACTTATGCAAGAATAGGCAGACATCAATATTTCACATGGAAAAAAATGTGGTTTACTGTCATTTAGTGTCGTTTTCATTAAGTTCTTAATTACAAGGAATTGCTTAAAAATAAATTTTGTGGCCGAGCATGGTGGCTCAAGCCTGTAATCCCAGCTTTGGGAGGCTGAGGCAGGAGGACCACTTGAGTCCAGGAGTTTGAGACCAGACTGTGCAACATGGCGAAACCCTGTCTCTACTTAAAAAAAAAAAAAAAAAAAAAAAAAATTAGCCAGGTATGCCTGTAGTCCCAGCTACTTGGGAAGCTGGGACAGGAGGATTGCTTGAGTCCAAGAGTTTGAGGCTGTAGTAAGCCGGTATCACACCACTGTACTCCAGCCTGTGTGACAGATCAAAATACTGCCTCAAAAGACAAAACTTTAAAAAATAAAATAAAATTTGCTTTGGAACATTTCTACTTGACACAGTGAGGGTAAGCCACTGTTTCTAAAATGAAGTATTTTTTTAAATTTTCATTTAAAATGTTGGTAATTTAATGTATGAAGTTGGACATTAAGTTTGGAAAGTAAAATAGCTTTCACTGAAAATGTGGTAATTTTTCTTATAAACAAAATACCAGCTATCTCTCAGCTTTGATTCTGATTTAGGGATTTGAAAGTTCTTGGTTCTTTGCCTCTCCCCTGCCACAGGGGGACGCATAGCAAATTTGGCTTGATCTGAGATGGCATCTGCCTCATTAATTTTTTTTTTTTTTTTGATAGAATAGATTGCACCCAGAATGATTTTGGCTTTCCCTCTCACCTATCAAATGGATTTTCATGCAGTGGCCAAAGTGTGATGTTTTGCTCATTTCACTTTGGGTTAAATTCCTATGTCTATGACTGCAGGTAAAATGTCTCAACTTTCAGTGGGGATTCAGAATGTTTCAGGTTATCAAGAAAGTGTTTTTCTCCTGGAGAAGGCTAGTGTGTGGCTTAATGACTTCTCCACATGGCTCCTTCCTATACCCTGTGCTCATTCCCTGCCCTGGCAATCTTTAGCAAAGAGAATGAATCCTAGATGAGTCTCTTTTAGAGTTGTAGAGATAAAGTATAACTGGGAAATTCAGATGAAAGTGGATCTCTAAAAAATAGATGTTAACTCTAGCTCCAATTCTTAAGTGGGGAATGAGGAGTAAATGCTTATGTCTTTTTCTGGGGATGCCAGTACTAACAGTGAGGCACTTTTTAAATATGTGTCTTTCAGTTTAAATGAAATGATTGGAATTGGGTTGTCTGTTAATATGTTTCTTTGCAGCTGTGATATGTGTACTTTTTAAAATACTTTAAAATAATGAGGAGCTGTTGAAAACTATGAAGAAATAACTTAAAAGAATGGACCAGTTGTGCTGCAGAAATTAGCAGTGAGATATGTCTTTACTTAGCAAAGGTTGAGAGCAACATATGAGAGGGAGAGGCAGTCACCAGAAGTGAGCAGCTCCAGAGAAACCACAGTATAAGACACATGACTATCTTCCAAACAGCATGGTATGTAAGATGCTACTCACGCTGACATTTATTTTAGTACTAGTAATCATAATAGTTTGCTAACATGTGTTTGAGTTTTTACTACATATAGTGTTATGTACTTTCCTAAACATATTCATGTGTTTTATTTATTTCCTCAAAGCCACCTATGACATTGGTAGTAAAATTATCCCTGTTATATCATCATTGAAATGGATGCCCAGATTGAGTAACTTGTCCAGAGTCTAACAGCCAAGATTGGAACTTAGGTGATCTTCAGATGTGGGTGATTCATGTACCAATATGTCATCTTGAATAAGAACTTATATTGTATATGCATGTTTACAACAATTTTGTCCCAAGGTATATTTGAAGATGTATGTTATTTGGGAGAAAATGAAATAGTGCCTTAAGATTTTGGGCTTTGTTCTTGAGCTTTTAAATAATAGTCTAGTAATTCTGTTTCCAGTAATGGCCAATTTGCTTGTTTCAGATCATTCTCTATTTAGAACAAATAGAAAATTTGGAAGTGGGGACGGGTATCAATTTGAAAGTATTGAGATCTACAAGATAGCAAGAATTTGTGGGGCTAATATTCCAGGGAGAATGTAACCCAGAAAAGGAGCAACTTTTCCCATTCGGGGGTTTGCTGAATTAAAAGTCTCGTCTGGGAAGCTGAAAAGCTGAGTGGAGTTTCTGGAAAACTCAAAGAGCTGTGAAGTTCCTAATTTGCTAAGGAGGAGGAGCTGTGGAAAACAGCTCATGCTTTTATTGGGACCTCCAAGGGTTTCACTGTAGGAATAAGAGTGAATTTGAGAAGTGATTTCTCACAGTGACTGAAGCCCAGCTTCTCATCATGTAGGCACTGGAAAGAAGTAATCTGTTCCTAGCCTGTGCCTCTGCTAGCTGCAAAAGTGAATCCTGTCTGGATGAAAGTAACATTAACTGTAGCCTCAGATTTTCTCCACAACTTTTTATTTACAGCATTATTAATTTAAAAATAACCGGGTACCCCAAAACATAGCATTTAACTGAAATTCAGTAGCACAAAAAGTATATACAAATAGGAACTCTCAGGAGATCCAGATACTGGAGTTATTTAACTTCAATATAACATTGGTTGAAGGAGTTTAATATAACAATGATTAAAATATTTAGAGAATTGAATGACAAATGGAGTAATTTCACAGACAACTAATTCTGTTAAAAAGTGAAAAGAGATTCTAAAATGAAAATCTATGTTAAAAACCTAGTGAGTTGGTTTAAGAGAAGATTTTACACAGCTGAGAGATAATAAATTAACCAAAATTTCTACAGAAAAAAATATTTAACTGGAAATACAGAGAAGAATGAAAGAATGGAAAACACAGGAAAGAATGTACAAGCCGTATGACATGGCAGATCTAGCATACATAATCAGAGTATCTTCAGGAAAGTCAAAAGGCAGAGGAGTTGAAGCAATATTTTAGTAGATAGTCCCTGAAGGTTTTCCAAAACTGACAACATCAAGCCACAGATGTAAAGAAGAGTTATGGACCCAAATGTGATAAACATAAAGAAAACTTACGTATACTGTCTTCAAACTGCTAGGAACCAAAGACAAGAGAAAGTCTTAAAAGCAGCCAGAGAAGAAAGACATTCCACTTTCAAAGGAGGGATATAAGACTGAAAGCAGCCTCTCAGCAGAAATAATGGAAGCTACAAGTCAGTGGATTGACATCTGCAAGGTATGGAAAGGAAATATCCACCAACCCAGAATTCTACTTCCAATGAAGGAGAAATAAAATTATTTTTATACCAACAACAACAACGAAAAGAGAAAAAAAAAAAATCTCTGAGGAAATTAATTACCATCAGAATTGCACCAAATGCTGAAAGGAAATGCTAAAGGAATTCTTTTGGCAAAAGAAAATGATCCTAGATAAAGCATGATGGTGCAGGGAATGAGGAGCGGTGGCAAGGAGTATTACTGGAGGTAAATCTGAATAAAAATTGACTATAAGAATTCAAAGTAATAATGGTTTCTTGGGTCTCACATAGAGATTTAAAATGCACGATAGCAATAGCATGTTTACTCAAGAAAAAGAAAATGGGGTTAGTGTTTTAAGTTTCTTGAGATTTTCAGGATATGGTGTATGTACAAACTGATATTGAACTTCAGTAATTCAGGGAGCTATATTGTAATCTCTACAGCAGTCACAAAAAGAATAGAGAAGGGATATGTAAAGAACAAGCTACCGGCATGGAAATTACAATAATAAAAACAATCTAGAAGAGGGCAGTAAAGGGAGGATAAAGAACACAGCTCAATAGAGAGCTCAAATCCAAATATATGAATTATAGTAAATATGCATAAAATTATTTCAAAGGCAAAGATTGTTAGATCAGATTAGAAAAGGATAGGAAAATGTCTGTTTGCTGCTTACAAGAGACATATCTTAAATATGAAGATGTAGAAAGGATGCAATAAAAGGTTATATCAGCTGGGCATGGTAGCTCATGCCTGTAATTCTAGTTCTTTAGGAGTCCAAGGTGGGAGGATCACTTGAGGCCAGGAGTTCAAGACTATCCTGGGCAACAAAGCTAGACCCCATCTCTACAAATTTTTTTTTTTTTTTTTTTTTAAAGAAACAACTTTGTGAGGCCAAGACGGGCAGATCACGAGGTCAGGAGATCAAGACCATCCTGGCTAACATGGTGAAACCCCATCTCTACTAAGAATACAAAAAAATTACCAGGCGTGGTGGTGGGTGCCTGTAGTCCTAGCTACTCGGGAGGCTGAGGCAGGAGAATGGTGTGAACCCAGGAGGCAGAGCTTGCAGTGAGCGGAGATCATGCCATTGCACTCCAGCCTGTGTGGCAGAGCGAGACTCCATCTCAAAAAAAAAAAAAAAAAAAAAAAAAAAAAAAAAAAAAAAGAAAGAGAAACAACTGTGGATGGTGGCATGCACTTGTATTTTCAGCTACTCAGCATGCTGAGGTGGGAGGATCGCTTGAGCCCATAAGCCTGGGAGTTCGAGGCTACACTGAACTATGATCACACCGCTGCACTCCAGCCAGAGTGAGACCCTGTCAATCAACCAATCAACCAAAAAATAAAAAATAAATAATACATAGATAGTTACATAGCCTAAACAAAAGAAAAACTGACATAGATGAACTGAACTGTTGAAAAGTTGACTTCAGGCAAGAAACTTAACATCAATAAATAGGAAACTTTACACTGATAAGAGGTTCAATATAATCAGAAAATACCACCCTTTTAAATGTTTTCTACCTTGCAGCATAATCTCAAATATGTAAAAGACAACATATTGCCTAATATTTTACTGATTTGACTTGAAAGAACAGAATGTTCTGAAGTCAGAACAGATAACGTTCTGTATGGACATTGGAAAAATATTGATACTGATGCCTTCTTTTTGCAGATTTCAAATTCAGACCATGTCATTTCTTCCCACAATCCCTTTCAAAGGAGGTTGGTGTTTCCTGTTATCCTTACATGAGTTATATAGTTGAGGAAGTGTAAATGTAGGGCTCAGCTTGAGGTGGGAGAGAACAGACTTGGTCTCCCTTTTGCAGGTGGAGTGGAAGTTGGTCCTAGGTGTCCCCGCCTTGGGAGCTTCAGGTAAAGTCTGGAATTGGTAGTAAGGCTGTTTGCTTCTTTGCTGTTAGCAGAAATCTTACCCCAGAGTACAGTGGCTTCAGAAGTAGCTGAAAAAGTGAAAGCATGCCAGGAAGAGTAAGAATCCCACCTTGCCTTATTATTTGGTATTTCACTCATGCATCAAAAATGTGAGCATCAGGAAAATGGTACTGGGTTTCTGAATCTTCTCTTCTTCTCAAACAGTTATTTGTTGACTATTAAGAGCATCTCCATTGATTAGAAGTGGTGGAGACATACTTGTGTCTTTGGAAGGGGGAAATAGAATGTGAACACAAACTATTCTTGAAAGAGCTTAAAATAATGTTCTATACCAAGCTGATTCTCTTTGGAACTGCTGTTGTCCACCAAGATAAACCACTTCAATCAGGGAGCAGTTTTTTCTAATCAGGTTTACAGCTTTGAACTTCAATGAAAACTGATTTTCTAAATTGTTAGTCAGTGGAATTATATTTTCAGTCTGGTTGTCTTTTCATTCAAAGAAGCTGAGCTAATGAGAGCAGGTGTTGGAGAGAAAATGAGGCATAAAATTCTCTGTATCTGTTGGACCTAGACTGCTGAATTGAGAGTTGCAGAATTGGCCATTTGTTAGGATGCATTTCAGGATTTCCCCCTGAAGTTTCACAAAACAGAAAATTTAAACAGCAATATTAGTTTTTATGTACCATAAGAGAATGAAGGAAAATAATTCCTTCAGCTAAAGGAAAGGATGGACATAGTTGCTTTTGAAGAAGTGGTTGTCCACTATTTTCCAGTAATTGTGTTTCTTCTTTTACCATGTTACCTCTGATTCTTATTGCTGAAATGTAGAAGAAATAAGAGCATACAAGGGAAAGAGTTCTCTGAACTTGGAATTCTGATCTTATACTTCTTCTTACCTCTCTTAGCTAAAGTAGAAATAATGAGGTTCTACTATATTACCCCTTTACACTTTTGCAAAGGTTCTTATGTAAGAATCAAGTCCATTTTCTATGATTGTCAAAAAATTTAGTGTGGAATGAAATGGAGCCTAATTTCATTTTACTTGAAACTCCATTACAGATGGAAGGTTTGTAGTATAAGATACTGGTGAGTATTTGAAAATGCAGGTACCAGAACAGAAATTCTTTGGCTTGCTCCCTAACCTTAAAATACTATTTAAAGATGGATCTCATACCTGAAAGTGCACACGCCAGAATGTTAGCAGTTGGTCACCTCTGAGGCATGAAATTAAAGGGTTGAGAGAGTGGAAGACTTAATTTTTACTTTTTAAACTTTTGAAATGTTAGGAGTTTTTTTTTTTGTTTGTTTGTTTTTTTTTTACAACTGACATATTTTTAAAAATGGATTTTTAATGGCCTAGAAGTTTTCTGTGTAAATGTATTGTTATATAAAGGGTATGGAAGAGAAGCTTCATTGCTAATCGCTTCATCCAGCCGACCCAGTCTTTTGATCTTTGACAGATTTGTTTCCAAGCAAATAATTATAAATAAGTTACCATTTTACTGCATATCCTTGAAGGTTTGCTAGCATCTCCTACCCTCAGGAGTGAGCATAAAACCAACTGCCCCAGGGAGATAAACATTTTATATTTAAATGTTTCCGGGGGAGAATTTACCGCTCTGTTTACTATGAGGATATTCTTGAATATATCTATTTTGAGTGACTCATGCTATAATGTGTTTTCTTCTCCTTCTGCCATAGTGGAGGAGAACAGCTGCTTGCTAACCTTCTGTGAACCTAAACTCTTACCTTATTATTAGAATGCTGTGCAGTGGAGTATCCACTTAAAGTTGGGTGTGACTGAGCAATATTCCAGACATTATGTGACATACCAGCATATAGTGATTAAGGAGACATGGTCTCCCATAAAGACACCAGCATGGGCCTGTGGCTCCCTGGTCCTCATGGCTTGGGAAATGCCTCATTCGCATCTCCACTTAGCACTCCTCTATCTGATGGGATTGTTCCCCACCACAAAGCTGCTCTTGGCTCCTTTTCTTTGTGACTTCCATGGAGCATGCCACTTACACAAAGAAGGAAGAAGAAAGAAGGCTGTAGTACCATCCTATTTGCAAAGACTCAGAAACTGACCTTCCTTTGAATTCCATTTCCACCCTCTACTAAATCTTAATTCTTCATTTGTTAAATGGGACTAATAGCACTGAACTCACCTTGCAGCTTGTGAGAACTGAGTAAGCTTTTTGTCAGTACAAGGAGGGTGGATCAGCTTCTTGGCAACTAAGCTCCCAAAAGACTTGTGAAATTAAATTCCAGTTTATTATTTGGCAATGGAAAAACAGAACCCTCCATCTGAGAAGACACTGTTTCCTCTGGCTAGCACATGAACTACATGGAAAGACATTTGTGTATCTTTGTGAACACAGATTCGGAGTAAGGAGAATTAATGGCATAATTCAAATGTTTGACATTGTCAGGAATGTGGCTGAAAATAGTATCCCCACAGCAAGTAGGTCATGGTACAAAAGGCAGAAGGTGCCTGGGAATCAGTCATCTGGGATAAGTTGCTTTTTCTCAGCTTCTGCAAAATGGGTATAACAACACTTGCTCATCAGCTTGGTTTAATTATGAGATAATTCAATGTGAAAAAGGCCCGACAAGGACTAGGCTTCTTCGTCCCCCTCCTGTAAAGCATTGAGCCATAGCTGATTTGTAATTAGTGAAGTTAATGATCCAGTATTCTAGATTCCCTTCTATTTTCCATGGGAATGGAAGAGGCTTCTGAAGCCTGTTTTGTTCCGATCTTTGCTTGTTTATATCATGCTGTCCTTGAAAACCAGAGTTACCTATCTTGATTGCAAAGATTTATAAACAAGGCATAGTCATACTTTATATATACATATTCATAGACACGGAATGCAACTACAATAGCAATTTGAACAGAGGAAATTAAAAAATGTTTTGAGTAACGCCCATGTCTGCATACATTTTACCTAGTGACTTGTGTCTACTTTTGTTTGTTGATACCCACATTAGACCAGTTGAAAAGGTCAGCAGGCCGGGTGCCATGGCTCATGCCTATAATCTCAGCACGTTAGGGGGCTGAGACAGGAGGGTTGCTTGAGCCCAGGAGTTCAAGACCAATGTGGGCAACATAGTGAGACCCTGTCTTTGCAGAAAAAAAAAAATGAACTAGCTGGATGTGGTGGCACATGTCTATGGTCCCACCTACTCTGGAGGCTGAGGCAGGAGGATCGCTTGAGCCCAGGAGGTCTAGGCTGTGGTGAGCCATGATCATGCCACTGCACTCCAGCCTGGGCAACAGAGCAAGACCCTGTCTCACAAAAAAAAAAGAAAAAGATCATCAAGAGTGTGCCTGCTTTGAATGACACTACCGTCATCTCTATATCTAAGCTGTAGACAGATGGTGTATATGCAGGCAACAAGAGGCAGTATCAGTATTCCCTGTGCTGATGCAGAGGCAGTACTCATCTCAAAAACATCTGACTTATAAATGACTCATGGACAGGAGCAACATGGGAGCATTGTCTCCTGGCTGACGTCGCTTGCCCTTTCTCCTGAAACTAGTTTTCAGAGAACCTGTGGCTTCAGAATGCCTTCCCGCTCCTTCTCCTTGTATTTCCCTATCATCGCTCAACCTCACATGCCATCTCTTCTGGGAAATACTTCTTGAATCCTGCAGAATGAGTTTCTGGCTTTTCTCTGCTGTGGGAAATCAGTGCGTGGTCTCTGAGCTGAGAAGTGGTGCAGAGGGGCACGTGACAGGCAGGTTGACAGATGGTCACAGTCAGTAGGTAGGCTGAGCTCAGTTCGAAGCATCCTGCGTGGCATGCTGAGGACGTTGGGCTTTATCTGATAAGCAACTGGGAAACTAGATTGTTAAACCTTGAAACAGAGTAACTAGATTAAAATTTAAAAACTTGTTTTAAACTAGGTAGCCTGCGGGCTGATTGCACTGTAATCTAATAAAGTGCTAACAGGTAACCTTTCGATACAACTGGGATGCTGGCTTCAGGGATTCTGCATGAAAGAAATCATGCAAAGGCTGAAAATTATAGAAAAATATTATTGCAACAAATGTATGATGATTTGCTGAAAGAGGTATGAGAATACACCTGTGTTTACATTTTACTTTGAGATTTCTATGGCTTATGGGCCTGTGACAGGACAGTTCTGTCTTCTCCATTTGCCCTTCCTGCAAATGGAGCATGGTGCGGGCATCCTCACTCCTTAGGGCCATTCATCCATCCTGCATCCAGGAATTCAGTCAGTTTCTTTCAGCCATTACCTTTCCAACAGTAGGTGTGTTATTTGGCTTTTTGCTGGCTGTTTGTACAGCCAGCTTTTTCTACATCAATAGAGGACTAGAACAAAGCTGTTGAATATAGAAATTTGAGGTGTGGGTGGAAATCAAGCTACAATTACATCATAATGTTCATTTCTTTGAGCTGTTGACAAAAGGAAAGAAGCAAATGATGGAACTCTTTAAAAAGTAGAGCAAAGAGAAGAAAGAGCTTACTTACTTTAATGGCTTTCTTCTTAAGTGCTGTTAGAAGAGAGAGAGGGCTAATCTTTCATTTGAATCTTTCTAATTTCTTGGGTTGTAAGACTCTTGCTTGGCCTTAAGTATTTCCAGCAATTAAATCAAAGCGCATTAAGCTTAGGTTCATCATAGATCTTTTAAGGATTTAAATCTTTATGCAGATTTTGTTTTTCTTATTGAATAGGATAAATAAAGGTGATGTACAAGGAAGGTCACATTTTGAAAGAGTGCAAGATTACCAATGCTCCCTTGAAATGTGGCACTGAGAAACCGCAAAGTTATGTTTTTGTTTATTACAAAGTGAGTTCTGGGCTAGGCAACGTGTCTCATGCCTGTAATTCTAGCACTTTGAGAGACCGAGGTGGGAGGATCACTTGAGGCTGGGAGTTCAAGACCAGCCTGGCAACATGGCAAGACTCCATCTCTTACTTTAAAAAAATTAAATAAGCCAGGATTCGTGGCTTACCTGCAGTCCTAGCTATTCCGGAGGCTGAGGTGGGAAGATTGATTGCTTGAGCCCGGGAGTTGACTTTACAATGAGCTGTGATTGCGCCACTGCACTCTAGCCTGGGCGAGTAAGACCCTGTCTTTGAGAAAACAAACAAAAAAAAGTAAGTTCCAGGGGGAAAATTCTAGTTTTATTTCTATGATGAGAATTACCAATATAATTTAATGTCTTTTAATAAAAGTGTTAATATGTGTAAAATACTTAACACAGTGCCTGGAAGTGTTTTGGAGAGAAGTCTTGAAATGATAAGAGCTAGCACTATCATAATGGAGACTCACACTATCCTTGTAGGTTATATCCTTATTCCATATACTAAATAAAGAATGTATTCCATATACTAAATAACAGAGCACCTATTAAGTGCCAGATAGTGTGTTTATACCGAGGATATCTATAAACAAGTCCTCCCAGAGCTGACATCTTAGTGAACAATTGGCCAGTCTTCAATAAAGAGAACAATTCATGATTTGATTTACTTGTTACTGTAATTATATGACTATCTAAAAAATAGTGCATCCTTGAATTATAGAACGGAGTTCCTGAGGCAGTCAGTGCGTTCTGGGGTTTTGCCCCAAAGTGCAGGAAATATGAAATCCAAATTTATATAAATGAGGTTTGAGCAGCTTCACTTATTCTCTAATTTCTACTGATATTCCCAGTTTTGTGTAAACCTCTGCAAAATGAGTTCCATCTAAAGCTGATGCCAACTCTTTAATATGTGTGTTAGATATGCATATATGTATAGATGTATATGATACATATGTATTATGTATGTTAATGCATGTGTTGTGCTGGACCCAGTTTATTCATCTCCCAGGATCTTCTTGATCATCCTTTTCTGCTGTGCTTCCCTGATCCCCCTCTAGGGAAATTCCCTGATGCCCACAGCATTCTTTAGACACAGAGGTCAGATTTCTCTCCCGATCCTTGCTGGTGGCAGCCAGGTGGTCAGCACACCTCTGTTGGGCCAGTCAGGCCCATTATTACTCCCGTCTCCCAACTCTGATGTCACTTGTGATCAAGAACCAGCATTACTGCCTAGCACCCAGGGCTTCCATGAGTTTCTGAGTTTCTCTGCTCCTATTCTGATCCCCAGGCACCTCTGGCCCAAGCATGCCCACTGACGTTCCCATAACCCTGGCCTGCACAGCAGATGCCACTCCTGTGGGGGAACTCAGGCTTCCAGGATGGCTGCCAGAGGAACCAGGAGACCAGTCAGAAATGGGGGTTGGGGAATTGGTACCCTGTGTTGCAAACCTTGGTGGTTGGAGACCAGAGCTAGTAGAAATTCCACCCCCATGGTGGACTGTGTGCACATTCAGGGGTTTTTACAGCTACTCTAATCTGCTGTGCCTTGAAAACGTGGCCAGGTCAGTAACCAACCTGCCCCATGTACCTCCCTTCCTTGCCTCAAAGCCCTGCCTCCTTCCCTCCTCCCTCCCTCACAACCATTTACATGGAAGCCAGGAAGTGTTTTCCCAGGCTCCATTTTCCCGAGAACCCAGGGAAAGGTACAAGTGGAGGGCTAGTAGATTGAAAGTTTATAATTGAGAAAATTTATGGAGAATTTTCTGATCCTTGTTGAATTGTGAGTATTTCTGCCAGGTTTTTTTCTTTTTGTTTAGACGGAGTCTCGCTCTGTCACCCAGGCTGGAGTGCAATGGTGCAGTCTCGGCTCACTGCAACTTCTGCCTCCCAAGTTCGGGTGATTTTCCTGCCTCAGCCTCCCAAGTAGTTGGGATTACAGGTGTGTGCCACCAAGCCCAGCTAATTTTTGTATTTTTAGTAGAGACGGGGTTTCACCGTGTTGGCTAGGCTGGCCTTGAACTTCTGACCTCAAGTGATCTGCCCACCTTGGCCTCCCAAAGAGCTGGGATTATAGGTATGAGCCACTGTGCCCATTCTGCCAGTTTTTTAAGTTTTTCTTCTTTTAGTTTGGGAGAGAAAAAATGGATTCAGATAAACAGATGGATCTATGTGCTCAGTGAGGGAAGACTGCAGGGGGAGGGGGGTCTGGCTTGTTCAGTCCCAGATCCCAGGCAAAGCACCTGCTGGTATACGTGACTTGGGAAACCCACCTGCTGAAGTCACAGAACTCATTAGCCTCTCCAAGCTCAGGAATCATCTGACCTCTTTCACCACCTTTTCCTCTCATTCATCTTGTTCCTCTGGATTATTTGCATTGAACAGAAATGCTGAATACTTCTATTTAGCAGAAACATTAAAAACAAGGTTTGTCCAGTATGCAGGGAAATAACCTTAGATGTATGTTACAGCAGAATTTAACAGGTAAAGATCCATGATTTGCACCAAATTTGCACAGGGATTGTGATGCTTTTGAGCATGGTAGAGGCCTACTCCCTACTCTGTCTCAACTTTCCTGTCTTTATAGACCATCTCTTGCTTTCTGGCTTCTGCCTTTACCATTTCAAATGAATTATGCTGACTAGTGCTGTCAAGTACTTTCCTTCTGAATCCTTACCCCAATTATTTTCTGGCACAGATAGCAAATGCATTCTTTAAAAGTTCTTCCACTGAGAAAGAAGCCATTTCTGTTCCTCCTTAGTCCCTCCCTTTTTTGTGCTACACTGTATGTCCCTCTTTGGATGAGCCAGTCATCTCCCTGAAGCCCTAGTCCATTTTCTCTTCATTTTTGCATCCTAGATCCTAGGCTCTTTGCTCTGTTTCTAGAGCTTAATAAGTGAGTTCTACATGGCTGAATGTATGATTTTTCAACCTTTCTTGCCTTCCCTACAATTTTTTTTTAATCTGGAGGTTTGCAGCTCTGTAAATCCGCTAAAAAAATTATGGTTTGTGCTTTTAAGTTTCTGCTTATAAAGTAAACAGAATAATGATTAAAATAAACACACTGAGTATTTATAGTAATATGAAAACTAAGTGAGACTAACAGTTCCTCACTGAGTATTTTCATGTCTTTAATATTTGAATGCAGTCTGGCTTATTGCAGCAGGACTTTGCAGGTGACAGCATAATATTTAAAAATGTTTATACTTGTACCTAATCAGCATTTTCTACAACTTATGCTGGGTAAATTGAAGTGAGCCTAAAAATTCTATAAAAGTATACCTAAAACAAATCTAAAAACCATCGGACTTTGAAAGCTTCTGTTAGGAGGTTTCTATTGCTTGTCTTTCTGAGGATCTGGTGTGTTTTGGTGGAGTCAAGACACAACTTGGCACACAAGTCTTCCACCTTTTACTCAAAATCTTGCACACCTTTCTTGGGAGAGATAGTGGAATGAAGACTGTTTGGTATTGGGGTGTGTGTGTGTGTATCTGAGAGAGAGAGAGAGAGAGAGAGAGAGAACCCGCACATAAACAGGAAGCCAAAATCCTAATATAGACAAGCAGTAAACCTACTCTCTTACCCCCACCCTGCAAAGTAGACATGGATGTGTAGGCTGTATATTTGATTGAATATTGGGGAAAAGCCCTCTCCTCAAGATTTCTGTCTTACCTAGGTGCCTGAAATTCTATGCTTTTTGAAAACCACTTTATAATGCATATGGTCATAAGGGAAGAGGAATCACAGAAAAACATGAGCGTTTAGAACATGAATTCTTGATTGTGTTCATGCCATGTACACCTTTGGCAGCCTGCTGGAGTCTACAGACCTCTTTTCAAAATGATATGCATAAATGCGTGACATAAAATGTATAAGATTATAGTGAAATCAGTTAAGTTCAAAATAAAGCTATCCAAATATTAAAACAAAATTTGCCATATAATAGTAGGTGTCTTTATCAATGTGTTTATTTAATAATGATATCTAGCAATAAGTCTATTCACTCAGGTAATCTTAAAGTAGTGAACGTAACATGGTGATGTGAAGTGAATATCTCCTCATTTTTTAGTGATGATAAAGTCACAAATACTGCTGATACAATTGTGGTTTGTTAACGACATTATATTTGAAGGAAATGCCACATTCAAATATGAATACCACATTCAGGTGTTTTCAATACTTTCAGTTAGAAGGTATTGAAAATGAAGATGTAATTTTGTTATCATTGATGTTTCTGGATGGACCCCTTGAATTTTATCCATGAACACCTCCCAGGGATTTCTCTGATACTGTTAAAGAAAGTTTTAAGCAAGTGAATGGAGGCACAAGGAGATGGAGGGTAAGAAAAATAAAATGAGAAGGAGGAAGGTGGAAAATGAACTTGATAATTTTGCTGTGGCTAGTTCTGCTAAGACTGTGAATGGTGCTTCTATGATATTGAACAGGCTAAGTGCAGTTGCTCCATAAATGTAACAAACTCGCAGAATCATTTTACCTTCATTTGAATCTAAAGAGGAAATGATTCCTCTCTGATTAATACGGAATTCTGATATCCCTGTCAACAGGTCTTGGTATGCAGCCTGCCTGGGCAATTTACCCGGGGATATCTACAACTGTGTAGTTGCTTAGGTTATCAGAAGTCACAGTAGAGTCTTTGGTCCGAAAAAATAAAATACGGACAAACTTGTAAAGGGAGATTTTCTTGGGAAACTCTGTGTTGCTTCCGATGGTCATACTTAGCTTTCTTCTATTAGGTTTGAGATAGAGAAAAGCTGGGAATAAGATTTGTTCTCACAATTTCACCATCAGTTTGTTTAAATGCTTGTCTTTATTTTTTTTTAAGTATAGAAATGGACTATAAACTATGGGTTCGACCTAATTGGTCTGAGATTTGGCAATTTCGTGTGGGTAGGTGAATGGTGAGGCTTTTACATTTGTTAGATTAAAAAATTATTTTATTATTCTTCAAGTTCTGAGATACATGTGCAGAACGTGCAGGTTTGTTACATGGGTATACACATGCCATGGTCATTTGCTGCACCCATCAAGCTGTCATCTACATTAGTTATTTCTCCTAATGTTATCCCTTCCTTAGCCCCTTACCCCCAACAGGCCCTGGTGTATGATGTTCCCCTCCCTGTGTACATGTGTTCTCATCGTTCGACTCCCACTTATGCATGAGAACATGCAGTGTTTGGTTTTCTGTTCCTGTGTTAGTTTGTTGAGAATGATGGTTTCCAGTTTCATCCATGTCCCTGCAAAGGACATGAACTCACCCTTTTTTATGGCTGCATAGTATTCCATGGTATATATATGCCACATTTTCTTTATCTGGTCTATCGCTGATGGGCATTTGGGTTGGTTCCAAGTCTTTGCTATTGCGAATAGTGCCTCAATCAACATACATGTGCATGTGTCTTTATAGCAGAATGGGATTATATATACCCAGTAAGGGGATTGCTGGGTCAAATGGTATTTCTGGTTCTAGATCCTTGAGGAATCGCCATACTGTCTTCCACAGTGGTTGAACTAATTTACACTCCCACCAGCAGTGTAAAAGCGTTCCTGTTAATCCACATCCTCTCCAGCATCTATTGTTTCCTGAGTTTTTAATGATCGCCATTCTAACTGGTGTGTGTATCTCATTGTGGTTTTGATTTGCATTTCTCTAATGACCTGTGATGATGAGCTTTTTTTCATATGTCTGTTGGCTGCATAAATACCTTCTTTTGAGAAGTGTCTGTTCATATCCTTTGCTCACTTTTTGATGGAGTTGTTTTTTTCTTGTATATTTAAGTTATTTGTTGTTTCTGGCTATTAGCTCTTTGTGAGATGGACAGATTGCAAAAATTTTCTCCCATTCTGTAGGCTGTCTGTTCACTCTGATGATAGTTTCTTGTGCTGTGCAGAAGCTCTTTGGTTTAATTAGATCCCATTTGTCAATTTTGGCTGTTGTTGTCCTTGCTTTTGGTGTTTTAGTCATGAATTCTTTGCCCATGCCTATGTCCTGAATGGTATAGCCTAGGTTTTCTTCTAGGATTTTTATGGTTTTAGGTCTTGCGTTTAAGTCTTTAGTTCATTTTGAGTTAATTTTTGTATAAGGTGTAAGAATGGGGTCCAGTTTCAGTTTTCTGCATATGGCTAGCCAGTTTCCCCAACACCATTTATTAAACAGGGAATCCTTTCCCCATTGCTTGTTTTTGTCAGGTTTGTCAAATATCATATGGTTGTACATGTGTGGTATTATTTCTGAGGCCTCTGTTCTGTTCCATTAGTCTATATATCTGCTTTGGTACCAGTACCATGCTGTTTTGGTTACTGTAGCCTTGTAGTATAGTTTGAAGTAAGGTAACATGATACCTCCAGCTTTGGTCTTTTTGCTTAGGATTGTCTTGGACATGCAGGCTTTATTTTGGTTCCATATGAAATTTAAAGTAGTTTTTTCTAATTCTATGAAGAAAGTCAATGGTAACTTGATGGGGATAGCATTAAATCTAAAAATTCCTTTGGGCAGTATGGCCATTTTCACGATCTTGATTCTTCTTATCCATGAGCATGGAATATTTATCCATTTGTCTGTGTCCTTGCTTATTTCCTTGAGCAGTGGTTTGTAGTTCTCTTGGAAGAGGTCCTTCACATCCTATGTAACTTGTATTCCTAGGTGTTTTATTCTCTTTGTAGCAATTGTGAATGGGAGTTCACTCATGATTTGGCTGTTTGTCTATTATTGGTGCATATGAATGCTTGTGATTTTTGCACACTGATTTTGTATCCTGAGTCTCTGCTGAAGTTGCTTTTCAGCTTAAGGAGATTTTGGGCTGAGATTATGGGGTTTTCTAAATATACAATCATGTCATCGGCAAACAGAGACAATTTGACTTCCTCTTTTCCAATTTGAATACGCTTTATTTCTTCCTCTTGCCTGATTGCCCTGGCCAGAACATAGGAGTGGTGAGAGAGGGCATCTTTGTCTTGTGCCGGTTTTCAAAGCGAATGCTTCCTGTTTTTGCCCATTCAGTATGATATTGGCTGTGTGTTTGTTACAAATAGCTCTTATTATTTTGAGATACGTTCCATCGATACCTAGTTTATTGAGAGTTTTTAGCATGAAGGGGTGTTGAATTTTGTCGAAAGCCTTTTCTGCATCTATTGAAATAATCACGTGCTTTTTGTCATTGGTTCTGTTTATGTTATGGATTATGTTTTTTGATTCATGTATGTTGAACCAGCCTTGCATCCCAGGGATGAAGCCGACTTGATCATGGTGGATAAGCTTTTTGATGTGCTGCTGGATTCGGTTTGCCAGTATTTACTTGAGGATTTTCGCATTGATGTTCATCAGGGATATTGGCCTGATATTTTCTTTTTTTGTTGTGTGTCTGCCAGGTTTTGGTATCAGGGTGATGCCAGCCTCATAAAATGAGTTACGGAGGATTCCCTCTTTTTCTATTGTTTGGAATATTTTCAGAAAGAATGGTACCAGCTCCTCTTGGTACCTCTGATAGAATTTGGCTGTGAGTCCATCTGGTCCTGGACTCTTTTTTGGTTGGTAGGCTATTAATTACTGCCTCAATTTCAGAACTTATTATTGGTCTGTTCAGGGATTCAACTTCTTCATGGTTTAGACTTGGGAGGGTGTGTGTGTCCAGGAATTTATCCATTTCTTCTGGATTTTCTAGTTTACTTGCATAGAGGTGTTTATAGTATTCTCTGATGGTAGTTTGTATTTCTGTGGGATCAGTGGTGATATCCCCTTTATTATTTTTTATTGCTTCTATTTGATTCTTCTCTCTTTTCTTCTTTATTAGTCTGGGTAGGGTTCGGTCTATTTTGTTGATTTTTTCAAAAAACCAGCTCGTGTATTCATTGATTCTTTTGAAGGTTTTTTCATGTCTCTTGTCTTTTTCAGTTCTTCTCTGATCTTAGTTATTTCTTGCCTTCTGCTAGCTTTTGAATGTGTTTGCTCTTGCTTCTCTAGTTCTTTTAATTGTGATGTTAGAGTGTCAATTTTAGATCTTTCCTGCTTTCTCTTGTGGGCATTTAGTGCTATAAATTTCCCTCTAAACACTGCTTTATCTGTGTCCCAGAGATTCTGGTATGTTGTGTCTTTGTTCTCATTGGTTTGAAAGAACTTGCTTATTTCTGCCTTAATATTGTTATTTACCCAGTAGTCATTCAGGAGCAGGTTGTTCAGTTTCCATGTAGTTGTGTGATTTTGAGTGAGTTGAGTTTCTTAATCCTGAGTTCCAACTTGATTGTACTGTGGTCTGAGAGACTGTTTGTTATAATTTCCGTTCTTTTGCATTTGCTGAGGAGTGTTTTACTTCCAATTGTGTGGTCAATTTTAGAATAAGTGTGAAGTGGTGCTGAGAAGAATTCATATTCTGTTGATTTGGGGTGTAGAGTTCTGAAAATGTCTATTAGGTCCACTTGGTCCCAAGCTGAGTTCAAGTCCTGAATATCCTTGTTAATTTTCTTTCTTGCTGATCTGTCTAATATTGACAGTGAGGTGTTAAAGTCTCCCACTATTACTGTGTGGGAGTCTAAGTCTCTTTGTAGGTCTCTAAGAACTTGCTTTAGGAATCTGGGTGCTCGTGTATTGGGTGCATATATATTTAAGATAGTTAGCTCTTCTTGTTTCATTGATACTTTTACCATTATGTAATGCCCTTCGTCTCGTTTGATCTTTATTGGTTTGAAGTCTGCTTTATCAGAGACTAGGATTGCAACGCCTGCTTTATTTATTTATTTATTTATTGCTTTCTATTTACTTGGAAAATATTCCTTCATCCCTTTATTTTGAGCCCATGTGTGTCTTTGCACATGAGATAGGTCTCCTGAATACAGCACACTGATGGGTCTTGACTCTTCCTCCAGTTTGTCAGTCTCTGCCTTTTAAATGGGGCATTTAGCCCATTTACATTTAAGGTTAATATTGTTATATGTGAATTCGATCCTGTCATTATGATGCTAGCTGGTTATTTTGCCCATTAGTTGATGCAGTTTCTTCATCGTGTCAATGTTCTTTAAAATTTGGCATGCTTTTGCAGTGGCTGGTACTGGTTGTTTCTTTCCCTGTTTAGTGCTTCCTTGAGGAACTCTTGTATGGTAGGCCTGATGGTGACAAAATCTCTCAGCATTTGCTTGTCTGTAATGGATTTTATTTCTCCTTTGCTTATGAAGCTTAATTTGGGTGGATATGAAATTCTGGGTTGAAAATTCTTTTCTTTAAAAATGTCAAATATTGGCCCCCAGTTTCTTCTGGCTTGTAGGGTTTCTGATGAGTGATCCGCTGTTAGTCTGATGGGCTTCCCTTTGTGGGTAACCCGACCTTTCTCTCTGATTTCCTTTAACATTTTTTCCTTCATATCAACCTTGTTGAATCTGATGATTATGTGTCTTAGGGTTCCTCTTCCCAAGGACTATCTTTGTGGTGTTCTCTGTATTTCCTGAATTTCAATGTTGGCCTGTCTTGTTAGGTTGGGGAAGTTCTCCTGGACAATATCCTGAAGAGTGTTTTCCAAGTTGGTTGCATTCTCCCTGTCACTTTCAGGTAAACCAGTCAAACATAGGTTTCTTATTTTCACATAGTCCCATATTTCTTGGAGGCTTTGTTTGTTCCTTTTCATTCTTTTTTATCTAATGTTGTCGTCACGCTTTATTTCATTAAGTTGATCTTCAATGCCTGATATCCTTTCTTCCGCTTGATCGATTTGGCTGTTGATACTTGTGTATACTTCATGAAGTTCTTGTGCTGTGTTTTTCAGCTCCATCAGGTCATTTATGTTCTTCCCTAAATTGGTTATTCTAGTTAGCAATTTGTCTAACCTTTTTTCAAGGTTCTTAGCTTCCTTGCATTGGGTTAGAACATGCTCCTTTAGCTTGGAGGAGTTTGTTATTACCCACCTTCTGAAGCCTACTTCTGTCAATTTGTTAAACTCATTCTCCATCCAGTTTTGTTCCCTTGCTGGTGAAGAGTTGTGATCCTTTGGAGGAGAAAAGGCATTCTGGTTTTTGCAATTTCAGCCTTTTTGCTCTGGTTTCTCCCCATCTTCATTGGTTTATCTACCTTTGGTCTTTGATGTTGATGGCCTTTGGTTGGGGTTGTGGTGTGGACGTCCTTTTTGTTGATATTTATACTATTCCTTTTTGTTAGTTTTCCTTCAAACAATGAGGCCCCTCTGCTGCAGGTCTGCTGGAGTTTATTGGAGGTCCACTTTGGACTCCGTTTGCCTGGGTATCAACAGTGGAGGCTGCAGAACAGCAAAGATTGCTGCCTGTTCTTCCTCTGGAAGCTTTGTTCCAGAGGGGCATACACCGATGCCAGCTGGAGTTCTCCTGTATGAGGTGTCTGTCAGCTCCTCCTGGGAGCTGTCTCCCCATCATGAGGCATAGGGGTTAGGGACCCACTTGAAGAGGTCGTCTGTCCCTTAGCAGAGCTTGAACTCTGTGCTGGGAGAGTCACTGCTCTTTTCAGAGACGACAGGTAGGAGTGTTTAAGTCTGCTGAAGCTGTGCCCACAACTGCCCCTTCCCCCAGGTGCTCTGTCCCAGGGAGATGGGAGTTTTACCTGTAAGCCCCTGCCTGGGGCTGCTGCCCTTCTTTCAGAGAAGTCCTGCCCAGAGAGGAGGAAGCTAGGGAGGCAGTCTGGCTACAGCAGCTTTGCGGAGCTGCGGTGGGCTCCACCCAGTTCTAACTTCCCAGCGTCTTTGTTTATGCTGTGAGGGGAAAACTGCCCACTCAAGCAAGCCTCAGTAATGGCAGACGCCCCTCGCCCCACCTAGCTGGAGCATCCCAGGTTGACTTCAGACTGCTGTGCTGGCAATGAGAATTTGAAGTCAGTGGATCTTAGCTTGCTGGGCTCCATTAAGGTGGGGTCTGCTGAGCTAGACCACTTGGCTCCCTGGCTTCAGCCCCCTTTCCAGGGAAGAGAACGGTTCTGTCTTGCTGCCTTTCCAGGTGCCACTGGGGTATGAAAAGAACCTCCTGCAACTAGCTCAGTGTCTGCCCAAACAGCCGCACAATTTTGTGCTTGAAACCCAGAGCCCTGGTAGCACAGGCACTGGCGGGAATCTCCTGGTCTGCGGGTTGCAAAGACCATGGGAAAAGCGTAATATCTGGGCTAGAGTGCACCATTCCTTATGGCACAGTGCCTCACAGCTTCCCTTGGCTAGGGGAAGGAAGTTCCTTGACCCCTTGCGCTTCCCCGGAGGCAATGCCCCCACCCTGCTTCTGCTCTCCCTCTGTGGGCTGCACCCACTGTCTAACCAGTCCCAATGTGATGAGCCAGGTACCTTAGTTGGAAATGCAGAAATCACCCACCTTCTGTGTTGATCTTGCTGGAAGCTGCAGACCGGAGTTGTTCCTATTCGGCCATCTTGCCAGCCAGCCATCAGTTTTTTAGATTTTTAAACTTCCCAAGGAAAGCAATGATCTTTTCTTCCTGCAGTGGCCAGTAAGTGGCCATTATTTAACTGATGGCTTTTTGAGGAGCGCTGATTTTTTCTGATGCAAGTAATTATTGGATGCTTTCTGGGGGGCTGTGGATATCAGCTCACTTGATGTCAGACCACATGATGTTGCTCTTCTGTAGCTCCTAACCGGCATGTGCATCAGGAGTATCCTCAAAGCTAAGAGCCCCAGTGTCTTCCCTTTGGCTAGAGACTGGGCCATATGCAAGTTAATCTTTGTAATCTTATGAGAGTTCAAGGTTCTGAAATGAAAAGTGAAACTGAAGTTGAACTTGCACTGTGGCATGGTGGACTTGGCCTTCAGCAGATGAAGTTGGTCTAGAAAGCTGAATCTTGAAGATGGCTGACAACTGGCTACACTATGGTATCAGGACATTTTACTGCTTTTAGGTGAATATCACTCAAAACTTTATCAGTGTTTGTGGTAAGTTAAGGCCATGTTGAAAAACATAAGTGTTTTTCCACAGATGTGCTAGAGAGTAGTGGCTTGCTTATGCTCCTGACTACCCCTGGCTGCTGTGCTGCAACTTGGCATGACTGTCTTTTATATTTTGTTGTGTCTTCCCTTTTGACAACTCAGTTTTCTCATTGTTACTTGGGTATCTGCTTTAGCAGTCTTTATTTCCTGTGAATTTCTGAAGGTGCAGATCTCAGATAACGTAATTTTTGTGCATATGGTTGAGTACAGGCTCTGAGTCAACTGAATAAATGCATGGATTTGATGACATCTGTTTTGGCTGCTCAGAGGTTTTGTTTTGGTATATATACTCTCTCGGACATAATTTTCCATGTAACTGAAAGGTACCTTAACTGTAAATAGATGGTACCCCATCCTCTCCTCTCTTCATTACACTGCCTACTAATCAATATAAAATCTGGTAGACAAGTTTAAATATTAAATCACCTGAACATTTTTTATTTGAAATATAAAATCACTGAATATATTTTTTCCTCAACAATTTAAAAATATTATTTCCTTTTAGTTCAGCTTTCTCCTCTGGGCTTGGTGTAGACTCTATGGAAGTAATTCTGCCTGATGAAAAGGTTTAAAGATGTTCCCTAAAACACTTTACAAAAGAACCGTCTCTCTGGAAGTTGACTCTCATGGGGATAAAGTAGCTTTCAAACTCCAACAATAATGGTTAGTTTTGAAATATCTGACCTGTTTGTGGCAAGGTGGGAGTTTGCCTCCCTGGAATACCACTTAAGGCAGCAATGCAGCTCTTGAAAGAAGTTTTATAAAAGCAAAACACCAAGCTCTAAAGAACAAGGCATTTTAATGTGAGCTGCTACTACTTTCGCAAGAGCCCAGTTGCTTTCCTAGAAAGCCATGCTGTGATTCCCAACAACCGTGGACATGCTGTTCCTCCTGTGGTTAAATCACATCTTGATTTCAGCTGTTAAGCACTGGTTAATCCTTCTAAAGTTTGGACAATGAATGAAGTGAATGAAGTTTGGACAGTGGATAAAGTATCTTCCTCCACCCTCCAAGATATTGGTGGTCACTCTTTGCATTTGTGTGTGCTTTACAGTTTCTCAGTGACAGTCCAATTCAGTTCTTAATTTACCCTGAGGATGATCCTAAACTCGCGGGTAGCCATTGTTTTCTGTGGTGCCATTCTCTCACTTTGGCATTTGAATATGTCTCTGACATAGCAACTACAACTTTGTATTTTAATTACTTAATTACTCAGTTTCTTACTCTGTTAGACTGGAAGCTTCTGAGAGGCCGTGGACATGTCTTTTTCATGCCCAATGTCAGTGTCTGTTCACTGTAACAGGCTCACAAATGTTTGTGGAATGAACAAATGTTGAATCGTCAGTCTGTTCTCCATCTGTCGCTTGCCTAACGCCTCATCTTGGAGGACTCAGCTCAGAGTTCTCTTTCTCTAAAGAGGCGTCACTAGCACCTCACCTCCCTGAGCTAGCTTCGGTGCCACTTTTGTGTGCCTTCAGTGAATGTTGAACGAGGAAAGTGTTCACATCATTGCAACATCACTATCTTCCTGCCACAGCTGACTTAAGAATGGGGCTTGAGTTATTATCCTCAACTTTGAGTCAGTGGTGCTTACCACAGTGCCTGGGCAGTGTTACTCAATACATGTACACAGTAGATTTTAAAGTTCCCTGTTTCTTTTTAGTATAATTGTGTAAATGATAAAGAAGAAAAAATTAAAGAAAACGTTTTTGCCAATGAGATACATAAAAGGATTTAAAAATGCCTCTGTTGTTGTTTTTTGTTCATAATGCATTGTGGTAGTTAATTCAACCAATTGAGTGCTGGACATATCTCAGATTATCCATCATGGGTGATATAGATGTATCAAATTACTGTTTCTGCTTTTCTGTCAGATAAAATTCAGTTGTCAGCATAAACCAGAATCATATAAATGGTGTAAAAGAACCACCAGTCCTTTACATAGTTTAGGCAAAGAATCATTTTGGACACCATCAGCTCCCAGCCTCAATAGCCACTCAAACAAACAATCCTTTGATTGTAACTCAAAATATCCCATTTATCCTTCCCACTTCCTCATATCACTGCCTTAGATTACCATTGGTCTACTGTTCCCACCTAATATTTTCTCATCATGTTATTGTAAAATTATATTATTGTGCATTTTTATTCATATTGCTTTGCTATTCTACCCAGTGTGTTTATGGGTACTTGGCTTGTGTTTTTACCTGGATTGAAAACGATTACTTGAAAGAGTTATTTACAAACCTATTGGTTAAATGAAAGAAAAATTAGCCTTGAATAAAAATACCCAAGATAATCAGTGGTATTAACTCCTGCACATTTCTTCCCATTTCATTATTGGCAACAATAAAAGTGCCATTTATACAGGAGCGAATGTTGGAAATGATTCTCGTGGCATCTCTTGACAGACCTGTGGAGGGCACTCTGTGGAGGTAGAAGATGGAGTGCACTTAGTATCGAGTGCCTCTGTGAGTCATCACAGATATGCTTCTGACCTTCAGACCATTTTAGCACTTAGTAGATAATGTTTGTCTTCTCTAGGGTTGTGTAAGCTCAGAGAATTGGACATCTGTTTTGAATAATTTGATCTTAAATAACATTTTTAAGTAAAGCCACATGAGTGTTTTTATATCGTTTTATTGCATTAGGAAGCAACATGAATAAAAAATATCCTCTGGTCTTCTGAAGAGATCCAGGGGTTGATTTAATTGTTTATATTATATTAAATGTCCTACTTAAAATTCATGTTTTTCAGTGAACATTGGTAGTTGTTAAATAATAGATTTTATTTTCATCTCCTTATCTTGCATTCTGTCACTAATTCTTTTGTTTACTTGAGAAGAAATAATAGAATTAGTTTTGGCTCCATACTGTCATCATAAGCATAGTGAGTTTTAACTTTTATTTTTTAATAAGAGAATAGCTCATGTAATTTGAGAGTCGACTAATTTTACTTTTTAAGAGTTGTAATTCAAAGCTGAAGATGACCCTAATAGCTTCTAATGTACTTTTTTTGTTCTATTTTTAATTTTCTCCAGAGAGCATACACCACCATTATTTGGTTATCTGACTCTGAGATGTGCTATGAAACCTTGATTATATGTTGGGCTAAATCATCAGCTCTAGAATCTGACTGACAGGATTACAATCTGCTTTTCTGTGTGACCTTAGGGAAGTTTTTTTAAACCCTCCTGATTATAAAGTGACAATACTTCTCTCAATGTTTACTAAAGGGACCGAATGACATAAAGTGCTTAGCAGAGTGGCTGGCACATAGCTAGCACTCAGTACAGGTTCAGTAACAACAAGAGCAACTGTAACAACAACACAGCCAGAAGGAGGGAGCAGAGGAAGTCAAGATGATTGCCTGTGCTTAGAACAGAGGATGCCAAGAGACCTCTTTTCTTTTGGGCTGGAAGCTGCTTTCACATTAGCTAGTCTTCTTTTCTTTGAAGTAACAGGACCGCTTTATATAAACCACTGATCGTGATCATTAATAAATTAAAAAATACTATTTTCATGTCTGGAGCAGTTGCTTAGTATTTATAGTCAATAAATCAAAACCTTGTAAGGTTGAAAATATATACGGCTTTTGGCTAGAAACCTGACTTGTAGGACTGTCTTCTGTAGAAGTGAAAACTGGTCACGGCTCTTTACTGGATGTTCTTTGTCGTAGCGGGTGTCGAAAATGTAAATTTGGGTCTCTGTGTCCTTATTGGCCTGAAGAGTTGTCAACATTATATTATTGGTAAAGGAACAGAACAAGCTGCAGAGGAATGTGTCAGCTTATTATTCTTTGAATAAAGTAGGAAATGTTTTTTGTTTGTTTTTTTTTAAAAAACCCTTCATCTATGTGTCTGTATGTTTATTTACATATAAAGAAGTATTGAGGGAAACATACTATTGTCTAAATGGGGTAAGTTTCTGGTCAGTTAAGCGAAAGTTGGGAAGAAATGGTTACTTTTTCCTTTGGAATCCTTTATTTTTTTGACATTTTATAAAGGCATATGTAATTTTTGTTAATTTTTTTAATGAAAACTTAAAATGGGGAAAGAAAGAACTGGGTCTCTATGTAAACAAAACAGTTTGCAAGGATTTCTAGAATTTAGCTATCTTGTTTTTATATTCTGAGAGTAATATAAATAATTTTCCCCAATATACAGTTATTTCCCTCTAAAACCGATAGATCATTCGTCAAGTGAGGACATTTCAAATGAAGCTTTTAAAAAATGAAATTTTTAAAGTGGTTATGCTAGAGACAAAAAAAAAAAAAGAGGGAGAGAGAAACGCCTCTTTAGACCTCTATGAAAAACGAGTTTTAAAACCTAAGGTTGTAATAGAAATGGAATAAGTTATACTGGGTTCTGAATTAACAACAATAAAACCTGAAAACGAAATAGTGTACTCAATAAAAAAAACTTTCCATCCAGCCAAGCTTAGTGATACAGTGATAGAAATATACATGTATGAATCTGTTTCTAGACCACCTATCTAAGGGAATAAATCAAGATGCACTGAGTTCAGCTATTTTAATTATCCTGTAGCTCCCACAGCAAGGAGCCAAGGAGCTGAAAACACTAGGAGAAACAGAAAACCGAAAGCTTCCTTCAGAAACTCTTCACAAATGGCCTGGCGCGGTGGCTCATGCCTGTAATCCCAGCATGTTGGGAGGCTGAGGCGGGTGGATCACTTGAGGCCAGGAGTTTGAGATCAGCCTGGTCAGCATGGTAAAACCCTGTCTCTACTAAAAATAAAAAATAAGTTAGCTGGGCATGGTGGCGGGTGCCTGTAATTCCAGCTATTGGAAAGGCTGAGGCAGGCGAATCACCTGAACCCAGGAGGCAGAGGTTACAGTGAGCCGAGATCATGCCACTGCCCTCCAGCCTGGGTGACAGAACGAGACTGTTTCAAGAAAAAGAAAAAAAGGAAATTCTTTACAAATGATAAATGACATATCCCACAATGGGTAAATTGTTCACTATATTATGGTGTATCCAAGGATACTATGGGTATCAGTGGAACATTCTTGGTAACATGCACCTTTTTTTTTTTTTTTTTTTTTTTTTTTAACGGAGTCTCCCTCTATTGCCCAGGCTGGAGTGCAGTGGTACTATCTCAGCTCACTGCAGCCTCTGCCTCCTGGGTTCAAGTGATTCTCCTGCCTCAGCCTCCCGAGTAGCTGGACCTACAGGTGTGTGCCACCATGCCCGGCTAGTTTTTTTGTATTTTTAGTACAGACAGCATTTCACCATATTGGCCAGGCTGGTCTTGAACTCCTGACCTCAAGATCCGCCCGCCTCGGCCTCCCAAAGTGCTGGGATTACAGGTGCGAACCACCGCACCCGGCCAACATGCACCAGTCTTGCCAAAGACCTGAACTTTACCATCTATACTCTTTTTTCAGCAAATTTGTTTGTAAAAACCATTTCCTCCCTGCCTCTTCCTTTCTCTCTATCCCAGTCACTCTCCCTGTATATTTGTATATATGTATATACCTGTAATAAAGCTGTGCATTGCTTAATGACAGAGTTGCATTCTGAGAAATGTATTGTCAGGCGGTTTTTTCATTGTGTGAACATGATAGAGTGCACTTACACAAATCGAGGTGGTAGAGCGTACTCCACACCTAGGCTATATGGTATGGCCTCTTACTCCTAGGCTACAAACTGTATAGCATGTGACTGTACTGAATAACTGTAGGCGACTAGAATACTGTGGTAAGTATTTGTGTATCTAAACATAGAAAAGGTGCAGTAAAAACACAGTATTACAATCTTATGGGACTGCAGTTATATATATGGTCCATCTTTTGCCAAAATGTCCTTAAGTGATGCATGACTGTGTGTGTGTGTGTGTGCATGTGTGTGTGTGTGAGAAATTCAAAATATCTGTATTGATATAAATTCATTAGGTGATTTTAAAAAATTGGTTTAGTCGCCGTGCGCGGTGGCTCACGCCTGTAATCCCAGCACTTTGGGAGGCCGAGGCAGGCGGATCACAAGGTCAGGAGATCGAGACCACGGTGAAACCCCGTCTCTACTAAAAATACAAAAAATTAGCGGGGCGCGGTTGTGGGCGCCTGTAGTCCCAGCTACTCGGGAGGCTGAGGCAGGAGAATGGCGTAAACCCGGGAGGCGGAGCTTGCAGTGAGCCGAGATCTGGCCACTGCACTCCAGCCTAGGCGACCAAGCGCCTGTCTCAAAAAAAAAAAAAAATTTGGTTTAGTCAAATTAAATGTTCAAATTGATTGTCCTTTTTTAAATTGCATGTCCAACCAAGTACCGAAGAAAGACATGTTAATTTTCTGAAATGCATTCTCAATGATATAACAGGATCCAAAATTCAGTTCGTTTAGATATTGTTAGCGCTTTTAAAAACTTTTAAAAAATCATTTAAAACTTTTATTATGAAAATGCTCAAAATACACATGAAGAAGAATCCACCCTCAAGCTTGTCTTAAAACAACACTCATAGCGGGTAATTCTATGGGTCAGCAATTGGGGCTGGACTCCGCTGAATGGTTCAGCTGATCTGAGCCATGCGTGGCTGATCTTGGCTGCGTTCACTTTTGCATCTGCAGTCAGCTGTCAGGTCAGCTGGTCCTAACTGGGAAGGCTGATCTCTGCTCCACATTGTCTCCCGTCCTCCAGCAGTCTAGCCTGGACCTGCCCCCATGGTAGTGAGCGTGTTCACATGTTGTTCTCTGCTATCTTAGGTTTATTTAGCTCTGCTGTCTTATGTTTATGAATAAAATTAGATGTTATTTATATATATACTTACAAGGATATAATGTTCTTCCTGAAGTTATCTAACTAATATGCTTCCCCTTAAACTGAGCAGCAGCTTAGTATGCTTAAGAGCACAAAGTCCAGAGCACATTTGCCTAAGGTTCATATTCTGTCTCTACCACGTACTACCTACATGATCTTGAGCAAGCTACTTAACCCCTCTACGCCTGAGTTTCCTCCTTGTCTGTAATGAGTAAAAGGGTTAATATACGTAAAACATTTGGAAGAATGCCCAGCATGCATTAAATATCATATACGTATCAGCTATTATCAGTTCCCATATTAATTGTTAATATAGTTATGTATTTAATGATTTGAAAGTTTTTAACAATTGGTTTTATAAGTATAATTAGCAACTTTCATAATCACCATTAATTATTGTAGCCTTTTGCTCTTATAATTAAATATATATATTTATAATTTAATAGACTTGGTAGCATCTAAGTATTTAAATCACACTAGGAGATTTTTCACTCCACATTGCATCTAGAATGATTATATTTGAAAATTCATGTTTAGATATTGAAGATAAATCCAAGTGCCATGCCTGGTTTGTATTACTGACCTTGTTATGCTGATTTAAAGATGGATGATGGTAACCTGTATAATTCCATGATCATTGATACCCATAATTTTATGGTGTAAGAAATTACCTTGAAGTAAGAACTCTGTTAATCTTGTCTTCCTAGGCTAAGTTCAAATACATTTGGATAAAAACTGGGACAAAGGTTGAATTTTGACATATATCTGTTCTATGCCAGTCACTCTTTTAAGAAGCATTTTACATGATTTACCTTATTTATTCAACCACCTGTTTGATTAGGAAACTTGCAAAGAAGAGTTAGTTCATTTGCTCAAGGACATACAATGTGTGACTGAGTCAAGATCCTAATTCCGGTTGTTTGGCTACAGAGTCCAGCTTTTCCTACCAAGCGCAGGGAGCCCTCCTCAGGTCCTGCCCAGCACAGGACTTTGCTTGCCTTAGTCCAGTTCTTTCACAGTAGGCACTGTGTTTTTCAGCTGATGGATGAACTGGCTCAGATTGAAAGTGATTTTCATAAGGTCACAGAACTAGCAAGTTTTGTAGGTGGGATTTATCTGCCAGCCTGCTCTTGGCAAGGAGTGTGACTCTCTCTGTGGCCTCTGCTGTTGGGATGCTGTGTGTAATAAAATCCCTGCTTCTTTCTTTCCTGAACCCTTCCAGGAACTTCACCAGAACCTCACAAGCACAGAGTGTGGAAATGTTTATGTAATTAAGAAATTTATCCATGTTAAAATTATACCCAACATTTGCTTTAACTTAAATGTCTTGGTTTAGTGGTAAAATAACTATTTTCCCAGACATCTCTGTTCCAATAGTATTTCTGCTAATGCAGATTGCTTTTTCATATTATTTGCTAATTATTTATTGGTATTTTGATGCTTTTTCTGGTTAATTAATCCGACAGATTCCTTAAGTTCCAGACTTTTGATAATTTATAAACTTGATACTGTATTGTTAGTTTAATGTGGAAGCCATTTCATTTTCTCCACTGATTCACCTTGTTAAGTTTCGACAGTTCCTTCTTTTCTACCTTCTGATCCAGCAGTGAAAATTCCTACATGACTGTGGTTTCCCACCCTTGTTGGGCTAATGAAACATCCTTTGGCTTCTTCAGGAATATGGGGGACGTTCAATGAGGAATGTCGACAGAACCCTTGGAGTCTTTTGAACTGTTTTATAGGACTAAGGATGACTTAGCAAGCTTGTTCTGAGTACCACTAGCAAGTGTTTGAATGTGTCAAAAATAGACCTTTTAAATATTTAAGTTTGGCCTGCATTTTATATATAAACTAACTGTGCAGTGTCTTAAGGCAAGTCATAATAGTTTAGCTGGTAGGATATCACCAGATAGCTCTGATCTGCAGACCATACTGAATAGCACAGGCTTTTTTTCACACGTGGAAAGAAAAAAAATCTCTGAATCAATACTAATTTAGGTGAAAAATAAGCGGAAGCTTATATTGTGATGGCTTGTGTCATTCTGAGATTTATAACAAAAACGAACCTGTTTCTAAAGATGTCAATCAATGAAAAACTTGACGTATGGGAAATTAAACAGCCTCTTTAGAACATTCTAAATAGCCTGTCACTACTCGATTGTTGTATGTGTGGCTCATTTCCTGAAATACAGTCATTAGCGTCCTCAGATAGTTAAAAGGTTGTGTTTGCTTTACTCAGTGTTTGTTTTTTACTTCAAATTACAAAACTCACACCTAGTATTTTCCACCTAAGTCACTGAAGCAGTTTGTCTAAATGAAACGTTGTAATACACTTTAGTTCTCATTAAAGCTTCCCTTTTCTTATAAAAAGAGAGCACATTACTTGTTACTACGGAACCCCCAGGGTTTCCTCTCTGCAGTGAGCCTCTTCCGATGCTGCTTTGTCTCGTATGATAACTGTGTTTCACAAGTCCCTTTTAAGATTGACGGTCTTAAATCCATCAAGTTTATAGCCACTTCTGGTGGTTACTTATGTACCCGTTGGTGAACTTAATGATCTGATTTGCTAATTCTGTGAATCTCCTTTTATTCTTTCTGTGCTGAATGAAAACAACTTAAAATATGATACACAACTGAACTGTGAAGTTCTTGCTGGAGGAGTAGGTCCAAGTTTGTATTGCTTGTAGTTCTCAAAATGCCACAGTACATAATGGGTGCTCAGATGAATCCTGCCATGGCTAAAAGGGACTAGTTAAGGTGAAATAATATATTTTTGTTCAGCTCAGTATTTCTATGAATGATAAAAATAGCCATTCAGTTGTGCTGTGAATCACTAAATTGACAATTGAATATCTTTTTGGTATTTAATATAAATGTCTTAAAGCAAAGGTTATATGCACATCTGAGGTATATGAGCTGTTCTTATTAATTTTGTAGCACCTAGATGGATGTGGAATTCCTTCAAGTAGAACAGAGTACCAGGAACTAAATGGCATGATTTGTAGAATGGTCCATGCCAGGATGATCCCATTAGCTCCTGTCTCTGGTGAGGGAGTGTATTAGTCCATTCTCACACTGCTATGAAGAAATACCTGAGGCTCGGTATTAAAAGGAAAGAGGTTTAATTGACTCACTGCTCTGCATAACTGGGAACGACTCAGGAAACTTACAATCCTGGCAGAAGGTGGAGCAAACACATCCTTCTTCACATGGTGGCAGGAGGGAGAAGTGCCCAGCAAAGGGGGAAAAGCCCCTTATAAAACCATCAGATTTCAGGAGAACTCACTCTCATGAGGGTAACCACCCCCATGATTCAATTAACTCCCACTGGGCCCCTCCCACGACACGTGGGGGTTATAGGAACTACAATTCAAGATGTGATTTGGGTGGGGACACAGCCAAGCCATATCAGGGAGTAAAGAGATGTGCAGTTGGTTAAAGAGTTTTACTTCAGCTTTCTTGTGATACAGTGTTACTTCTTTTTGCTATCTTACTGTGTTTTCACCAGTGTATCATGAATGGGGCAAAAGTTAGAACAACTAACAAATGGTCTCTTTCAGTAATTGTTGGGAATCCACAAGGAAGGCAAGAAGAGACAGGGCAAATAGAAAAGAAAATGTGTCATTTGGGAGAAGACAGAATTTTTGTTATTCATGTCTCATTCCCTAGCGGCTGAGTAATAAGTATTTCATGTTTGTAGGAGGGGCCTAGAAGAGGCAGTAGCTTAGGAAGGATGCATGATATCTGGTCTGCAGAGTGCGAATGCAACTTGGAGACTGGTTTCATCAGACTGAAACGGGTGCTAATAAGCATTTTTAGAGCGATGGTGGCACCTCCCTGCAGAGGCTTTGTTCCCTTTGAGCGTTTCTCCCGTAGTTCATTTATTTCTCCCCAGACCTTCCTCTTCCCTATTTCAGGAAGTTTCTTGAGACACATTCTTTAGGTGCTGTGTGAGTACTGGCTGAGGGAGTTGGAGGAGGGGTGTAACCTGGCATTATGATAATCGGGATGAGATCAAAGTGTAAAGGACAAATTAAAAATGAAAAGCTTTCTAAGGAAGCAGAGCACACTGGTTTTGATTATTGGGAGGAGTTGCATTATGGTCTTAAAGCATTTGTGGGCTCTGATGGTTGCAGCCAGAATTAACTGATTAATTGATTTTGCAAAATGCAACTGAGTTAGAATAGAAAATGTACACGCAGTACATATATACACGTGGTTAAAAGCATAGTGATACATATTTTTTTAATGAAAGCCTGGGTATGTGTGTGTAGGTACATGTATATAGACACACATTGCTTTACACATGTATACTGGATATAAAGAACAATATATTGGCCTGGCATGGTGGCTCACACCTGTAATCCCAGCACTTTGGGAGGCTGAGGCAAGTGGATCACATGAGGTCAGGAGTTTGAGACCAACCTGTCCAACATGGTGAAACCCCGTCACTACTAAAAATACAAAAATTAGCTGGCATGGTGGTGCGCGCTTTTAATCCCAGCTACTCGGGAGGCTGAGGCACGAGAATCACTTGAACCCAGGAGGCGGAGGTTGCAGTGAGCCGAGTTTGTGCCATTGCATTCCCACCTGGGCGATAAGAGCGAAACTCTGTCCCGGAGTGGGGCAGCGGGGGAAATACAATGCAGTATTTTGTACTATGAGTTACAGTCAAACTGTTTGAAAACTATTAGTCTTAGGAGTATTGCCTTTGGAGTTTGAAGGTAGAAGGTTTGCATTCCCCTTGGCCCTATCCAATGCTTTCACTTGTCCTCTGGTGGGTTCACTTGCTCTCTTTTTCAGACCTTCATTGTTGTGAGGATTTAATTAGATAAAGTTCATGGAGCACCTGGCTTAAGCACCGGTGGCCCATTTTGCTCCCATACCCTCTCCCTTTCTCCTTAAGACGTGCAGATGTACGTGGTGATTCCACGTGCCGTGGCCTGCTGGCACCCCTTGTTTTCTCCTTTCCTTGAAGCCAGGTCTTTTCTGTATTCAGAGCCTGGGTACAACCTTTCCATTCACCATGACTATGTGTGTCCACTTGCTTCCCGCTTTCCCTCTTCATTTTCTTCTGCAACGTTCTTTCATATTCAAAGGGCTTGGCTTTTATAACTTACCGTTGGGTTAAGAAACCAGATATTTTTTTCATTCTTTTCTTTCAAATTTCCTCATCTACTGTTGAGGGAGAATGTATATTTGGGTACCAAGGATGCTATACTGCTTTTCTCTTTGCTATAACTTTAAGCCTGTGCTACTCAGTATGGTCGGCAGATCAGAGCTGGCCCACACATTGTTTCTGGTCCCTGATCAATTCAATACAGAAACTGAGAAAATTTTTATAGGAATTTGACAGAATAATTTTATTTCTTTGAATAATAACAAATCTGGGGCTACCATGTTGTGTGTCCAAACAATTTCATGTTTCTAGCAATTCCTGTTTATTGTGTTGTATATAAATTGGTCAGAGATGCACTGGACTTAAAAAACAACAACAACTGATTTTTCATTATAGATTGTTTGAGAAGTGCTGCTCTACTGAACTGAACTGTTCTAACCGGTTGTATCCGAATAGGTCAGATGAAGCACAAATAACCCCATAAACGAGAGTCAGAAGATATGCCTGCAGTGAGGGAACTCGTTAACATTTTGTTTGCCTCTTGTATTCTAAATCCACACATTTAAAGGCATGGTCATACAAGAAAAAGGCAAAACAGTCCAAGGGAGGCAAAGACCAATAATCTGTGGCTTTTGCTAAAATTAAGAACTTTAAAAAGTGAATTTTATAATAGCTTTAAAGTTCATAAAATGCTGCTTCTCTGTAAGCTAAAGTATTGAAGAATACATGTAGCTCTTCCTTCCTGCTGGATAATGGAAAATATTCTGTTTTTTGTTGTTTGCAAAGTTTCTCAAATATACTTGGAAGACAATTCATGTAGTTTTCTCAGCCTTGACAAATCTAGAGCCCCAAACACACCAATGCAAATTTTGATGATGGGTTGGAAAGGAATAACTAATTCTGTGTAGTTATTACTGCTGTCACAAACAATGATGGAAGATAGTTTAATCAAAAGCATTTGCCAATGGATATGATTAGCTAAATTTAATTCACCCAGAGATTTGAGAATGTGAACATTGCATGTTCTTATCAAAGAGTTTTCCTTTTTGGGGAAACCAAAATAATTATTCTTAAGAAGCTTCTAAGTCTGCTTCTAAAGGCTGTCCCTTTTTGAAGCTGACTCCATCATGCAGAGCTCATTTCATTTGCCTGCAATGATATATTTTCTACTTATATACTAGTGGCTTAAGGGTGTTTTGTTATCGGAACACAAACAGAATTTCTATGCTAATTTGAATTATGATTTTTTAAAAATTTACCCAGTTGGAATGCTTTCTGTAGGAGGAAAGAATTGAAATAAGGAAGTAACTACAGAGGGAACCCAATTACTCTTTGAAAATGCATTTCCTCAGTCAAAACATTTAAGCAGAAGGTGAAAATTAAACATTCAGCCATATAGGGATAGCTTAAAAAACACACTTAATAGTTTAAAATTGAATATAAATGCTTTAAATTCTGTAACTCTCTAAACATTGGTTGGTGAGTTGACTTTATACCTTCATAGCAGATAGGTGATAAAAACAAACGAAGAAGCAACACTTCTCTCCCTCCTGCCCATTGTAACTTGACTGCAGGTTGCTAGACTTTCATTGGCACATAATAGTACACCACTGTCAGGAAACAGGAGTGTGGATAGAAACGTCACCTTTTGTGCTTTAAAGCTCTGAGTTAAGTCCTGATGGCCACACACTGAAATAAGATAACCTTTACCCAAAAACATAAGGGCAAGATTAATTGAGTTGAAGGTTTTGTGTTATCTCAGTACTAATGTTCTTCTCTCTTAAAGAAAGGAAACTTAAAAATTTCCACTTAAGTGAATTATAGTAGGACCAGGAGAGTTGTGAGGTGAACAGGGGGAGATAGAAATAAATAGTAAAGAATTCCAGCTGGGCACAGTGGCTCACACCTGTAATCCTCACATTTGGGAGGGTGAGGCAGGAAGATTGCTTTAATCGTGGAGTTAGAGACCTGCCTGGGCAACATAGTAAGACTCCCTCTCTACAAAATAAAAAATTTAAAAAAAGTACCTGGGTGTGGTGATGCATACCTGTGATCCCAGCTACTTGGGAGGCTCAAAGGGGAGGATCACTTGAGCCCAGGAGGTCGAGGCTGCTATGAGCCATGATCCTCCCACTGCACTCCAACCTGGGGGACAGAGTGAGACCCTGTCTCCAAAAAAAAGCCACATAATTTTAAAAAGCCATACATTTAGGAGGTTTGAGGAGCTAAAGTCATCATAATGAAAGTCAGGAGCATTTGCTGGGCTTGTGCTTTGTGGCGGGCTTTGTCCCACTTGCCTTGTATGCATTCGTGGTTAATTATCAGGCTGCATAGATACACCAATTAGGAGACTGTAGAGGAAGGGAAAAAGGGAATCTTGCAGAGGAGTGTACCTCAGGGGAAGGTGCTCGGCAGAGACTTTTCCTCTAAAAGATCATGAGTGTTGAAATCTGAGTGCTGCTCAATTGATTTCCAGATCATTTGGGAGAGACTAGCCATGGGGGCAGTCGAGATAGAATTGCCTCCCGAGGACCTGAACCTCTCCCAGAGGAAGAGTGTTCGTAGAGTCTGCATTTCCACCAAAGTCCTGCCCCTGCACTTGAGAAGCCTCTCATGAATTTCACAAAATCACATGCTGAAAATAGCAGATCTAGGGCTGGGTGTAGTGGCTTATGCCTGTAATCCTAGCACTTTGGGAGGCCAAGGTGGATGGATTACCTGAGGTCAGTAGTTCAAGACCAGCCTTACCAACATGGTGAAACCCAGTCTCTACTAAAAATATAAAAAATTAGCCAGGCATGGTGGCAGGCATCTATAATCCCAGCTACTCGGCAGGCTGAGGCAGGAGAATCGCTTGAACCCAGGAGATGGAGGTTGCGGTGAGCCAAGATCGCGCCGTTTGCACTCCAGCCTGGGCGACAAGAGCAAAACTCCGTCTCTAAAAAAAAGAGAGAGCGAAAATAGCAGATCTTGTGAGAAGAACGGGGTTGGGGCTGACCCTTCCAAATCTGTGCAGCTTTGTAGCTGGTGAGTGAACAAAAACAGTGACAAAGCTAATAAAAGTGCTGGCTCTCTGAACACAGACCCCGTGAGCCCATCCTCGGCCCTGAACCTCAGACCCTGAACCCAAGGCCTCCACTTCTTCCCACTCTCCATAGAAGTCCTTGAAGTCATTCTCTTCTAATAGAGACTACTTGCTGTCAACTTAAAAATGTGATCTGAGATTTGTCTTCTTCATCAGTCCTTTTCTTTTTTGTCCTTTTGAAACACAGAGGAAGGGCGCAGAGGCTGCACAGTTCTTCACTCGTTCTTACAGTTTCGGAGACAGCTTAGGAGTGGAAAGAGACATGAAACCACCAAAGCCCCTTCTTGCCACTCCTTGCGTTGAGGAAAGACACTTCTGTAGGATCTTTAGCTTTGTTTAAAAGACACCATGCACTGATAAAGCTTTCCCTTTATTTGAGAGAACAGTTGCCCCTGATCACTTCACAATGTTAATGTCTTGCAAAAAATTGCACATAAACCAAGAGGACTTGTGTGTAATAGGGATGTCACTCCCCATCTAGTAATCCTATGCGAGCTAATTTGCATTACAGAAGCATGCCTCAAAGCAAAATAGACTATTCTACGTCAAACAGGGAAAAAAGGAAGAGAAAGGACTTTAAAAGCTAGGATCACTTGAGTAACTTAGATTATACCTGAATTTCACCTGGATCTCAACATAAAAATTCTTGTGTACTTTAGACACAAGAGTGTAAGAGCATTTCATGCTGGAATGGAGCACAGTGGATTAAACATTGGAGGCAGGCTGTGTAGCTAGAAGAATAACAGTTTTGGAAAACTGGGTGATTTCCTAAACAGTAATGGTAGAAAGGTACCCAGTTTATGTAAATATGCGAAAGGAGACTCCTCTGAGTGCTTCACAGGATGTGGGCAACACTTATTTTGCCATCCTATGTATATTGCCATGCTTTCCACCCTGATTGCCCAAGCTTAAGTGATGGGAACAATGAGAGAAACAATCTTCTTGGCAATATGGCCATACTCAAGGTTTTGTTCATTCAGATGTGACCTCAAGAACATGTCATGCCTCAGCCCCACTAGTAATAATGTATGTGGTAACTGTTGTAGATAACAGAGCCCCCAGTGATAGAATCTGACATAAATCAGCTTTTATTTTACTAAGAGCAGAAAAAAAAAATCTGTAACTCATATACACCAACATCCTACTCTGAATTTGTGATGGGGTTCATCAACCCTGCATGTTTTGAAGATTTTTACATTTGTAAGCAATAACTAACCTGAATTATTTCAGTGATACTCTCTTGTTACTTGTTCTTTCTCTGCCCCAACTCTTTCTTAAATCACAGTTAAAGTTCTTCCTTAATGCTGAAATGTATTTCCTAGGTAAGTTACATTTCGTAGATAGGTTCGCTTGTGACTTGGCTTTTGTGTTTCTAGGTGCATAACATTCATTGCTTGAAAAATTGCTCTGTTTCAAAATAGCTACTATAATTTCCCTTCACTGCTTTGAAAGGGTGTTTGTTTCAAATATGTTCAGAAAGCACATGAAGAAACTTGGGGTTACTGGAGTGTGGCAGAATGAGTAATGGGCTGGAAACTCAGAAGCTCAAAGTTCTGGTTTTGCCACTAACTCATCCTAAAATCTAGATAAACTGCTTCTAATCTCCCTGTGACCCCGTTCCTGTTTATCATAAATGGTGTTAAACCTGGCTCACCTCATAGCTGTAAAGGTAGCAACTGTAAGAAAGCATATGATAATATAGATCCTTTAACAACAACCTCTTAATCTGTGAAGGATATCTGCATCTGTATTTTCCATTTGATACTTACAGGAATTCTTTGGGAATTACTATAAAAGGGTGGTTTTCCTGTTTTGCTGTTTAGGCAATCACAGCATGTAAACAAGGCAGAAATTCCATACATTTTCTAGTACTGTGGATGTGTGTGTTTCCTGATATGTGTGGGTAGACAATAAACACATATTAACATATATACACACCTTGAACATTATGATTCACAATGAGGGTACCCATCTGTGTAGTATTTTTATTTTTTTCATTTTTATACTCCAAGTTCAGGTGTACTTCCTCCTTAGAATTTCAATACATTTTTTCCTCTGTGCTGAAGCAGACCTATGAAAACCTATTTCCCCTTTTATGTTTGAACATTTTGCTTTTATCTTTTACTATGTGAAATATAACATTCCTATGGGGAAGGCTCAAGTGCTTGGTATCTGGAAAGCTTGAATCCATCTGGAAGCTCCTCAGCACTCCCGGGTAGGTTAGGGTCATTGCGTCAAGATCCAAAGAGCTCGTAAGACTTCTTAGAATGATTGTCCTCCAGTTGGGGCAGTGATTGCCTAAGTCATCACCTTGTTGTGAGAACACCTCCACTGTCAAGGAGAAGTCAGTTGTTCCAGCGATGGAGGTGGGTACTGGTGCTGAATTACATTGACAGCAGGGAACATGATGGGGCCAGTCTCATGACCCTAAGATTCACAGCCCACCTAATCTTTTGTCTTTCTCTAGGTTATACAAAGTGATTACTGAGTAATGCTAACATGATGGGACAGTGCTGTTCAGTAGAACTTTCTGCTGGATGGAGATGCTCTGTATCTGTGCTGCCCAGTGTGGTAGCTACTTGTCACATGTGGCTATTGAGCACGTGAAACACGGTTGGTGTGAATGAGGACCTGCATTTTAAATAAGGAATTTCAATTTTTGATTTAATTAATCGCCTGTGACTCTTGACTGCTAGAATAAGGCGAGTCTACAAACATTTTGCTACATTTCTGTTATTCAGAAGTCAAATTACAGTAACATCCAGGGAATTTTCCATTAGTGTTATGTGCACTCTTGAGAACACATAGGGGGATGATAGGAGGAGGAGGAGGTGATAAATGAAATAAGAATGAAATAAATGGCAGTTTCAGTAAGACATGGAATTGCAGGGCCAACCCATGTAAATGATGGTGGGTTTTCAGAGATAACCAGGAAGTAGTGTTTCAGGGTATGACTCACCTTGATTTTGTTTTTGCAGGTTCTTTCATGCTGGTGAATGCCTCTGGGAGACCTGAGGGGCAGAGAGCCCACCTGCTGTTACCCCAACTTAAAGAAAATGACACCCACTGCATCGATTTTCACTATTTTGTGTCCAGCAAGAGTAATTCTCCTCCGGGGTTACTCAATGTCTACGTGAAGGTCAATAACGGGCCACTGGGGAGTCCTATCTGGAATATATCTGGAGACCCAACACGTACATGGAACAGGGCCGAACTGGCCATTAGTACTTTCTGGCCTAACTTTTATCAGGTATGTGCTTTCTTTTTATTACCTATTTTGAAGCATCCTCTAATTTCTAAAAATATAAATTATTGTTATATCATTATAATCGGAAAAGGTTGGTGTATTTTTGTTGTCAAGGTTGTGGAGAAAGGGGAACTCTCATCCTACACTGTTGGTGGGATTGTAAATTAGTTCAGCCCCTTTGTAAAGCAGCTTGGATACTTCTCAAAGAGCTGAATAGAGACTAACTGTTCAACCCAGCAATCCCATTACTGGGTATACACCCAAAGGAAAATAAATTACATGAGTTCAGGTTTTTTTTTGGTAGAATGTTTATCACAGCACAATTCATGATAGCAAAAACGTGGAATCCACCTAGGTGTCCATCAGTGGTGGACTGGTACATACACACCATGGAATACTGTGCAGCCATAAAAAAGAATGAAATCATGTCTTTAGCAGCAACTGGAAGCCATTATCCCAAGCGAATTATTGCAAAAACAGAAAACCAAATGCTGCATGCTTTTACTTATAAGTAGGAGCTAAGCATTGGGTGCACATGAACATAAAGATGGGAGCAGTAGACACTAGAGAATACAAAAAGGGGGAGGGGAGCAAGGGTGGAAAAACTAACTTTGGGGTACTGTGCTCACAACCTGGGTGACAGGATTAATCATACCTCCAAACCTCAGAGTCATGCAATTTACCCAGGTAACAAACCTGGGTGAAAAATAACAGTATTGAGAATACTCAATTAATTGCCGACTATGAGGAGGAATAAAGAGGATTGCAGTATTTTGCTTTTCTCTTTCTTTAATTCCTTTGGCTCAGACAGGAGCCAGCTGGAACATGCATTTAAGATCATTTTTCATGTTTAATTGAGGTGCTTGTTCCTCCTGAATCTGCAATTTAAATAAATAAATAAATAAATAAATTTTTATAACAGTGTAAGAAAATCCTATACTATTTGATAAGGAGTGTCTTGAGGCTTTGTCAAATTAGTAAAAAATACAATTCAAAATTTGTTTATGCCTGGCATGTATTGTTTTAAGAAAATAAAAGTCACTTGTAGCAGGGCAAGAAGTGCTGTCTATGGGGTTTGCAAATATATTTTCTTTTCTTTTTTTATTTTTCCGACTAGGACTTGTTCCGTCACCCAGGCTGGAGTACAGTGTTGTGATCACAATTCACTCCAGCCTCAAACTCCTGGGCTCAAGTGATTCTCCTGTCTCAACCTCCCAAGTAGCTGGAAGTACAGACATATGCCACCATGTTGGGCTAATTTAAAAAAAATTTTTTTGTAGAAACAGGGCCTTGCTATGTTACCCAGGCTGGTCTCAAACTCCTGATCTTCAGTGATCCTGTCACCCCAGCCTCCCAAAGTGCTAGAATTACAGGCATGAGCCCTTGTACCCAGCTGGATATTTTAGTTTCTATTTTAAGTAGGCCATATGTGACACAGAAAGGCATAGCACCTGAGTCTAAAAGAAGATGCCCTCTGCAAATGGGTTTCAGGAGTAAATGAGTCATAAGAGATGAGCCCTGTGGAGATGAGACAGTGAGGGGCAGGTCCTTGCTTCTACCCACGTAAGCAACAGGAAGAAAATAACAAATGTAAATGGAGTCCTTGTCACAGAGGCACTGCCACAAGGCCTGTTCTGTTATTTTGGGGGCTCTGTGGAGACCCGCAGTAACTGCTTTGAGTTCCTGTTTAAAGGAACTGAAGGGCGGAGGCCCATGGGCAGTTTAGAAGTGGTACCAAACCAGTTCTGATGTCACGTCCTGTCTGCCCTTCAGTTGTGGATGCCTGTGACACAAGAGCATCCTAACTTAGGATCAAAGTGGGAAATTAGTGACAGTGGGCATTTGGAGAGCTTTTTCTTTTCTGTTCACAGCATCTTTTAAAACTAACAGTATTGAGAAGACTCAATTAATTGCCGACTACGAGGAGGAATAAAGAGGATTGCAATATTTTGCTTTTCTCTTTCTTTAATTCCTTCGGCTCAGACAGGAGCCAGCTGAAACATGCATCTAAGATCATTTTTCATGTTTAATTGAGGTGCTTGGTTAGACACAGGGAAGGGAAAGCTAGGGCTTTCCAGGGCTGCTTGTCTTCAAAATGGGCACGAACAGCATCCAGTAATCCATTCTGCAGGTTCAGTGTTTATGAGTTAAGATCCATCAACCCCAATTTCTCTCCCCCTGGATTGATGAATAAATAGGCTGTAAACTTCTTGCTTAATTTATCTTTGTAGGCATATACCTACAACCATTTCTAGGATTTAATGAGTAACAAGTAAATGTGTTCTTTTTTAATGGAAATGAAGAGATAGGGAAAACTCTTCAGTGCATGTGTACATTATTAAGATCTTTTTAGAGTATGTACTTTGGCAATAAGTTTTAAAATTGTTTAAAAAATTAGATATGCTTAAATCTAGCAATCCACTTGTAGGAATTTATCGTAAAGAAGTAATGAAGAGTGATTGCAAATAATTAACTACTGGGATATTTATAGCAGCTTATTTATAGTAAAGAAAAATCAGAAACAGTATTTTTCCAACAATAGAGGATTTGTTAATTTATGCTATCTCAATATAAAAATTTATTTTGCAGCCATTAAGAATAATGTTATGGAAGAAAATTTAATGATGCATTTAAGGTTATGTTGTTAAATGGATTAAATAGGTATAAAGTAATACATTAAATTCTATTTTTAAATTTAAAAAATCTAATAAAGACTGAAATATATCTTGAAATAAATACATAAGAAAGTAGTGTGGTATCTCGGCTGCGCACAGTGGCTCAAGCCTGTAATCCCAGCACTCTGGGAGGTCAAAGTGGGAGGATCACCTGAGTCCAGGAGTTTAAGACCAGCCTGGGCAACATGGCAAGATCCAGTGTCTTAAAAAAAAAAAAAAAATTAGCAGGACATGGTGGCATGCACCTGTAGTCGCAGGTACTCAGGATGCTGAAGCTGGAAGATTGCTTGAGCCTGGGAGGTCGAGGCTTCAGTGAACCATGGTCATGCCACTGCACTCCAGCCTGGGTGACAGAGTGAGACCTTGTCTCAAGAAAAAAAAAAAATAGTAATAAGGAAAAAAGTAGAATCTCTCTAGCTAGTGGGATAACAGGTAAACTTTTTTTTTTTTTTGCCATCTGTTATATTCTCAGTTTTCCCCAACGTACATGTACTGCTGTTATTTATAAAACAAAAAGTAAAAATTTGTTTTTCCTCTAGAAGGAAAATATCCTATTTAATAAAACACATTCTTTTTATATAAATGTACTAGTGACCAATCGGTAGTTCAAAGCATATGGCCTCTGGGACAAAACTTAGGAAATGCATTTCATAGGGTTAAAAAACAAGTGGGTGACCGGGCACAGTGGCTCATGCCTTTAGTCCTAGCACTTTGGGAGGCTGAGGCAGGTAGGCAAGTGGATTGCTTGAGGTCAGGAGTTCAGGACCAGCCTGCTCAACATGGTGAAACCGCATTTCTACTAAAAATACAAAAATTAGCCAGGCGTGGTGGTGCATGCCTGTGGTCCCAGCCACTTGGGAGACTGAGGCACAAGAATCCCTTGAACCAGGGAGGTGGAGGTTGCAGTGAGCTGAGATTGTGCCACTGCACTCCAGCCTAGGAGACAGAACGAGACCTTGTCTCAACAATAACAACAAAAGGCCACCAGTAGAAGTGGCTTTGGCCAAGCTAGGCCTCCAGAGGTTTTTGTATGGTGGCCTAGGCTGAGAAGCTGAATGTGATTAAAGACCTTCTTTTAGAGGAACCTTTCCCAAAGTAGGGAAGACAGGGATCTGGAGTGTTCCCACTGCCCCTCTGGGACCTATTCTAGGTTCTTCCTCAGTCTCTGGTTGTCTGCTGTGGTTGGCTCAAGATTGTCTCAAGAAAAAAATTAATAATCTCTCTAGCTAGTGGGATGACAGGTAAACTTTTTTTTTTTTTTTTTTTTTTGAGGCCAGTGGACCACACTCGTGGTTGAGATCAGAAGGTATGTCCTGCTCATCTTTTCCCTGAGTTTCCTCTCTTGGGCCTTAGCAGTGTCCACACAAAACTTCTAGAATGGGCTCTCTTGAGACCATCACAGCCTCCAGAGCCACAGTGTGCTGGTTTAGCATGGCCTTGGCTGCAGTCAGATGTGGAATTTCTGTTTTGTCTTTTATACCCCAGCTCAGTCAGCCGCATTAAAGGAATGATGTGGTTTATGAACAGTCTTGGAAGAGCAGACTTTATAAAGGAACTACACTGAGAGTCAGATGGTCCTATATATTTCAGGCCATTGTCGTTTTCAGTGAATTCTTATTTTCTTGAGCACCTTTGGATAAAATATTTCGCCTTCCCAATTGTGAACTTCTGCTCCTAACGTTTTTAGAGCCCTGCCACTTTTCACTGTGATCCCTCACGCTTTACTGAAAGGTAAAGGATTTGCCAAATTAAGTTAGAAGTTTATTCTCATAGCTTTTTGATTCACTTTTGAATGTATTGCTTCATTGATATCTTAGTCTGCTGTGCTGCAGTCACAAAATACCACAGGACTGTATGGCTTAAACAACAGACAGTATTTCTCACATTTCGAGAGTCTGAGAATTCCAAGATCAGGGTACCAGCATCGTCAGATTCTGGTGAAAGCGCTCTTCCTGGTTTGCAGATGGTCATCTTCTTTCTGTGTCCTCACAGGGTTGGCGGGAGGTCAGGGAAGCAAGAGCTCTCACGCCTTTTCTTATGAAGGTCTCCTCCCATCATGAGGGCTGCCCTCTCCTGACCCCATCACCTGCCCAAGGCCCACCTCCTAATATCACTGCATTTGGGACTAGGGTTTCAGCATGAACTTGGGGAGTACACAAACATTCAGTTCATAGCACTGATAGATTCATTAGGAATAGCTTCATACTTTGAATTTAAAGATGGATTTGTAGAGATTCTTTTATACAGTGTTGCTAAGCTTTTATTTTTATTTTTATTTTTGTTGGGAAAATTGTTTTTGTTTTAAAATGGAAATGGAAATACAATCTACAGGAAAAGCTTGTGCTTTCCTTTTCTTTCTTCGCATAAACAATAATAATGCAATTCAGGTCAAAGCACAAGACAGAAACTTGAGAAAAGAACAGTTCTTACAAGTACATGGTCTTTTTTTCAAATATCCATGAAAACGTTTAACGACTACATGGCTAGGTACCTACAGAAAGCTCCAAAACAATCATCTGGCCTTATAGTTTCGACAGGACTATTGTGAATCTTAGATTTATCAGTCACTCCTTTCCCATTCTACTTGTTCTAAGAATTAAGTATATAATTAAAAAACTGACATCCTGATTTGAAATCTCCACTCTCCCAAAAACTTGTTTGAGGAAACAAAAATGGGGAAAAGCAAAAATATTGTTAACACTGGCCGTCCTTATGCAGGTGGGCTACTACCGACTCCTGATGAATATCTGTAAAGGGTGTAGATCTACTGAAAACCCACCTGTTTGTTTAAAATAATTCCTGAGCACTCCCACCAAGCATCAGCCTTGGAATTCTTAAAGACAGAGTTAAGGTAGCACTTCCTTATTATTTCCCCTTTATCTGCTGGGCAGTAAACAAATTGAAATCATTACCCTAATAGCAATATAAACTATTAGGTAAATGGCACATTGGAGATGCAGCAAGAGAGATGTCAGCAGGAAACTTCCCAAACACTGAACTGCAGGCCTTAAAATCACTGTAAGACCTGAAGGAGGTTTCCCAGTTGGGATAAAGAAGGACAGGCCATATTCATAGATATAAGGTAAAAGGAAGACACCTACCAAATCCAGTTTTCACCCCTGGCCTAAGTAAGGTGTCAGCCTAATTAGAGATGGTCAGAGGAAAAGCCTCGATAAAAAACAAACAAACAAAAAACAAGCTGTGAAGTTGAACCAGGGGAGGGACTTCCTTGGGCTGCAGATCCAGTCCCCAGCCCATGGGGCCTGCACACCTGTACCGAGGAGATGCCTGTTGTAGTCTGATGCTCTTAGAAATTCAAGTCATGCAAGAGCCTGTCGGCTTTTGACATAATTTCCCATATAGATTTCTTTAGAAGGAGTTCTGTATTGGCCTGAAGATGTGACTCTGGTTTTTGACTATATATTTCTGATTCCAAAATATAAAAAATATATTTTCCAGGACAGGCGCAGTGGCTCATGCCTGTAATCCCATCTCTTTGGGAGGCCGAAGCAGGCAGATCACGAGGTCAGGAGATGGAGACCGTCCTGGCTAACACGGTGAAACCCCATCTCTACTAAAAAATACAAAAAATTAGACAGGCATGGTTGGGGGCACCTGTAGTCCCAGCTACTTAGGAGGCTGAGACAGGAGAATGGCTTGAACCTGGCAGGCGGAGCTTGCAGTGAGCCAAGATTGCGCCACTGCACTCCAGCCTGGGGGACAGAGCGAGACTCTGTCCATATATATGTATTTTTCCAGTATTGTGTGTGCATGGATGCATGTGTGTAACATTTTCTTATGTGAACATGGTGCATAAAAGTCAATATCCAAGTGGTACCTTCTCAGGCTGTTTCTAGGCCTGAAAGCTGAAGACAAGATAATAGGATATGGGCATCTAAAGGAGGTGACACCTTTGAGAAACCCTCTCTCAGGGGACAGGAAGTCAGCTTCCTCTAGACAGCACCTCTACAATTTATTACGTAGGCTGCAGGATATATTCTAGGATTCCAAAATATTAATATAAGGTTCATGTATACTTGAAATATTTATGTGTTAAAATATTTCATATAGTACTTTATTTCTGTAAGCAAATTTCACACTAGTAAGTAGTTTTGATATGAGTGAAAATTGATTAATGAATTATTTTAAAGGAATTTCATATTATAAATTGTTTGCACATGGGCAGCATCAGAAGACAGTAAAAGAACATACACTTTGTGTTACGAAGAATGGGATTTGGATATCAGCCCTGCTTACTCAGAAGCTTGGGCAACTGATTTAAACTTGATGAGCCTCACTTTTCTAATTACAGCGGGGTGGGAGGTAGTAATTAGGGGTAATTAGGGGCTGAAGATGAAAGGAAAAGCACATTGGGGATACGCTAGCCTCTTAAGAAGTGGTGGCAGTTTGTTGAGCCACTGTTAAGATTAGGATTTGTGGAAGATGGTGAAAAGGGAACCAGTTAGTAGTTGAGTGCTTTCTCCCTGCTAAGGTGCTTCTTAAATGTGTTCAGTGGAATGTCAAAAGGTGTTAAATGAAAAAGTGTTCCAGGAACAAATCCTTTTGTGAAACACTGCATGAGACAGAGTGAACCAAGTTCCCGTCAGAACATTCCAGAACTGCTCTCATACAGAACTGCAAGGTGAGGTTTTATGAGGGTCCGTGGAATTCTCCCTTCCCTGGACTTGTCTGACCGCATCTCAAGGACCAGGTGCCCTGGGTTGCATTCAGGGACCGCTGCGTTGGGCTCTTCAGTTGGCTAATTCCCATGACCTCCTGGGCCTTCTTCCAGAACGTCCATTTCTTACTTTGCTTTGGCTACAAAGTACTGAGTTAATTTTCATCTTGATCAGCATCTGAACTTCGCAATTGTTGGACTAAGGGAAGTTTTCAGTCAATCTAGACACAAGTGTCCTGTGTACTTTTGATAAATATAATAGGTCTTTTTTGGGCATCTCTTACTTTCACAGTTTTTTCCTCTAGCTTTAATATTAACATTGCTAGACATTTATAGAGTTTTGAAAAGTTTCTTAGCAGAGAAAAGTGTTCTTGCCACAGTAGCCATTTTATGTAGTTTTTACTATTTATGGTAGAACAGTATGCTACAGGTACACATTGCAATGGTAACCTGCATGGAATACAGCTAATTGCAGGTTAATTACTGTTCCTTAAAACATAAATTGTGAAGTATTTGGTGATTAACACATATTTAATTCCTTAATTAATGTTTTTCCTAATTGCTTTTGTGTGGACCTGCCCTCCCGTGGTTGGGAAGCAGTGCGGAAGGGCAAGTACCTGCCATCCTCAGGGCACCTGCCTCCTTTGATTTAGACATTGATTTTTTTGCCATTTGAAGAATAATATTTTCCTCATGCATTCACCTTCTTGCTTTATTGTGCTGATTAAAAAAAAAAGAACTCTGCTTTGATTCTGCACCCCCGCCTCCTGTTTCCCACCCCTACACCCTGAGGCAAAGGAGCCAGCCACTGTTTTCTTCATATTCTAATCATGCATGCACCCCAGAAGCCTCAGCTTCCACCCAGAATTTCAGCCTTCCTCTCTGCTTTCAGAAGACAGTGATTCTGAGCCCAGTCAGAGGCCAGGGAGGCAGTGATCTTTAATATAAATGGTTGCTTTAAAAAGAGAAACAATGCAAAGGTAGCTGAAAATCTCCCTCCCCCATGGCTCTCCATAAAGAAGTGGGGCTGGGGAGGGTGGGCAGGGACTATGGGGAGTGGGAGGATAAAGTCATCAAATATGAGAGCCTTGCTGGTTCACGAGAGCCTCGCCGGTTCACCAGAGCCTCCTTGTTAAAACAAATGCCTTAGATATACTGAAGGGTCCTGGGAGAAGATTAGGAGTGGATTCAGCTGGGCCCTGCTCGGAGTTCTTTGTGCAGCAAGGACTCAAAGGAGCTTGTACTGGGGAGAGGGGTACTAAACCAAGATTCACCCTTGTCGGTCTGATGTCTCTCCTGGGAAAGGAGGAGTTGAGGGAATAGGGATGACTTGATCTGACTTATCTTTTCACATTTTGCTGCGAACTTTATTCCCCTGCACAGCTAGCTGTGTGCCTGTTTCTTTGCTGTATTTGCCTTCAGCCCACTGATTTTACTACAAAGCCATGTAAAGCCACAGCTAAGTGACAACAGGCCTGCTTACATTTGCTGCCTAGAGACAGTGTTTTAGAGTTGAATTGGTGAGTCTTTTCTTTTTTCTTTCTTTTTTTTTTTTTTTTTTTTGAGACAGAGTCTGGCTCTGTCGCCCAGGCTGGAGTGCAGTGGCTCGATCTCGGTTCACTGCAACCTCCGCCTCCCGGGTTCATGCTATTCTCCTGCCTCAGCCTCCTGAGTAGCTGGGACTACAGGCGCCCGCCACCACGCCTGGGTAATTTTTTGTATTTTTAATAGAGACTGGGTTTCACCGTGTTAGTCAGGATGGTCTCGATTTCCTGAGCTCGTGATCCAACCACCTCGGCCTCCCAAAGTGTTGGGATTACAGGTGTGAGCCAGTGCACCTGGCCGGTGAGTCTTTTATAGATTGTGTTCCACAAATCCAGGGAATGTTAGGAGGCATTAGTTGACCAAATGGAAAGAAGCACTGGGTTAAACACTGCTTCCATTCTGCCGGCCATTTCGGAGACCAGGAGTGGTTTTGAATCTCTAGGAAGGACACATGGTGAGTGTGGGTGCACAGCTGGAACCAGAATTTGGGCTTTGCAGAGTATTTCTTGAGTCTAGTGTTCCCTGAAGTACACTTGGGAAATACTGATATGTGCCAGTTGAAAAATAGAACATACTTTGACTCCATAAATTCCTTGGCTATGGCCCTTATTCCAAGTGCAAGACAATTGAATTGCTTCATGCCTCTAGAGGATGTGGGGAATTTGCTGTGGCAGTGAAATACCACTCTCTCAAGCAGGAAAGCTAGTCTAGTAGGTGCCCCAATACTCTGCATTTTGTGCTTAAAAAAGACAATATGTTTCAAGAAACCACTGGGGACACAGTAGGTTGTCAGTTTAATATTGACTTAGAACGGTATTTAGGAAGTAGAACAATTTGCATGATGTTTTTTTCCTCCTCAAAGATCTTATTTTTGATTATTTTTTAAAACTTGGCACATCTCTAAATTTCATTCTCAACTTGTACTTCTTATGTGATGATAAAGGATAAGTACTTCTATTGTTTACCATCTTAATCTCTGCATGGTCTGCTGCTATGTACATATCAGTCCTGTTCTTTATGACTTCTAAGCCATGTTTTTTTCCTCTACCTTAATTTCTGTGCATGGCCTGTTGAATGAGTGTATGACCTATGATTATATCATACTTTTCTCTAAAGGGAAGGAGGAAACAAAAGTGAGGATGGTTGTGTTATTGGTAGGAAAAACAGGTGAAGACATTTAAAAATAACATTGCAAGCACTAATAATTAGCTCCATTGCAAATTTGGCTGTCTTTTGAGTGCCTTTACCTTTCCCAAAGTAGATTTTTATTTTATTTTCTGAGAACATGTCAATACAAATACAAATGCTTGAATATTTTGCTCATGATTCTTAATGTGACATGTTTTGTGGTTTTGCCTGGACTCTTTAATATTACAGAAACTTTACTGTATATGTTCTATTTTTATGTAACTCATTTGACACAAACAAGATAAAATTTTTGTAAATGGGTGTGACCCACCTTTGCATTTCATTTAAATCAAAACCAGAAGGATAGACTAGGTAATGGGTGGGAGGACCAACGTTTAATCCCCTTTGTTCTAGGGAACTGACTAATGACTTCCACCAGCACATTTTCCTCGGTGAGTATCTGTGTTGGTAAGCAAATCCCCTTCTTTGCTTACACATAGCAAGGAAAAGTGGCAGCATGGAAAGCTAATTTTGCTCTTCACTGAAGCAGGGAGGATCAGGGAGGCTGTGGTGTTAAACTGCTTCCCCATCTCTCTTGTTTGGCAGACATCTGAAGGATAGCCTGATGTCAAACCTCTCAGAGACCAGCATCCAGGATGGATTTTCATGAGCAAATGAGAGCAATAGTCAGTTTAAACAACTGGTTAACCAGTTGTTTCCTCTCTAAAAGCAAATGGCTTTTCCCACAGTCTCCAAAGGCTACAGGGATACAACATCTTGTCTCCTGAAATGTTATTAGTTGAGATTGAATGAATATTGATTCTCTCTATTGTACATTTTCTTACATCCCAGGGCTGCAAATATCTGGAAGTTATCAGCAAAACAGTGCTTTGAAATGGAGACTCAGAGTGAACCACATCACATGAATAGAGTTGATTCTCAGTTATTTGCAGCAGTTGTGTTCTGTAAAATCACAGAGAACACTGAATTAGTGAATACGGAACTACTTCTATAGGAAATACGGGGTTAGGTTCCTGTGAGCCTTGGTCACACTGTTTTTATAATGTTTTTGTTTACTGATCAATACATCACCTCATTTTATATGTGTTTCTGTTGAAAGATGCCGTATTTATGTTGTTGATTCATTAACATTGAACCTTTGGCGAAGGCCAATAGCACTGTGACTCATGCTGACTGGAGTGACTCTAACACGGGTATTTTTTCCTTAAGGCTCGTCTTCGCCTCCTTGTACTCTCAGGAGCACTAGACAGCCCAGAAGCACTATACTTGGGTTCATTTTAAAAAGCAACATCACCAACAAGAAGCACAAAAATGGAAAAGCATGGCACTAACTAAACCCCCGTAAGGATACTCTTTTATGGTATCAGAGCTGAAACAAGACGACAGAACATTGCCCTGCCTGACCTCAGCTGGGAACATGTGTGTTGAGCAACTCACATTTTTTTGCTGCTCTGTGCATGTCCACAGATACCATGAAAGCTTTGCAAGTATTGATTTTTGGAGGTTACAAATAAATTTTAGGAAGTAGGCAAATTCACAGATATGAGCCTTGAGTAATGAGGATTGACTGTATTTTCTGTCAAGCCAAGTCCAAAAAAAGTGATACAAAACTAAGTTCTGGGTTGTGACAAAATTATTTCATAATAAGATGACTCTGTGATTCTGTCAGACCCACAGCTTTTAAAATAATCACAATTTAGATTGGGCTAAAGGGCAAAAACATTTTTCCTAAAAATGTTTGTTTCAGTAAACACAACAAACAAAAACCATGTAGTCCAAATTTAGCTAATACCAAAGAAGAGGGTATAAAATGAGATCTTGGGGTAGGTTTTAACATTAAAGTGTTACTAATTCTCAGTAGTTCAGTGTCTTTATAGAAGATTTTTGACTTCTAAATGAGTTAGGTTTTATTTATTTTATTTTTAATTTTTCTGATAGTTTGAGGCCCATGAAGCAATTAATTTTTCTGGCTCTGTTTTGGTATATTGCACGTATGTATTTAAAAAATTTGATGATGATATTACAAACTTAAGTGGGTATTTAGAAAACCACACATGTAATATAATTGAAAACAAGGCAAGCCAGGGACAGGGTCTTCTTCTGATTGCTGGAATGTGAGACTGACCCGTGGAGCTCAAGGCACATTGTATTTAGCTGTGATAAAGTATTGCTTTTGACATGGGCTTTTTTGTTAACCAGAGTAATGATGGTGCGTTGGTGAGCCAAGCAGGAAAGTTTTCTCTAAAAACAGGAGGCTGGATAGTAAATATTTCAGGCTTTACAGGCCAAACGCTCTCTGTGGCAGCTACTCAACTCTGTTGCTGTTGTATGAAAGCAGCCATAGCCAACATGTAAATGAATAAACGCGGCTTCGTTCCAGTAAAACTTTATTCATGGACATTGAAATCTGAATTTCATATAATTCTCATATATCACAAAATAGTCTTCTTTCTGTTTTCTCCTACCCATGAAAACTATAAAAACCATCTTTAGCTTGTGAGCGATATAAAAACAGGTGGTGGGACAGATTTGGCCATGGGCTGTAGTTTGCCAACTCTTTTATTAAACTTGATGTTGTCAAAACTGTGCCATATCACTCTTCCAAATTGCTATATTTCTTATAAATCTGGATGTAAAAATTTTAGAACCGGGGTATCTATACATTAAAAGAGATGTGTGTGTATATACATATGTATGTATGTATATGTATTCTATATACATATAGTCTCTCATACTTGCTAGTTAGGCAGTTTGGCAACGTGAAAAGAGGCCAGACTTGGAAGCAAAATAGATCTAGGAATAGACCCAACCCTGTAACTACTTGTGTGAACTCAGAAAAATTACCTAACCTTTCTAAGTCGGCTTACTTATCCCTGAAAGGGAGCTAATGTGACCTACCTCACATAACTGATGGGGGAAAATTAGATAATATATGCAAAGGATACCTGGGACATGGAAGTATACAAATAAATAGGTTTTTTAAAATTACTAAATGCTTCTTTTTGAGGAAAAACTTGGTACATGGCTCCATAAGAAATTCAAACCTTCTAATATAGAATATTTTCAATATATGTTGTTCTGTTTCATAAAAATGAACATGACACATTCCCAGATCAATTTCTTACTCGTTTCTTTTTTCCTTTTCCGGTGGTACTGTTGGTATTCTCATGTTACTGTTTCCTCTGACCTCAATCTTTTTCGACCTGCATGCTGGCATTTTCAAACATTCCTGTGATTCCCACTGGGTTCTGCACACACTTGGTATACTTCACTAGAGCAATACCTGTACTTTTCATTAGAGTGGTTCCTTATTTGACAAAAAGAGAAAAAGATTATTTTGGCTTTTGACACTTTATAAGGGCACTGGCTAGAAAGGTATACATAATGGAAAATTTGCCGGATATCCAGAGTTCACAACAATGGAACCTTGAAAAGAATTCCAAAATCTGTTGATAAGAAACGTGTTTAAGATGACCCTCATCTTTTGAGCTTCATGTTTGTTTGTTTGTTTGTTGTTTTGATATGGAGTCTTACTCTGTTGCCAGACTGGAGTGCAGTGGCATGATATTGGCTCACTGCAACCTCTGCCTTCTGGGTTCAAGCAATTCTCTTGCCTCAGCCTCCCGAGTAGCTGGGACTACAGGCGTACGCCACCACACCCAGCTAATTTTTGTGTTTTTAGTAGAGACGGAGTTTCACCATGTTGGCCAGGATGGTCTCGATTCCTTGACCTTGTGATCCACCCGCCTCGGCCTCCCAAACTGCTGGGATTACAGGCATGAGCCACTGCACCCGGCCTGAGCTGCATGTTTTAATCGTCTTGTTTGTTAGAAAAAAAACAAAGGGAAATCTCTTAATGGTTGGGTGTTTAAAATAGGTAATCTCAGACTACTGTATAGCGTCTAAATTCAGATAGCTTTGTTTAGTCGTATTTATTTCACAATAGGAAACTCTCCAGTCAGCGCATGCCTTCTTAATAATTGTAGTATGTATTGAAAGAGTTGTATACTAAGTTGTAAACTTGATGAAGCAGCTAATAAAACTTGTACTCGTAAGTCCCTTAACAAGTTTCTAAGAAAGAACTAGAAAATGGTTTTAATAAACATAGAAGTTATTGCTTCAAACTTGTGACACACTTTAAATGTATGACATAAGAAACTTTATATATTATGTATTAATTTTGTATGTATGTATGGGTAGGCATGCACACATAAACGGATCAACAAAGAATGTTTTTCTCTTCTTGACTCTGCAATTAGCTTTAAGTCAGTGCTTAAACCTGCCAAGTTTGAGAAGTTTACTTTTTAAAGTTTCTAATTAAACTCAGAGGGGGCAGGAAACGTATTTGTAATCAGATGCTGTCCTTCTTTGCCTCTTGATATTCTAGTTGGAAGACTGAGGGGAGCAAATAAAATTGCAAATAGAAGCTTGTCTTTAATTCTTTTGGCCTTGCTGACAAGTCATCTTGCTGGGAAATCTGGGGCGCATTGGCTTGTTTCTGAGCCTGTCTTTGCCTCTAGTCCATAGGGATGAAGGCAGAGAGTGCCTGAGAAATCCATGAGTTGATACTAGCAGGCTGAAGCTCTGCATTTGGGGTGGTGTGGCTGTGTCACGGGTTTCCTGGCTTGTTTGGGGAGGAAGAGGCATGATTCTGTGGGAGGGAAGGATCCCATTGCTACGAGCTGTGTTTTTTGAATTTGTCATTTGGCCATTACTGTCTTGTTCTATTCTTTCATCATTCATGTTTCTTGTTTTTTCCTTAACTAAAGCTTACATTTTATAAAACTGTCTGCATTGCTTAGATCCTCCAAAGCATGTGGTAGATATTTTATAAATATTTGGACTAAAAGACTCAGAATTTCTTAGCGTAAAACTTCTGAGAGTCATCCATTCTTTGACATGGTGGATGAAAAAACAGATCTGGAGAAGTCTAGATGGCTCTTCCAGGTCTCAGAACATCTCGGCTTTTTTTTTTTTTTTTTTGCACTGTCCTTTGCTTTGGTAGGGGTATGGCCTTGTATAGGTTTAAACAAAACATTATGGATTAAATTTATACATACATATCAAATTAAAAGTCGATCCACATGAGCATATCTCACATGTACACTGTGTTCTAAAAGGTAATGCATTCCCTTCAAAGAATAAGGGTAATTCCATTTTTACTAGAAGCTTCAGCCATTGTAGTTAATAAAGCAAAATAAAATTTCAATACTAAAGATAGTTTTGATGAGGAAAGATTTCTTCTGCTCTTCTATCCGTGATATATTCTAAGTGCTTATCACAGTGCCTGGCAGGGTGGTGGCACTCAGTAGAGCCTTGAGTTCATTGAGTGAATGAATGCGTGAATGAATAAGAGGGAAGAAGGAAGAGAGGATGGCAAGTGGAATGAAGGAAGGTCTGATGAACATTTCTGCATGTTTTCAAAATACATTTTTCTAACCACAGCAACCGTGCTCTTGTGTGGCTGGTAGTGGTGGCATCAGCAGCCTCCCCTCGGCTGTCCCTGCAGTAGCCATTGTATCAGAGCAGCTTTCAGGTTCCTGCAGTGCCAATGGTAGCTGTTTCCCGGGAGACAGGATGTGACTGTTATTCAGGGGACCTGTTTTGAGGGCCTCAGGAATGCTTTTTCCTTTACTTGCTCTCAATATTCATTTACCTTTTGTACTCCCAATTGTCTTCTTATAGACTTTAGCAGTAGAGAGAGAAATTAGCAGGATCCCATTGCAGGAATATCGACGCATATCTTCCTTTCTCTTGTATTGGCAGTGGAAACAATTTATTAAACTTACGAACAGGATGAAGGTTTTATTTCATTTCTGTTTTTCTGTTGTGCCTTTGCTCTCCCCTGTGTTATATGTTATTGTATTAGTGTTGTGGCACAGTGTCATCTAGTCTAGCAAGAGTTTCTGGGATGGCTCTGCCCCTGCACTCTAGGAAGCCTCTTGAGCTTTTCCACTCTGGGCTCTGCTGATCGCTTTCTCCAGGTTCACATCCATTGCATACACAAAATAATGCAGGCCTAGGATCAAAATTTTTGTCTGAGCAATGTTTAGAAGTGAAAACATCATATTTGGAATCAGAAAAATTGAGTTTAAAGATTGTATCTATGATAGACTCATTGCATTTATGGACAATTACTTTGTATCTAAAGTTCTTCATTTTTTTTGAAACATGAAATTCTTGATTTTTTTGTATGAACTAATGAGATAATGGAATGATATCTTCCTAGTGTATGTAACATATGTGCTTAGTAAATGTTAACTTATAATTACTTTTATAAATTGAAATTGTAATGGAAACCATTGTAGAGTCACGTGCAATAGTAAGAAGAAAAGGAGATCCTCTTGAGTACATGTTATGCCATTTCCCAGAATGCTAACATTTTACAAAACTATGGTACAATTGTCTTCTGTACAGTTGTACAAATACATACAATTAGTTCTGTACAATTTTGTTACCTGAGTAGGCTTGTGTATCTCCCACCGCATTGAAGATGCTAAACAATTCCACCAGCACAAGGAGTGGTGGTGATGTCCTTTTGTAAGCAAACCCATCTCCCTTCTGCCTCATCTTCCTCCATTCCTACCCCTGGCAACCACTAATTTGTCCTCCATTTCTAAAATCTTAACATTACAAAATGTTCCATAAATGGAATCAGAGTACATGATCTTTGGGGATTGGTGTTTTTCACTCAGCGTAGCTATGGGGAAGTTCACCCAAGTTGTTAGGTACATCATTAATTCGCTCCTTTTTATTGCTGAGTAGTATTTAATACTGTGGATGGACCACAGTGTATTATTTACCAGTTGAAGGACATCTGGGCTGTTTCTGTGGTTTGGCTATTATGAATAAAGCTCCTGAAAACACGATATGCACAGATTTTTATATGAATGAAAGTTTACATTTATCTGGGATGAATCTCCAAGAGTGCAATGGTTAGGTTGTGTTTTAAGACTTACCATCAGGAGTCATGGTTCCCTGGTGAGATAGTTTCATTCTGTGTGTAAATGGAGGTCAAAATAACATTCACGTGGATCTTTTAAATGATAGCCTGACAACTGACACTTAGTAATCAATTAATCAAATTAAGAAAATTGATAACCCTTTTACTCGTTCGTTCATTCTTTTTTTTTTTTTTTTTTGAGACTGAGTTTTGCTCTTGTTGCCCAGACTGGAGTGCAATGGCACAATCTTGGCTCACTGCAACCTCTGCCTCCTGGATTCAAATGATTCTCCTGTGTCAGCCCCCTGAGTAGCTGGCATTACAGGCTTATGCCACCATGTCCACCTAATTTTTGTATTTTTAGTAGAGATGAGGTTTCACTATATTGGCCAGGCTAGTCTTGAACTCCTGACCTCAGGTGATCTGCCTGCCTCGGCCTTCCAAAGTGCTAGGATTATAGGCCTGAGCCACCATGCCTAGCCCTGGTTCGTTCTTTTTTGCCTTAGTTTCTCTGAAGTGGCTCCACCATCTCAAAAAAGTCTACCATTCTTAGAACCTCCAGGCATGTAGGCCTTTTCCTCTTCTCTTGCTTCTCCAGTTATCAAAGAATAGCTAATGCCCTCTTGATTTTGCCACTGTGGACATTTTTATATTGTTTTGCTCTCGATTCATAGCTCTACTGTCTGATGTTCAGTTATCATAGTCTCTTCACTGCATTATTAATAGGCTGTGTTTCCTTGTGTCTCTGTCCTAAAGTGAAGTCTTCTGCAACCCGGCCACAGCTGACCTTTGTGTCAGTAGGTCCCAATTCTCCCCTTGAAGGCCATGGTCACGACCACCTCAGGGCCTTCACATGTGCCCAGGACTGAGCCTGGTCCTCTTCACACTATTAGCTCCTTCTCATCCTGCAGCTATTGGCGCAAATTTTACCTCCTCATGGGAGGTCCTCGGGGTGTATATTCTTCTAGTACCCTGCACTCTTCTTTCATTACACTTACTGTATTTTTTTTTCACTTATGTAAAACTTACTACCCCACATGGTCCAGTGTGGTCAGAGAGTTACTTTCAGAACCTTCAGAAAAGGTTTAGATCACCTAAAGCAATCTAAGTCTTAAGGTTGTCTCTGGATGGAAAACAACTACAATCCTAATGTGTGTATGGCAGTGGGTTTAACATACAGTGCAACCTTAAAAGTCTTCTTTAGACTTTGTTTCATGTTCAGGATCTCTCACAAGCTCGACTCTGGCTTTGGGTGGGGAATCCTTCCTATTCGCCGAAACTAGTGGAGAGGGAACCCCAAAGCCTCTTCCATCTCCATGTCCCCATCTCCCATCCAAGCAATTTACTCACCAACAAGTTGCCATCTGTGCCAACTCACTATCCTGTGAGCTTCCTGGCTTTTCCTACGGTGTACGTGCCATCCCCCACAACCTCCTGAAGTATCCTTTCACTGTGGGTTTTCTAAGTTGGGCTTCTGTCTAACCCATTCACTACCTATTGACCTCCCTGAAGATTGGGGTGAGGTCTTACCTATCTTTGTAGTCTTGAACCTGGAATATTGACTAGCAGATGTTACGCACATTAATGAATGAATTGGTGAAAGAATAAATGAAATTATATGTCATATATAGCAGATACTTGATAAAAGTTAGACAGAATGAATAAATAATGTAAATCTTTCTTAATTTTCCAGGTGATTTTTGAAGTGATAACTTCTGGACATCAAGGCTATCTCGCTATCGACGAGGTGAAGGTGTTAGGACATCCGTGTAGTAAGTTGTCTTTACTTGTAAATATTTGGGTACATCATTGGGGGCATATTTACATGATGAATGAAGAGAAGGGATGAAAACCTGTGAAGAGGTCATCCTGCCAAGACAGTTCCCTGACAGACCTGTATGTGTTGGTTTGCCAGCCCGGAAATCCAAAAGCATGTACTTAGTGTAAATGCCATGGTTTGTATAAGTCTAAGTATTTTAAAATTTGGGTCAGGAATGGGGAATCAAGGAATTCTTTGGCACGCTCAGACATCTTTGCAAAGAACCTGTTTATTTGTTGCCATGGACTTTGGAATTCCCTTTTCAGTAGTAGCACAAGGTTAAATATTGAGAATCTGCATTTTGTTTCTAAGTCCAGTATGTTTTTGGTACAGTTCCTTAGTATTTATTACATGGTTTCAGATGATATAGCTGCAAACAGGCCTGGGATCTGTCAATATAAGACACCTACCTAAACCTGGGGATCCCAGAAATGGCCTGCTCTTCATCTTTTAAAAATTAGTACTTTAAAATAGTACAATTGGTGATAAGCATATAATTTTAAAAATATCTACTATGAACAACTAACAGTTTATCATATTTGTATGTGAACCTTTTTCCTTAAATAAAATAGTGCAGATTGCTAGATCTATTTCTCCCCAAACCCTGCCCCCCAGGGGCCACCACAATGGTGAGCTGGTTGTTGCACCTGTTATGGTTTCTAGTCTGCACACAGCAACAGACTGTAGCTGCTTGAAGCAGAAAAGGCATCCTATTGAAAGAGAATTGGAGGGCAGTGGTATTGCTGATATCACTGGTAGTCTAGACTCAGATGATGAGCAGGCCCCCAAAGTGAGGCTCTGCAAGCAGCCACAGCAACCACTGTGGCAGTGGAGCCAGCCGTGAGGACAAGGGGAGCTGACGCTGTGTCTCTGCACACCTTACCCTTGGAAGATGACCCTTGCCCTAGACATTCTGCACTGACTCTGGGCCTTGGCATCTTTGGCTTTAGGTGCAAAACCCTGAGGGGCATAGTCAGGGTGAGTGAGCTAGATCACACACTCATTCATGCCTGGCAATTGGTGTGACTAGGCACGTGAGTTGTTGACTTTTCCCACTCTGTCAAGGGAGCTGGGCCCCAACTTTTACCGAGAAACATACAGTGCCGAGCAACTGAACACTGCAAGTGTGTGTGTATGTGTGTACACTCTTTCTCATAATCCCCATGGGTTTATAAAAGCAAAAAAGTAAGGATTGCCTTTTGTAAATGCTAATGAATGGTTTCCAACCATACAAATTTCTCTGTATTCCAACTTTTTTTTTTTACTTAGTGTTAGATTTTTTAGGTCAATCCATGGTATTCTATCATATGGATTTACTAATTCTATTTTTCTAGTATTTGATGAACATTTAGTGTTTTTCCCCCAGTTTTTCTATATTAAATATTGCTGCAGCGAGCGTTCTGGATGTGCTTCCTGGTGCAGCGTTGAGAGCCTCAGTGGAGTGTGTTCTTAGAGGCTGAATTGCGGGGATGTAGTGCACACACATTTTTAATTTTTTTGGATGCTGCCAAAATGCTATGAAAAGTGTCTGACCCAGTTTATAATCCCACCAGCAATGCGTGGTGGCTTTATTTTCCCTATATCTTTGTTCAAAATTGACGTTACCAGACTTCAAATTTTTGGCCATCTGAGGAATGGTAACCTGCTTTATTTTTAGGATCTCTGGCATGAAAGAGAAACTGGCTAGTTCATACATTTCACGGGTCTTTCCTGATGAACCCTACCCAAAATTATGAAAGAGTGGCTATATCTACAATAATAAAAATAGAAACATTTGCAGGAGTGGCTCAGCTTTTTATTGCATGGATTCGAATAGATCACCAGGACCCTCTTTGTAAGCTTTGTAGAGAAGGCCTGTGTTGTTGGTACCTGATGGAGGTATCACAACACAGGTGTCTAAATTCCATCTAACGGGGTTTTGCTCTCTCTGATATCTTTATTTGGTGCTTTGAAGCTTGCCAAACGTTGAAGATAACATAAAGCAATCATTTGTTCATTACAAAGGCAGATGTTACTTTTGTGTCATGTTACATTTGTCTTTTCTTCTATTATCAGCAAAACTGGGGAGTTCAAGAAGATTCCCTGTCCCCTCCCATTTCCCCAGGAAAACCATCAAGGCTGTAGCTAATTGAAACAGCAGGGTAAATTTAGGAAGCAGAATGCAATTACCTGAGCTGGAACTCAGCCAAATCCTCGGAGTAATAGCCTCCAGCTAGAAAAGTGCCATGAGATCTAATATGCACAAAGTTCATGGCCTCTGATTCACTTTTTACTAGGAAGTTAAAAAAATAAGAGCCAGTAATTGCATGCCTACTAAGTGCTGAGCACTCTAATGAAATAGTCTGCCTCCCTGTTTCTTAGAGCAGAGCTCACGGGGAGGCAGAGGGTACTGGGTGCAGGTGTGGTGGCTGCAGTCAAGGATGCACGTGGCTTTCTATTACATATCCTGGGCTCCCTCTTCCACATCTGGCCACTAGCCAACATAATAGCTCCTGAAGTGTAGCCCCTTCCATTTTACTGGATTTTAGTCATTGTGTGCAGCAAAGACCTAAAGACTTCATGCTTATCAGTGCCTTCCTAAAACGTGTCTCATGCAATTTTGTTCTTCCCATAGGAGATAGCTTCCTATGGCTATAGAAATGGTGTTTATGTTCTCTCCTTTGGAGAATACCTGTGCTAATACCTAACTGGCTTTGGGAACTGCTGTGAGGGCACAGAATTGCAAAACAGGCTCTGTACCAAGGTGATGTATGGTACAACAGCGTTGTGAACTGTAAGCCTTAAATGGTTTTGATGTTAGCTCTTCCTTAGCTATTTTTTCCCGAATCTCTATGTTAATGGGGAAAACATGCAAATAAAGATTTTAAAGAAGGCAATAGTTTGTTCTTAAAATGGAAAGCTTTACAGGTAATATTTTATGAGATTTCTTATCAGGATTTCATAATAATGAATTATTTTAAAATTTTGATGTTCATTAAATTTAAATCCTAAAGTGGCATTAATATTTTATATCTAAAACTATGCTTTCCAAATGGCTGCAAAATTGCTGAATCTCATTTGCTTCACTGTAAAGGCTCTTATTTGGATTCATATAGGTTTATGAGTAGGCATTACAACATTTTTTAATATTAAATATTCTGATACAAGTATACAGTTGCTCATAAAGTTGACTTTAATGTAGTGACAATAAGATGCAAGATCAGCCTGAAATGTGGAGATGACTCTGCAGAATCAGCAGCTCTCTAGCGTACAACCACTTCTGATAAACAGATAATTTTTGCATTTGGTATGCACACTAAAAATATATTTGGAATTTGGTTCAATAATCCTGGTAAGAAAAGAGGCGTTTTATTATAATAGCTTCCTAATGTTGTCTCCTGTTCTTAAATACATTATGAGCTGTGCATATATGGGCATTTCTCTTATTACCTTGTGGTACTGATAATGTATTTTTATGTCTTAAAAGCCATATGTAATTTTAATAGATTTATTGACATATCACTCACAGAATTTATCCATATTTAAAGTGTACAATTCAATAGTTTTTAGTTTATTCACAGAGTTATGTAACCACGACCATAATCAGATTTAAAATATCTTCAACATCCGCCAAAAGACGCAGGACCCATTAATAGTCATTCTTCATTTTCTCTGGAGGTTGTCCAGGTTCTTGGTGTCTTGAACAAAGATTTGGACAAAACGCACAAACAAAGCAAGGAAAGAATGAAGCAACAAAAGCAGAGATTTATTGAAAATGAAAGCACCCTCCACAGGATGGGAGCAGTCTGAGCAAGTGGCTCAAGATCCTCATGACTGAATTTTCTGGAGTTTAAAATACCCTCTAGAGGTTTCCCATTGGTTACCTGGTGTACACCCTATGTAAGTGAAGTAGTGATCCATGATCAGTCTGATTGGTTGTGGGAGGGGACCAATCAGAGGCTGAAGTGAAGATACAAAGTTACACCCTCTGCAAACATCTGATTGGTTGCAGAAAGTGACCAGTCAGAGACTGAAGTGCAGTTACAAAGTTATACTCCTATGCAAATGAAAGCTTGGCCCAAGACCAGCCTGATTAGTTGTGGGAGGTGATCAATCAGAGGTACTTTTAATTTTTCATCTGCCACCCAGAAAAAGTGGGGTGAGACAGTGTGCAAAGGAAGTAGTTTCTGGTCCTTTTGTCACTTCGGTGTGGAAAGTTGGGATTTTCCTTTTGATTTAGTTCTAGGAAGTCAGCATGATTTGGCCTTAGGTTCCCTGCCTCTAGACTCTATTCTCCTGACTTACTCTGGCCACCACTCCTAGCCCTAGGCAACCATTAATTTGCTTGTCGTCTCTGTAGATTTGCTTGTTTTCCGTATTCATTTAAATGCAGTCACACTACATGTGGCCCTTTGTGTCTGGCTTCTTTCACTTAGCATGTTTCAAAGTTCATCAGTGTTGTAGTGTACATCAATATTTCACTCCTTCTTAAAACCAAATAGTATTTTATTGTATGGATATACCACATTTTATGTAAGCATGCATCAGTTGATGGACATTCAGGTTGTTTTCACCTTTGGGCTATTGGGAATAATGCTGCTGTGAACATTTGTTATCAGTTCTCTTGGGTATCATTCTCTCAGACATATACTTAGGAGTAGAATTGCTGGGTCACATTGTAACTCTGTTTTTAGCATTTTGAAGAACTGTGAAGTTGTTTTTTAAATTGGCTGCACCATTTTCCATTTCAAACAGCAGTGTATGATTTCAATTTCTTCATATTCTTGCGAATATTTATGTCTTTAAAAAAATCATAGCCATCCTTGTGAGTTTCAGGTGGCACCTGTTTGTAGTTTGGATTACCCAATGGCTAATGATGTTGCACATCTTTCTATGTGTTTATTGGCCATTTATATGTATGTTTGAGAGAAATGTCTATTCAGGTCCTTTCCTCATTTTTAGTTGAGTTATTTATCTTTTTATTATTCAGTTGTAAGAGGTTTTTATATATCTACATACAAATTCCTTTTCAGACATAGGATTTGAAAACATTTCCCCCTAATCTGTGAGTTGTTTTTTCATTTTCTTGATGGCATCCTTTACAGCACAAAGGTTTAAATTTTGATAAAGTCCAATTTTTGTTTTTTTCTTTCATTATTTATGCCATTTCTGTTATTTGGAGTTGTATCTAATAATTCTTCTAAGATCATGAAGCTTTTCTATGTTTTTTCCAAAGAGTTTTATGGTTTCAATTCTTTTTTTTTTTTTTTTTTTTTTTTTGAGATGGAGTCTTTCTTTCTCACCCAGGGTGGAGTGCAGTGGTGTGATCTCGGCTCACTGCAACCTCAACCTCCCATGTTCAAGTGATTCTCCTGCTTCAGCCTCCCGAGTAACTGGGATTACAGGCGTCTGCCACCAAGCCCGGCTAATTTTGTATTTTTAGTAGAGATGGAGTTTCACCATTTTGGCCAGGCTGGTCTTGAACTCTTGACCTCAGGTGTTCCACCTGCCTCGGCCTCCCAAAGTGCTGGGATTACAAGCATGAGCCACTGTGCCCAGCCTATAGTTTCAATTCTTACTTACAACTCTATGAGCTATTTGAGTTAATATTTGTGTATGGTGTAAGAAAGTGGTGAAACTTCATTCTTTTGCATATGGATATGCAGTTATTCCAGCACCATTTGTTGACGCACTGTTCTTTCCCCGTTAAATTGCCTTGGTACCCTTGTTGAAAATTAATAAAGACTTATTTCTGGACCCTCAATTCTATTCAGTTGATCTATATGACTATTCTGCTATAAGTATGATACTATTTTGATTACTGTAACTTTTTAGTAAATTTTGAAATTTGGATCAGTGGGTCTTCCAAGTTTGTTCTTTTCTCATTATTGTTTTGGCTATTTTGAATCCCTTGTAATTTCTTCTTTTTTTTTTTTTTGAGATGGAGTCTGGCTCTGTCGCCCAGGCTGGAGTGCCGTGGCACTATCTCAGCTCACTGCAGGCTCCGCCTCCCAGGTTCAAGCCATTCTTCTGCCTCAGCCTCCCACGTAGCTAGGACTACAGGCACCCACCATCTCGCCCGGGAATTTTTTTTTTTTTTTTTGTACTTTTAGTAGAGACGGGGTTTCACTGTGTTAGCCAGAATGGTCTTGATCTCCTGACCTCCTGATCCGACCGCCTTGGCCTCCCAAAGTGCTGGGATTACAGGTGTGAGCCACCGTGCCGAGCCAATCCCTTGTACTTTCAAATGAATTTGAGAATCAGCTTATCAATTTCATTCAAAAAGTTTCAGCTGGAGTACTGATAAGGATTGTGTTGAATCTGTACACTGGTTTGGGTGAGGGGTTATTGCTATTTTAAGATTATCAGAATTTGTGATCTGTGAATGTGGGATGTCTTTCCTTTTATTGAAGTCTTTTAAAATTTCCTTTAATAGTGTTTGTAGTTTTCAGAGTACAAGTTCTATTCTTCATTTGTTAAATTTATTCCTAAGTATTTTATTTTGAAGTTGTTTTAAATAGAATTGTTTTCTTAATTTTATTTTTGGATTGTTCATTTCTAGCTTGTAGAAATGCAATTGATTTTGTGTATTGATCTTGTATCCTGAGATCTTGATGAACTTTCTTATTACCTCTAGTTGGTTTTTTGGTGGATCCATAGGATTTTCTTTATACAAAATTGTGTTGTCTTCAAGTAGGGTATCCAGATTCCTATTTTGCCAACCTGGGTGAATTTTATTACTTTTCTTGCTAGTTTGCCATTGCTAAAACCTCCAGTACAATGTTGAATAAAAGCGAAAAGAACAGAAGTGCTTGTCTTGTTCCTCATCTTAGGAGGAAAGCTTTCAGTCTTTCAGCATGATGTTGGCTGTGGTGTTTTGTAAGTGCTTGTTTTTAGGAAGAAAGTTCGTTTTTTTCCCTAGGTTGTTGAATGTTATCAAGAAATGCTGCTGGGTTTTAGCAAATCCTTTTTCTCTATCAGATTATTACATAGTTTCTATCCTATATTCTGGCATATTATATTGATTAATTTTGGGATGTTAAAACAACCTAGCAGTCCTGGAACACATCTCACTTGGGCATGGTGTATAATCTTTTTTTATATGTTGCCATGTAGCAATGAAACATTATACAAAGTTACTGGGATATATGATACCTTGAATTCTGAAATCTTAAAATTATACAGAATCATGCCATATTATTATGATGCCAATTTAAAAATAAAATAATACAGTGAAAAAGAGATAAAGCCCTTCTGAACTTCCATGTGCTGTATATTGGATAAATTGAATACAAAATCGAAGACTGTCCTGTATTATTACTTGGACAATAGGAAATGAGTCAGCAATTTCTTTAAATATTAAAGTTTATAATATGGCCTCCTAAATTCAAAGTTATTCTTATTTTTAAAAATAGTATTTTCCTTATTAATTTGTGTAGTCACACATTGCTTACCACTCCCAAATTTAGATTTTCAATGAAGATTTATTAAATAGTGTGATTGAAATAAGAATAAGAGTGACAGAGCACAAATTAGAATTGTTTTCGGAATTATGTTCTGCCGAATAAAAACAGATTCATGTGCTTTGGTTGAGAGATGTGTGGGATTCAGAATTAACCTTTCATTTTAAACATGTGGGAACACAATTTGGACTTTTCTCCAAAGGAATATCATTCTTCTTAAGATACAGTCGACTTCTAAAAGTTATTTATGTGTAGTGGCTACTTTAGTTTTCTCTGATAAGAATGTTGAATCTGTTTTTCCACTTGAAAAGTTATTCCACTGAAGCCTATTCTTACCTTCCAAGGAAAACGAAACTGACTTTGACCTGAAACATGTTAAGAGAAAAATTTCTGCTTCTATCACAAGAATTACTTGACTTTTTTTTGACCTATAATTTCATTCGTGCAATGAAGATAACAATAATGTTTTTCTCACTGAGTAAATATAGGGACTACATTAGTTAATGTACATAAAGAATTTATCACAATGCTTACTACATTCTAAGAATTTAATTAATGTTAGCTATTATTAGTATTGTTATTAGGCACTACATTGTGATAGACTTGCTAGAATTAGTTAGCTGCTAATGGTAAACCTCTAAATAGCTAAAATGATTGATATACTAGATGGGGAAATTTAGTTGTATGTCCATTGTTAAATTCAAAAAATGTTTGCAAAATATATTGGTTCTCAGTGTTAGAGTGAGCAGTACCAGGCTGTTCTTTTTGGCAGCAATTTGCTTCCTTGTTTGTGATGATATGTTACACAAATAGAGACAAAAATATTAACTCTGTTTATTCTGGTGGTTGGGCATGCATCCCGTACATTTCAACCTATGTCATTACATTAAAAAGTAAGTTAAAGGGGGTTAGGACATAGTCCTCTTGTTCCACTTCAGTTTGCACTTTGATCTCACCAATTACTCTTCTCTGATTTTGTTGCTAGTATTTTTATGCAGACTTCGAAGAATCAGTAATAATGAAACATCTACAGAACGATTTATATCTTGGTCAATGATAATTATTGGCTTTGGGATCAAAGGCTTATTTGAGATCAATTAATACCTGAAAACCTCTATTCTTTCTTAGTAAGAAGCAACAGAATATGGAAGCGATGGGAGGATTGGAGAATTGTACTAAGAACCTGTGTGTTATTCATGGAAGATACTTAGTTTTTAAATCTCCTACAGGTTTTGGAAGAAAGCTGGCATAGCATTTTGAAAGGGTATCCAGGAGACAAACGGGCCTATAAATTTGGAGAGAGAGAGAAAATGTTTCTTTCTGAATATGAGATAGATTGAAATTTCTATTCTAAAGGTGGTATACACCTGATGTTACAATTAAAGTAGTATTGCAAGGTTCAGAGCATACAGCTCAGCATGGGATCTAGACTTTTCTGGCTGTCGAGCTCTTTTTCTTGGGTTCTTTTCCAGGTTCCAGTGATAGATCAATTATTCTAAATAGTAAGAAACATTTATGAGGGCTAAGTACGAGGCACAGAGAATGCCTTGGCTTCATCATCTTGTTTGTTCTTTATATCAACACTGCGAAATAGGTACTTTAAAAAAATCTCTATTTTTACAAATAAAAAAATTTTGTGAAGATTTAGGTTTAAGAACTTTTGCATATATTCAGAGATAGTAAAGGACTGAAGGAAGTATTGATGCTTGAACACAAATGTGCTAAAATCCAAATCTGAAAATAGTATCAACCTTAAGCTGCTAGCCACCTGCAAATGGTTCTAGGATTTATAGCACTAAACCAGGGGAATCTAGGCATCTTAAAAGCTTTGAAGATTATATAAGCCTTTAATATTTACCGAAAAAATTTACACCATTAGCAGAAAGTTTGACTTTCATGTTCTTGGAGGAAACTGTTCTCACAGTCATTATCTTAAGTGAAATAACTTAGAAAAACAAAAACTACACGTGTTCACTTACAAGTGGAGCTAAACAATGTGTACATATGGACATAGAAGAATAACAGACATTGGAGACCCTGAGAGGTGGGATGGGGAAAGGGGTGAGTGATGAGAAATTACCTATTGTGAATAATGTACACGATTCAGGTGATGGGTACATTAAAAATCCAGACTTCATTGCTATGCAGTATATCCAAGGAGCAAAACTGCACATGGACCCCTTAAATCCATCAAAATACAAAAATTTAAAAGAAAGTGATATTCCAAAACTGGGCATACCATGGGTGAACACACCTTTAGCAGAACCAGTGACAATTCTCATATTTGCATTATTTTTGACTGTTAACGTTTGCTGATAGAACAGAGTGTATGCATTTTATAACTTTCTCGAGAAAGATTACAGAGTTAGTACTTACTGTATTTTTAAAAATAAACACCAGAAATATACTTCTCACAGTTCTGGAGCCTGGAAGTCTGAGATCAGGGCGCCAACACGGTCGGGTTATGGTGAGGACCCTCTTCTGGGTTGCAGACTTCCATCTTTTTTGTTGTGTCCTCACATGGCAGACAGAGGGGGAAAGAGCTGAGTCCTTTTCTTTTTTAAAAAGATGTTATTTTATTTTAAATAATACCAAAAAAATAAATTGGCACATAATTATACATATATATGAGGTATAGAGTGACATTTTGAAACATGTATACAATGCATAATGATCAACTCAGGGTTAATTAGCTTATCACCTCAAACATTTATCATTTTTTTTTGTGCTGTTAATATTCCATATCCTGTCTTCTATTAACAGGCATTTGCAACTATACAAGAAATTATTGTTAGTTATAGTCACCCTACAGTACTGTAAAGCACTGTAACTTTATTAATACTTATATCTATCTGTAATTTTGTATTCATCAGCCAACATCTCTTTGTCCCTCTACTCCCTACCTTTCCTACCCCCAGTAACCACTATTCTACTCTCGACTTCTCAGGTCAACTTTTTGTTCTCTCTTACGTGAGTGAGAATGTGGTATTTGTCCTTCTGTGCCTGGCTTTTATCACTTATCATGTACTCTAGGCACATCTGTGCTGCAGTGAATGACAAGGTAATAGTACTTTTGAAAAGGTGGTGAAAAAGATCTTTCATACCCTGATCGTAAAAATGTGAATTGTTATAAGCTTTTATGGAAAGCAGTTTGACAATTTGTGTCAAATGTCTTTTAAAATGTGTGTTTTAAAAATTATTTTTGGCCAGGCGTGGTGGTTCACGCCTGTAATCCCAGCACTTTGGGAGGCCGAGGTGGGCAGATCACGAGCTCGGGAAATCCAGACCATCCTGGCTAACACGGTGAAACCCTGTCTCTACTAAAAATACAAAAAAAAATTCGCCAGGCGTGGTTGCGGGCGCCTGTAGTCCCAGCTACTCCGTAGGCTAAGGCAGGAGAATTTTATGAACCCGGGAGGTGGAGCTTGGAGTGAGCCGACATCGCGCGCCACTGCATTCTAGCCTGGGCGACAGAGCGAGACTCCGTCTCAAAAAAAAAAAAAAAAAAATTGATATATAAGTGTATATTTGGGGGTATATGTGATAATTTAATACATGTATACAATGTGTAAAAATGGAAGCAGTGTAATTGGGATATCTATCACCTTAACTCTAGTCTTTATGCTAGAAAAATGTGAATTGTTATTATCTTCTAGATATTTTGAAATATACAGTAGATTTTGCAAACTGTGGTCACCCCGTTGATCTTCAAGCACTAGATTTTATTTCTAATACATGTATATTTGTACCCATGAATCAACTTCTGTTCATCCTGCACCCCCACGCCCCCTACCCATCCCAGCCTTTGGTAACCATTAATCTACTCTCTAGCTTCATGAAATCCACCATTTTAGCTCCAACGTAAGAGTGAGAATACACAGTATTTGTTTTTCTATCCTTGGCTTATTTCAGTTAACATAAGGCTTTCCAGTACCATCCATGTTGCTGCAAATACAGGATTTCATGGTTTTTTGTGGCTGAATAATATTCCATAATGTAATATGAGATATTGTGTTTGTGTGTGTGTGTATCACATTTTCTTTATTTACTTATTTATTGATGGACACTTAGGACGACTCCATAGTTTGGCAATTATGAATCATGCTGCAATAAACATAGGAGTGCAGATTTTTCTTTGATATATTGATTTCCTTTCTTTTGGATATATACCAAGTAGTGGAATTGCTGGATAATGTGGTAGTTCTATTTTTAGTTTTTTTGAGAAACCTCAATGCAGTTTTTCATAGGGGCTATACTAATTTATATTCCCACCAACACTGTACAAGGGTTCCCCTTTCTCCACATGCTCACCAGTATCTGTTATTCCCTTTCATTTTGATAAAAGCCATTGTAAGTGGAGTAATGTGATAGCTCATTTTTGTTTTGACTTGCATTTCTCAGATGATCAGTGAGGTTGAACATTTTTTTTCATGTACATGTTGGCAATTTTCATGTCTTATGGGAAAATTCATTAGAGGCTCTTAACAGAATGGGTCAAGCAGAGGAAAGAATCAGTGAATCTAAAGACATCTACTTGAATGTCCAGTTTTAAATTGGACTATTTGTATTTTTGCTTGAGTTATTTGAGCTTCTTATATATTCTGATTATTAGTCCTCTGTCAAATGGATAGTTTGCAAATATTTTCTCCCATTCCGTGGTCTCCCTTCACTTTGTTAATTGTTTCCTTTGCTGTGTAGAAGCTTTTCAGCTTAATGTAGTCTCATTTGTTTATTTTTGTTTGGGTTGCTCTTGAGGTCGTACACAAAGAATCTTTTCCCAGACCAATGTTCTGGAGTGTTTCACCAGTGTTTTCTTTTAGTAGTTTCATAGTTGCAGGTCCTAGATTTAAATCTTTGGTCTATTTTGATTTGACTTCTGTAGATGTTGAAACAGAGGAGGCTAGTTTCCTTTTTCTGCATATGGTTCTCCTGTTTTCCCAGCAGCAGTTATTGAAGAGACTGTCCTTTCTCTGTTGTATGCTCTTGGCACCCTTGTCAAAGACAAGTTGGCTACAAATGCATAGATTTATTACTGAGTTCTCCGTTCTGTTGCATTGATATATGGGTCTGTTTTTATGCTGGTACCATGCTGTTTTGGTTACTAAAGCTTTATACTACATTTGAAATCAGGTAGTATGATGCCTCCAGCTTTTTTATTTTTGCTCAGGCTTGCTTTGGCTATTTGGAATCTTTTCTGGTTCCATATAAATTTTAGCATTATATTTTCTATTTCTGTTAAGAATGGCATTAGTATTTTGATAGGGATTCCACTGAATTTGTAATTTTTGAGTAGTATTGTCATTTTAAAAATTATTGAAACAAATGATAACAGAAATACAACATACCTAAACCTATGGGATTTTCTTCTTCATTTCTTCAATTGGTTGTTCACTAGCATGTGTTTAAATTTCCATGTGTTTTTGTATTTTCTGAGGTTCCTTTTGTTATCGATTTCTAGTTTTATTCCATTGAGGTCAGAAAAGATACTTCATATTACTTCTACTCTTTTGAATTTGTTGGGACCTGTTTTCTGGCCTAGGATATGTTCTGTTCTGGATAATGTTCTATGTACTATGAAAAGAAAGTGTATTCCATAGCATTTGGGTGAAATGTTCCGTAGACGTTAGTTATGACTATTTGGCGTAGTGTGTAGTTTAATCTTTCTCTGTTGACTTTCTGTCTGAATGATTGGTCTGTTGATGTTCCCTACTATGACTGTATTACAGTTTCTCTCTTTCTTTAGATCTATTAATGTTTGCTTTATATACTTGGGAGCTCTGGTGTTGGGTGTATAATATTTATAATTGTTTTATCCTCTTAACAATCACTTTATCATTATCTAATCCTTTTTTGATTTTACAGTCTTTGATATGCACTCTAGTTTGTCTGAAATAAACATAGATAATCCTCCTCGTTTTTGTTTTCCAGTTAGATGGAATATCTTTTTCCACCCACTTCACTTTGTCTTACCTGTGTGTGTGCCTTTATAGTTGAGGTGGATTTCTTCTGGGAAGAATTTAATTGTGTCTTGGTTCTTTATATGTTCAGCCTTTCTATGCCTTTTAGTTGGATAATTTGGTTCATTTACATTCAATGTCGTTATTAAGTAAAGACTACTGCCATTTTGTTGCTTAATTTCTGGTTGTTTTGTAGCTCTTCTCTTTCTTTCTACCTTTCTTAATACTGTAGTTAAGTGATTTTCTCTGGTCACATGTTTTAATTTGTTGTTTTTTGTATTTAATGAATCTATTAAAGGTTTTGCATTGTTGTTACAATTAGGCTTATAAAATATATCTTATAGATATAAGTCATTTTAGAGAGATGACAACTTATCTTCGATGACAAATAAAAGGACAGAAAAATGGAAAAAAATGCTTTTATGCTTTAACTCCATCCCCTCACATTTTGAATTTATGTCGTTTCAAGTTGCATATTTTTATATTGCTTATCTCTTAACAGGTTGCCATACCTATTACTGTTTTTGAAAGATTTGTCTTTTGGGCTTCATAACAGTTACAAGTGTATTGCACACCACAGCAATAGTGTTAGAATATTCTGAATTTGTCTGTATATTTAATATTATCCATGGGTTTTATATACTTTTACATGTTTTCTTGTTGCGCATTAGTGGTTTTTTTTTTTCCTTTTGTATTGAATTCCCTTTAGCATTTATTGTAAGATAGATCTAATAGTAATGAATTTTCTCAACTTTTGTTTGTCTAGGTAAGACTTTATCTGATCTTTATTTTTCTATGGATACCTTCAGTGGCCACAGTATTCTTGGATGGCAATTAAAAAAAAAAATTTCCACACTTTGAAATTGTCTTCTTATACATTCATGTTTTCACTTAGGTCTGTTGCCATATGAACCCTGGTTCCTTTATATGTTATTTGCTGCTTTTCTCTTGCTACTTTTAGGATGCTCTCTTTGTCTTTGACCTTTGAGAGTCTAATCATTATAACTTTTGGGGTAGTCTTATTTGAGTTGAACCTGTTTGGTGTTCTCTGACCTTTCTGTTCCTGGATATTTATCTCTTTCATGTTTTGGAAAGTTTTCTGTAAATTTTTTTTTTTTTGAATAAGCTTTTTGCCCCTTGCTGTTGCTCAGCTACCTCTTGAGCACCAATAATTCTTAAATTTGATATTTTAAGGTATTTTTCAGTATTTTGTAGACAATCTTTGTTCCTTTTCATTTTTTTTCTTTTTACCCCTCTGACTGTAAATTTTCAAATAGCTGTCTTCACATTCACTGATTGTTTCCTTTACTTGACCCATTCGGTCGTTAAGAGCCTCTAATGAATTTTTTTTTTTTTTTTTTTTGAGATGGAGTCTCATTCTGTCGCCCAGGCTGGAGTGCAGTGACGCGATCTCGGCTCACTGCAAGCTCCGCCTCCCGGGTTCACGCCATTCTCCTGCCTTAGCAGCCTCCCGAATAGGTGGGACTTCAGGTGCCCGCCACCACGCCCAGCTAATGTTTTGTATTTTTAGTAGAGACAGGGTTTCACAGTGTTAACCAGGATGGTCTCGATCTCCTGGGCTCGTGATCTGTCCTCCTTGGCCTGTCAAAGTTTTGTGATTACAGGCATGAGCCACTGTGCCCGGACCCTAATGAATTTTTTAATTCAGCAAATGTATTTCTTAGTTTCAAGATTTCTGGGTTTTTTTTTAATTTTTAAATTTTTTTTAGCTTTCTCTGATAAGTTTCTGATTTCCTTTTCTGTGGCTTCTTAGAGATCAGTGAATTTCCTTAAAATGGCTATTTTGAGTTTTTGGTTATAAAGTTCACATATCACCATCTTGTTCAAATCGGTCACAGGTTCCTTGCTTTGTCCATTTGTAGAGGCTGTGGCTCCTCATTTGTTTTTGTTTCTTGTGGATGTATGTCTGTGTCTTTGCACTAAAGGGTTGGGTATTTATTCCAGTCTTCCCAGTCTGGCTTGTTTTGGTTTTTATTGGACATGTTTGCTTAGAGCTTCTTTGTAATTTACCTGTTGATTTCCCTTTTATTCCTCTGCTAGGTTACTGCCTAATTTTTGGCACTAGGTGACACCTTAAGCCAAGGTTTGCCTCAGTTATCGGAAACAATGAGAGTGCTACTTTCCCTGAATTTGCAAGGTCCCAAAAGGGATATACTGGTAGTGTGGGAAGGCTGGTTAAGGGTTTGTGCAGAAAGGATGAACAATTCTCCTACAGTGAGGTGCTGCTTAACAGCCACTCTGATTTGGCATCCCTTTGGCCAAGTTACAGAGAAAGTTTCTAATGCTGGGGCAGCAGTCCTGCTGCGCCTTACCTTTGTCTCTGTCCTTAGGGATATTTATCCCTTCAGGCACTTTCGATGCTTCCTTTGGTTTGGGGAAGGGACAGATTTCCTGCCAGGCAATCCAAAATAGTGGGGAAATTGTTTACCCACTTTGACCTCATTTTTTCCAATGTAGAAATTATGAGTCAGAGGGAAGTTTCCGGATACTTTCTGCTGGGCAGATTGAGGGTTGGGGTTTCACAGATACTGAAGTCTGGTTTTCTTCCCTCTGCTCAGAAATTTTTCATGTCTCTGACTCCTGGAATAGTCTCATCCTCATATTTGAGTTCTCGGGTATTGCTGGTGATAATCTCTGTGCTGTATATTTATTTATTTATTTATTTATTTATTTATTTATTTATTTTTTGTGGGAGTGAGTGAAGCCAACTTGCTTCTATGCCACCATTTCAGAACTGGCAAAAATGCTTGTTTTTTTTAATTAGTAATTTCTAATAGTTTAACTTATGGAAAAGTAAAGGTTTTAATTATGAAAACTTTTATCTTAGTATTATATGTAATGGAAGCAAACGTCAGTGTTCAGTAATGGGGGATGTTTCAGTAAACTTGTTTATGTATGATATAAGGGTTTCTCAACCTTGGTGCTGTTGAGATTTTGGCACCCGCTAATTGTTTGTGGTGGGGGCTGTCCTGCACATTTTAGGATGTTTAGCAGTGTCCCTAGCCTCTGCTTTCTAGTTGCCAATAGCACTACCTTTTAGTAGCATAATTCTGCTGCGATACACCAGGAGTCATACTGAAAATATTTAACAACCCTTCAGCACAGGCTCAGAACTGACCAGCTTAACTGAGCGGGGTAAACTTTAGAATAGTGGCCGCAAGTGCAATATCCCTTTAACCCAAGTTATCATGAAAAATGGCTACACACGCAGACACCTTGTGTTAGAGACCTAGCTTGCTGTAGTAACCTGTAGCTGGAGGAGAGCAGGATTAGGTATCTGGGAAATCCACTGGAGAAACCAGCACCAGGGAGAGAACCTACTGTTCTGAGTGTGCCAGATAACTTCAGCATTTAACACGTCACAGGGAGATGGAAGGCGGGGGTTGGTCAACGTGTGGAATGAAGTCTTCAAAGCATTGTCCTTAGATATTATTGGAAGGAAAACTTTTCCTTTTCTGATTTGGGTCCAGTGGTTGGGGACCTGCAAATTAACAGAAAGAGGCAGATTAAATGCAGAAAAGGCAAAGTTTATTTTCTCATTTGCAGGCCAGAGTTCCCAGCAATGGAAAACTCACTAAATACCCAGAGATAAAGATTTATATTCCAAATTTAACAAACGGTTGGGGGGTGATTTTAGGGCTTCAGTGGGAAAATGTAGAAAATTCTATTGGGCTCTTTGATGGTAATGGCAACAGGCAGTTTGTCTACCTGGCAGCTGAATTAGGCACCTCCCTTACAGGGGAGTTAATGGCAACTATTTTTTCTGGGAAAGCTGTGTTTTAGTCAAATACTTGAAGTTCAGATAAGATTTCTTTCTACATCTTCTTTTGCTCAAATGTTTTCACTTTAAAATAATCTTCATACCAACTCTGGGGATATGAATGGGTCCCCGTATTTTCCCCACATAGAAGTTCCTTCAAAAAAAGAAAGTAGGTTGATTGCTGTGCAGAGACATTTGTGTTATCAATTGCAAGGTAAGAGATCTATAAAAGAGAGTGAATTTAGATTATAACAAGGAAACAAAAAGAAAACAAAGAATAATGGTTGGAACAAACTATAAACTCAGATTCTGAGTCCAGAGGGCAGCCCATTGAGATTTCTGGATGTTGGGTTTGAAGCGTCTTTAGTGATGATGATAGTGTCACAGCCACGGTTACTTCCCGGAGCAGAATGTGGAAGAGGCAGGTATTCCAGTGGGCTTCCTGAGTGGCCCACATGGTGATGGTGATTAATCTTTTGAAGTTATATCAAGTCATCCAGTTTCAGCTTGCTTGGCTTTGGGAGTATGCTTAGAATTATTTCATGGGGGAATTTTTTTTTAATGTTTCCAGTTAAGGACACATGTACTAAAATAGATTTATTAGAAGAAATTTGTTTAAATTTCCTTGACAAGAAAACAGCTTTTGGCTTCTAATATATTCCTATTAATTGAGTCAAATCTTAAAATTTTTAGTGAACTCTATTCATGTTGGGGACTTGTGGTGTAAGTAAACCTAAAATTATAATGATTATAAAGTTTTTTATATGGTAAAAATTTCATTAGTGTCTGATGAGAGTGAGAGAGTAGACTTCTACAGAAATTGAAATCTAAAATGAACAGTCTTTAAGGATAGGTGGATGGTTTTAATAATTTTAAGTAATATGAATTTAATGATGATAATGAGTATTTGCTGAGTGTGAGGCGATACCATCAAGTTCTGTTGCATCAAGTGCTGTGGCTGTTGTGATATTAGAAGGCCTAACCACAAGGTGAGCGAGTCTGCAGAAGCTTCATGGAAGGAACAGCGTTTGAGAAACACCTTGAAAATTCCAGCAGGCAGACAGTAAGTGGGATGAAGAGATAAGGAAAGGGAAAGATGGTGGGAAGTCTGGGGAGAGACACTGTGGCTTCGTAAACCGAGCCTGGGGTTTGGAACTGGATATACTGGATTTGTTCTTCTTCTGACACTTACTAGCCAAGTACCCACAAGTGTTCCCCCTCTTGGAAATGGAGAAAATATCTCCCTCACAGAACATTTGTGAGTACTCAGTGGAAAAGTTTCTGGTGTATAAGTACCCGATAAAGGTTACCTTGTTCCATTTTCTAAAAACAATAAGTCTTTGAGTATTTCAGGAACAAAGACTAAAAGAGAAATTCATTTAGGGACTTTTTACAGAGATCTTTTAAAAACACAGAATTATGTTATTCTTGAGCAAGGGGTAATTTGATTAAGTCAGTGAAAAGCAGAGATCGTAGAGTTCTATGTTAATATATTAGTATTAAGAAACAATGGTCCATGGTTATATTGCTTTATTGGAAGTTATTTAGAATATTTTGTATGCTGAGCATCGTGAATACTTTGTCTGAATTATTAGTGGCCTCCAAATTAATAATGGGGCTTTCCTGTGTGTTTTTGACATTAAATTAAGTTTTTCTTTGTTCTTTGGTAGTAACTCAACTTCCATTCCTAATTACGTTCTGCCCAGGCTAATACAAGCCTCAGTTTGTAATCTTTTGCTACCCAGTAGTGGGGCACCCTTTTTTGAAGCTGCCTAGACATGGCTGAAGACACATTGGCAGTGGGGAAAAGCTGGCAAGGCCTAACGGATGTATTCCAGTTATTATCCAGATTTATCTGTCTCTCCCAGAAAGTATGATCATACTCTTTGCTTCCTTTTCTGTGCCCACTCTTCCCGCTTTGTTACTCTTTCACTCTATCATTGTTATAATAAGGGAATGTTTTCCTAAACGTAGAATTTTCATGAAATTTAAGTCCTGACTTATCATTCTCGTTCCTGGACACCTGTTTTCAGTGTGGTGCAGAAATTGCTTCTCATACCAAGTATCCTTTATTTCGACAACTGTTCCATATGGACAGCATACATTACTAGACAATGGTGTTCACCATTTGGAATCCTTCTTAGTTCTTGAATTGGAAATAAGAATCAGCAAACATTGCCGTGCTTTGGCAGTCTCAGCATCATTTCACAGAGCATGTCTAAAGAAATAGTATTTTTGGCAGCTGAAAAATATTACATAAGTAATGCTGCATACCAGTTAGTTGTATTAAAATATATATTACGTACAGCTGTGTACTTGGCTTGAAAAGCTTCCTTGATAACATCATTTAACTTCTTACTGTTCTTTTCATGTTGCTGGTATAAATATCTAATATGTTTTTGTTCAAAACATCAATTAGGTTTCTGTTTAATCTTTATTAATACAGATTTGTTATTACAAGAAGACTGCTGAGCTATGATAATTTTCACAGCAGGAACAATAAAACATCTTCTTTCTGTTTCGTTCTATTCCAGAGTGCTTGGCTTTCTGTTATTCTTTTACACAACATACCAAAACTTTTTATGATATTTTTTAAAATTACGTTAAATATTCAAAGCTCATATAAGCAAAAGCATTTTTTTTTTCCCAAGGTGAACAAAATCGAAAGGCCAAAAATTGCAGGTAGATTGAAGAAGACATACATTAGTTACAAATCTCCACTTCTAACATCTTTCATTCTTTTTCTTTATGTAGCCAGGACTCCTCACTTCCTGCGGATTCAGAATGTGGAAGTTAACGCCGGCCAATTTGCTACCTTCCAGTGCAGTGCCATCGGCAGGACCGTGGCAGGAGACAGGCTCTGGCTACAGGTACAGTAACTCATTTTCACCTGTTGATGAGAGTCCAGCAGGAAGAATACATTCACCCTGGAGGAGGAACCCAGAGAAACAGACTCAGATCCTAGTATGAGAGTTTCCTTCTTTGTTAGTAAGTAGCCAGATTACTTAGTAATCTATAAAAGCTAATTATTTTTGTTTACGCACCTTTTGTGAATTTCTTTTTTTTCCCCTTTGCTTATGCTTAGTTATCTTGCTTGGAAGATCTGATTGTCAAATGACTTATATGGCAGTTTATTAAATTACAAAATGTAGCGCTCTTCTCCTAAGTCCTCCTCTTGAGAAAAATCTAAAGAATCTCTCTCTCTTACACACACACACACACACACACACAGACCTCACACCACACTTCATAGGCCTTTTTGTCATTTGCATTTCCAAACTGTAAGCTTAAACTTAGAAATTAATAATACATATTTTATTTTGAGTTTTTAATTAAATTTTTTGGTGTAATGATCAATTGTGTGACTTGTTTTATATTTATTCAAATTCCACCATATGTGTTTTGCATGGCAGAGGGTTGCATGGATAGATCCATGCTCTCAAGAATCCTGACAGAATGAGTGGGATTAAATTACCTGTCCCTTCTAACCAGAATGCTACCCACTTCTTTAGCTCTAGGTTTGAGGTTTCCCTCACCTTAGTATTCTCCAATTGCATTCTTGTTTCTTCCTTTTAAGCATTAATCTGGAGGCTGCTCATTTTTCATCTTGAGTGGTGTTGATTTTTTGTCCTTATCCTTCCTTGTTTTGTTTTGTGTGGGTTTCTTTTTTTAAAAAAAGTATTATCTATTTATTTTTAGTTTGCTACTGAGTTGAACTGTCCTTTGGGTTTTAACCCTTCCGTGTATGCGGTTGTGTTCCACACCGGCTTCCCCTCCATTATGCGTGCTGGCCTTGTCTCTGCACGTGCCGTCTCTCCACCTCCTGTCATGCCTCGCAGTGTAATTATGATTGTGATGGGTGACTGTGTGACACTCTGTGTACAATTTTTAAATCCTTTATTCCTTTTAATCACTGCAGTGTAGATCAGTAGTTCTTTGCTTTGTTTTATATTTGTCTTAGAGACAGGGTCTCTCTCTGTTGCCCAGGCTGCAGTAGAATGGTAACATCACGGCTCATTCAACCTCCTGGGATCAAGTGATCCTCCTGCCTCAGCATCCCAAGTAGCTGGTACTACAGGCACATGCAACCATGCTTGAGTAATTATTTTGTCATTTTTATAGGGATGGATTCTCCCTTATTGCCCAGTCTGGTCTCAAACTCCTAGCCTCAAGTGATCCTCCTACCTTGGCCTCCTAAAGTGCTGGGATTACAGGTGTGAGCCACTGCGTGCAGCCCAGTAGTAGTTTTATTCCTCTGTTTCTGGGGAAAATGGGAGATATTTGAATGTACTGTCCCAAGATTAATCGGCAATGGATTGTCAGATGGGAAATGCATTCTGGAGAGACTTCTTGTTGTTTTCTGTCAGGATGCTCCACCCCTCTGCCCCGTGTCACTCTCTTGTTTCATATCCTACTGTCCCTTTTAGAGACATTGCTGGCCAGGAAGTGTATGCAGAGGATTATATTGTATATTCCAAGTTCATCTTTACTTTCTTCTTTGTAAAAGTTTTGTAACTGTTAACTTAAGAACTTTTTGCAGCTTGTGAAAACTGTCTTCAGTATTCAATTTTTTTTTCTCTTTTTAACCCACTTCCCAGTTGTTTTAAACTCTTGATGTTAGAATTCAGAATTGTTTTCTTAGATAATGGCTATTGGTATCAAACACAATCAAGATTGGCCATCTGTGGTAACTGATGAGACAAACATCTTATTGACATTTTCCACAAAGTATTAAGCACCTTATAAAAATGAAACTATTTGTTCCTTTGATTTATTTCTAGAAATCTTAATTATTTGTGGAAAAATATGTTTTGCTCATAATATTTATGATAATATTACTTGAGAGAATACAATATTAATACTATATTAAGTCTAGAGAATATAATATAAATACTGTATTAAGTCTAAGCTCTTTCCTCAACAGAGTCATCTTAGATATTCCCAAGAATTTACAGGTTTGTGAGGACATGATTTGCTCTTTTTATTTTTGCAGATGTCCTGGACTTGGTGTACTCCTACTTAAACTTGAGCACTTATTTGGGTTGGAAATCTTTCGCTACTTCCTATACATTCAGGAACTTTGTTTTAAAGATAATTTGTCATGTGGTTTGGAGAAAGCTACTTACAATTTTGGGGTTTAAAAAAAGGGTCTAAATGCAAAGTTCTCAGCCCTGACTCTACTGTAGAACAACTCGGAAGGGTTTTGTTTTGTTTTGGTTTGGTTTTTTTTTCACAAATGTCTTACCTATTTCCAGATTCTCATTTAATTGGTCTAGGTGGGGCCCAGCATGCAATGTTTTATTAAAGACTCTCCAAGTGATTCCAGTGTACACCCAGGGTTGGAAATTACTAGTATGAAGCAAAATACAACACACATTCCAAATCAGGGAAGACAGAAGGCAGACCTAACGTATAACTGGTTCCTGTATTCAGTTGCCTCAATTTGACGCTGATGTTTAATTTTCCATGTATTGATCTTTGAATTTTTTCTCATTAGATTTGAACAATAGTGTTGGTTGTTGTTTTCACAGTCAGTTCCTTAATGCCTTTCTTTTTATCTTGCTCAGTCTTCTCTGACCCCTCTTGTCTTCGGTGACCATTTATTGCACTGCAGCTTTCTACACTGCACTGTCAAGAAGATGACACAGATAGAACTGTTGTGACTTTGAGCTTTTTACTGAAACTTACTTTGTCCTGGAATCAGGACACCATTTGGTTAGTGAGTCTTTGTGATGTTAGAATAATTTTACTGTTCAATAATTTATTTTCCCTGGTTGGGTAGGCATTTTGTGGGCAAATGTTTATTTTATTAATAGCTTATGAAGTAAGACCTGTGTCCTTCACCTGCAAGTGTAGTTTCTATTAATCTATATGTTTACAAAGCAGTTTCCAGTAGTGATGAGGGTTTTCAGCAGATGCTGGTTTTGCAGAGCCCTTCCTGCCCTCTTGCCTAGGACCCCTCACTCCCCCTCAAACATTTTCTCAGGCCATTCTTTAGAGGTTGTGGAGACATGTAAACCTTTCATCATGGACCAGGTCTGCATGTAAACTCATTTAGGTCCTCAAAATAATCCTGATATCCATGCAGAAGATTGAAGAAAAAACATATTTTTAGGTTTTTCTGTGATTCGAATCTCTCTGAAGAGTGAGACAATATTTAGAAATTAGTAACACATCTTCGTTTGGGGGTACTTTGGTGTTTTTGAATATAATCATTTACAATATTTTTTTGAGACAGAGTCTCACTCTGTCACCTAGGCTGGAGTACAGTGGCATGATCTCAGCTCACTGCAGCCTTGACCACCTGGGCTTAGATGATCCTCCCATCTCAGCCTCCTGGGTAACTGGGACTACAGGCATGCACCATCATGCCTGGCTAATTTTTTGTACAGGTTCTCACCATGTTGCCTAGGCTGGTCTCAAACTCATGGGCTCAAGCGATCCACCTGCCTCGGCCTCCCCAAGTGCTGGGACTACAGGGGTGAGCCACCATGCCCGACCTATTTACAATAATTTTTACTACTTGCGTTGAAGTCCTTTGAGGCCCCCAATAGGCATTCTGCACAGAGTTTCATGGTTGTATCCCATGGTGGTTTATCTGTTTTATAGAAGAGGAGTTGGAAGTATAGAATTCTCTGGATCACAAGGAAAAATGGCATAGCTGGTAATAATACAGCTCTGTTTATTTACTTTTATTTCACCTCTAAGTAATTCCACTCTACTATACCATCTTCTTGTATTTGGAAGGTAGGTGAATATGCACTTATGCTTTGATAGAAGAATTTGGGTGTGACCAGTATTACATCGTTAGTATCAAGGTGCCATCCTGACCATAGAAAATAATGTTTATATGTATTGCATGTCATATTGATCCATACCTGTGAAAAATGGCCAAGGTTTTGATTTTTTTTAGTTTAGATTAAATATAATCCCTGTCAGAGTCTTTGACAATAACATAACATAAATAAATCTGATGATGACACTAATGAAGAAATGTTTATGATGAACAGATGTGTCCCATCTGTTTATATTTTCTTCATCTCATCTGTGGACCACACAGGTTATGTTGCTGAGTGGGATTGCTTTTTCCAGAACACTGAACAAAAGAATAAGACCCAGTATGTGAGCGCATCCATCATTACAGCTGTAAAATACTTTAAAAAATTTTCCAGACGGTAGGAAGACAACATCTGTAGAACTCTTTTATTGCATTGAAAAACCTATATGCACTGCAGTTCTTGAAGATACTTGTGATATGCTATCGGATATGGCAATCTATTCATATAAACACGGACTGCAACAGTGTGAGATACTAAAATTAAATGTATTTGTGGAAATCATTCAAGCACCCAAAATATTACCGTAATTTTTTCTATCAACTTTCCGATCACTTTCTGAGCCCACATTTTGAAAATATCTCAGAGTCTGTATACATATACTCTGTGTGTGTGTGTGTATATATATATAATACTGAAAAGAGAAAATGGAATTTGGGATTTTCTTTTTATACTTTCTGTACACTTTTATACTTTTAAAAATACTGTCGTGGCTGGCTGCAGTGGCTCACGCCTGTAATCCCAGCACTTTGAGAGGGTGGGGCGAGTGGATCACGAGGTCAGAGATCGAGATCATCCTGGTCAACATTGTGAAACCCTGTCTCTAGTAAAAATACAAAAATTAGTTGGGTGCGGTGGCACATGCCTGTAGTTCCAGCTGCTCAGAAGGCTGAGGCAGGAGAATTGCTTGAACCTGGGAGGCGGAGGTTGCAGTGAGCCGAGATTGTGCTGCTGCACTCCGTCTCAAAAATAAATAAATAAATAAAAACAAATAACTTCTGTTTGCTGATGGGCAACTTCTGAGGTTGTTTATTTTTTATGTAGTCACTGACCTTTAAGCCATGTGTGGTTGTATTAAAGCCTTTATTGTTCTTTCTTCAGTATTCCAAATATTATTTGTCTACATTTGCTTGTTTCTCTCAGGACTTCCTGTTTATAATACTTTCCAGTAAATGAAGGTGATAACTAATGCTAGCTAGGGTTTATGTACCTATAGATGACTCATGCATGTGCAGTTGCAAGATCTGTGGCATGTGGGCCACTGCCTTCCTCTTCTCCTGCCTGTGGTCCCATTTTGGTGTTTTTGTAACTTCTGCTCTTTAATTTATTTCTTGTAATCATTGTGGAAGTTCCTGCATTCCTTACCCTTCTTAGCAACCATATTACATTCAGAGTTGGTGGGAAATACAAAAGTTCTGCCTCCAGGACAAAGAGCAGAAAACAGGGAGGGAGGAGTGATGTCTTTTCAACAATGGATGAACAGGATCTTTGATTAGGCTAGGATTTGAGGTGCGCATGTTGAGTGAATAGCAGTTGGCAGTGGAAACCTGGAAAATAACCACTTTCTCACAGTTGTTAGAGGTCCCTACCATTTTTAAATATCTTTTTGAAATTACACAATTATGTAACCTGAATTTGGAGCAATCTTTAAATTAAATTCCTAATTTTATTGACGAGAAAACAGAGGCCCAGAAAATGTAGGAAACTTTTGTGCAGTTGTACATCTGGTTTTTATGTTTATTATAGTTAACTCCATTTTATTAGTGAAAGCCAGTTTTATATGTCTAATATGTTTATGTCTGTATATATATGTACATGTTTATACTTACGTACAAGTATTGTGTTATTTATTTACAAATGCATGAATTTTTTCTCTTGGACATTTTTCTTCACTGAATGATCTTGCATCTCAGATATTAGCCTTTTAACCTGATGGTCTCAGATTTACTGTGATTTACCTGTGTTGAATTTAGAACTTTAAAATCCATCATAGCACAATATAATTGAGAGTTTTACTGTTTTGCTAGCAGAGCTTGGCATTTATTGTAAGTAATGTACCGGAGTAGCCTTTTAAAATTATTCTATAATATGCATTAGTTCATACAATAGAAAAGGAAATCAGATGATGTTACTTGAAAGTACAGTAGTACCCTCTTATCTGAGATTTTCACGTTCCATGGTTTCTGTTACCTGTGGTCAATGAAAATGTCATTCAAAAATGTCAGATGGAAAATACCAGAAATAAACAATTCATAAGTTTTAAATTGTGCAGCATTCTGAGCAGCATGATGAAAAGTTCCTCTTCCCACCCTGTCCCACTGAGGACATGAATCATCCCTTTGTCCAACAAATCCCACTACCCACCCACTAGTTACTGAGGAGATGTCTTGGTTATCAGACAGGCTGTCTCAGGATCACAGTGCTTGTGTTCAAGTCACCCTTACTTAACCATTGCCCCAAAGCACAGGAGTAGTGATGGTGGCAATCTGGATATGCCGAAGAGAAGGCATCAAGTGCTTCCTTTAAGTGAGAAGGTGAAAGTGCTCAACTTAATAAGGAAAGAAAAAAATTGTATGCACTGCTTGCTAAGATCTACAGTAAGAAGGAATTTTCCATACCTGAAATTGTGAAGAAGGAAAAAGAAATTCGTTCTAGTTTTGCTGTTGTACCTCAGACTGCAAAAGTTTACAGCCACAGTGCGTGGTAAGTGCTTAGTTGAGATGTACAAGGAGGCATTGAGTTTGTGTGTGCAAGACATGACAGAAGCTATCCATGTTTTCAGGCATCCACTAGGGGTCTTGAAATGTATCTCCCATGGAACAGGGGGGACTGCTATGCTGTTAAAAACACTGGTACAACTGATCACCCAGACTAGTACTTGTCACATAGCAAAATGCTCAGTGAATACCTACTAATGCGTGGGGCTTGCTGACTACCCAAACAAATCATGTAGCTCCTTCAGGTGAGCATCAAAAGTCGATTTGTAGTTAGAGCAGGAAAACAAGCACAGAGGAAGTCGTTTCTCTCTGGGATGATTGCTTTAGGCCTACAGTTCCTGTTCAGAGGATGGTCTTTGATGAGAGGAGCAATACATAGAATGTAGTGGTGCCTCTGCTGCTTCAGGATATATAGCAAATATCATGCAAAGTTGCAAAAACTGATTAATAAAAACACGCATATGTTGGAGTAATTTTAGAAGCCAATATGGTCAGTATGTCATCTTTCCTAAACCTTCATTTCTTGTACCCTTTGCCTGGGTTTTCTTATTCTGTCATAATTATAACTTCTTTCTTTCTTCTTCCTTTAAAAACTTTCTTGCCATAGCATCCACATTAAACATTATAGACATATACCTTTATTTTTCCCATGATCTCCATGAGCATGAGAAATATACCTGTAATAAGGATGTTCCATTTGAGTTTGCACAATGGCAACACCTGTGTCATAGTAATAGATGAATTAAACGTACCCCATCCACTTTTTGTAAAGAATGGAATTCCATTTGAGCTCTTTGAGGAGTTTAATTTTCATTAAAAAAGGTACTTAGAATTAACGGTTTCTTAGCTGTTGGCCTAGAGATTGATTTTCTTTTTTTCCTTTGAGAATTTGACATATAATTCCACCAAGCTGGGTATGAGCTACACAATCATGAAAAAATTATGTTTCTCCAGTCTAATAAATTGCTCACATTTTGTTTTTTAGCTCAGATAATTTTAGACTTTTTTCTGAGAGAAAAGAGGGAAACCTTGATATTTTTATAACCTACAGTGATTTTCATGGGAACAGTTTCACTGATCTACCATAGAATTTGACTTCTGAATGAGTAAATTAAAAATTGTATGAATAGTGTTTATATTACTGACTTCAACAGGGGTGTTTGAAATAAAGTAATTGCAGCTACATTTACTGAGCACTGCTGTGTGCTAGTTACTGTGGTAGGTGATGTTCAGGCACTTTTTGTCGTTGATCCCTACAAGAACTTTATTATGTGTCCATTTATAGAAGAAGCGGCTAAGGCTTAGAAAGTTTTAACGACTCTTCCAATGGGGCATTGCTCGTCACAGTGCCCGGATTTGAACCAGGCCATCTATGTTGTAACGTAACCATAATGCATCTTTGGTACTGCAGAAAAAGACGTAGATAGTTCCTCATGAATTCATAAGTATCGTGTAGTAATTTAAACGATAGCATTGATCAGAATTTACAATTAAATTGTTTTTTAAGTTGTTTAAGTTGTTTTTGTATGTATGCAATGTTGCCTTGGCTTTCGTGTTATGGATATAGGCTTTTGGTCAACCTTTCGAGGTGGCTTTTAGTTTCATTTGTTGATTATAAGGAAAAAAAGCACAACTGTATTTCAGAACAATTTTGTTATTATGTATAAAAGCCACAAAATGATGTGAAAAGAAGTAAAATTATGGTTTCCTTCACAAGCTTAACTTGGGTATTTTATGCCATATATATTAAAGCATAAATTTAACATCACTTAGCGTCCCAGAAAATACTAGAAATGCATAAAGGAGGACTGTCTTTAGTTGCTATGGGAACCATTTGCTCTCAAAAATTTTGAGTAGTTAAAATCACATCCATTATTGTTTTAGTCAGTTAAATATCTATATCTATATTTATATAATATCATACTGAACAATCAGACTGAAGCTACTGAAAACCTTTAGGCGTATACTGTATGTTTTAACTTAGTATGATTTTGGATTACCTTTATTTAAAAATAAAGATTTCTTTTATATTGATGAAACAGTATAACATGTCTAGGGATACTCTAGAAGAAATATTAATAATTTTCCTTTGTGATATTATCTAACTCAGCCAAAAAGAGATGTAAGCAGCAGGTGCTACAGGATGTGGCAGGAACAGGTGGGGCAGTAGAGAGCCCCTTCCTCCTTGGCAACCTTGAGGTCTCCTGGCCTCGACTTGAAATTGGACTTTTTATTTTTTTCTTTCTGGCTTTTATTTTAGGTCAGAGGGTACATACTCAGGTTTGTTACATGGGTAGATTTTGTATTGCTGGGATTTGGTGTACAAGTGGTTTTGTCATCCAGGTGGCGAGCATAGTACCTGACAGGTAGTTTTTCAACCCTCACCCACCTCCCACCCTCCACCCTAAATTACACCCTGGTGTCTGAAATTGGACTTTTAAAACTACTGGTCAAGTTGTGTCAGTCTGGAGGGCAGAAGAGAAGGAAAGACATTGCCACTAATCTTAAGGTCTGCTTCCTTTGGGCCTACAAACCATACGTTCTGGGAAAGCCTTCTTTCATCTTTTCTCATATTCAGCAGAAGGTTCACTTGCTCTTCTTGCTTCCAAGTATCCGAGGCTATCCCATGAGAAAGGAAGGCAGAGATGGCCATGGTTGGTGCTGCCTGCTCCCTGGGGCCAGCGGGAACTGGGAACAGGTAGAAGCCCCACCTGCTGCTGAGTTGGCAGGGCGGGAACCTCATGCTCCCTGAGTGCAGTTGCAGCTTCCCAGCCGTGGCTGCAGATCTGGCATCCCTGTGCTCTTAGAGACTGGGAGCAGGCAGGAGCCCTCCCCTCCCAGGCGCAGCTGCAGCCACCCAGCCACGGCTGTGGACTGGGCATCTTTGCACTCTCAGGGACCCAGGAAGACACCCCTGCCCCTGCAGGCTTGGAAGTGCCTGCTCCCACTGCCTGGCCTCTCCCTGCTCCCAGTGCCTGCTCCAATCTTAGAGCAAAGTTGACAGGTGCTGTCGCAACCTAGCCGGGTGTGTGTGTGCCCAGGGCAGCACTGACATGCCAGCCCCCTGCCGCCTCAGCCCCTTCCTGACTTTAGGCACTGACGAGCATGGGAGGAAGGCTGAGGGGTTGTTGAGGGCAGTTTGGCACTGGCCTGCAGGTGCCCCTCAGTATGAACAGCCTGGGTGCCATGAACAGCAGGAGGCAGACAGGCTCCAGGGCAGATGGAGGAGTTTCCCAGTGAAGTCCCACCTTCGAGCCAGGGAAGGCCTGAAGGCTGGGAGCCAGGCTGTGAGTCCTGCAGTCCAGGAGTGGAAAATTATGGTGGGTTTTTGTGTGTGTGTGCCCACCCATGGCCACCCATGAACCGATCAACACACACTTCTTCCACTTTGAAGCCCATAAAATCCATGGACTCAGCCAGACTTGAGCACTCAGGCCAACCTGCCTGGGGAGAGGAGCTACCCACTCCAGGGTCTCCTCTCCGCTGAGAGCTGAGCACTTGACTGATGACCTGCCTGCACAGAGGAGCTACCCACTCAAGGGTCTGCTCTCTTCTGAGAGCTAAACACTTGTTGGGACACCCTCATTGTGGAGTGGAGCTGACCCCTGTGGGTTTCCTTTGAGCTATTCTGTCATTCAGTAAAGCTCCTGTTCACCTTACTCACCCTCCACTTGTCTGCATACCTCATTCTTCCTGGACACAGGACAAGAACTCGGGACCTACCAAATGGCGGGGCTGCGAGGGCTGTAACACAAGCAGGGCTGAAACACACTCCTTGCTCACCACATTGTGGGTGATAAGAAAGAGAGAAGGAGAGAAGACCTGTAGCCCTTCAGGGAGCCTAGACCTAGAAGCTCCCTGGGCCAGGGCTGTGGCACCCTCTTTGTGGCTCTGCAGTTCCTGGTGTCTCAGGCTTCTGGGTGCCACCACGTTCCCCATTGCCAGCCTTGGAAGCTGCTTGCAGGGAGCTGGTGCCCATGCCGACACCTGGTGCTGCCCATTCTGCCACAGCTGGTGTGCCTGACTCTGTGCAGTGGCCAGATCCCATGCTTGCTCACTTACACACCCCTCATCTCTCCACTTGCCCTTGGCAGGTGTGGAATCCAGGCTGGTAGTGTCAGCCGAGTGCAGCCCTTCCAGGCCAAGTGGGCCCATTGGGCCCAAGCAAAACTCAGGTAAAGGTACCACTGGCCACAGAGGTTTCCGGGTGGCGAAGTAACACCCCAAGGATCCCATAACATTATCAGCCATTGATGATCATTGCCTTGGTTCATTAATTCATTAGGAGTTGCAGAATGGTCTGGGTCTATCAGTCACTCACTATCATCACCTAAAAGTGACCAAGGTAGTTATAAGTATTGTTGTTGTTGTCGTCATCAGCATCTTTGTCATCAGCTTGTATGTGTGAACACATTTGATGGGTTTCAGTCCATTGTACTTAATATCTTTATTGCTGCTAATGTCTTCCCCAGCCTTCCAGTGGGGCTTACTCTGCATGGGTGACTCCTGTCCTGGTCCATCTCAGGGAGCGTCTTTGCTTTCTGGTGTGATGACATATTCTAGGTGTATATTTTCCATTTTCTACTTTAGACCTAGAATTGGCCATTTTTCCAGGGAATCCTGGTTCTCTTTCTGTGGGAAATGGCCATTAGAAGTTACAGTCTTAGCACAGAGGTGCTCATTACTACTTTATTTTATTTATTGTTTTTGGATCTTCTCATTGGAGAGAGCTAGGATATCTAGGTATGCACACATACACACATTTAAAGACCAACTGTGCCGAGTGCACACTGACAATTCCTATGCAAATTCAAAACTGTAGGGATTTTAACCTCCTTTATCTTACATCTTTATCCTCTTTCAACTATGTTTTCAGAAGAGTTGTATGTTTTAAGGCATATTGACTAAGGAAAAGTGACGTTATTAACCAGGCATGTTAATGACTAGCCTGGTCTTTTAGATCATGTTTGATAGGTAGCACAGGCACTGCCACTCTCCCCATACTAGAGTGCTATAATTACAGTTTAAAAGTGAACTGGCTTGAGACCTAGTTTTGCAAAGGTTTGAACCTTTAAATATGTAAAAAAAAGTTTGTCAATGTTGGGTTCCTTAGTTTGATTTGGCCAAGTTAACCCAGTTAACAGTTGGATATTTGATTTTAAGACTAAAGAACTTCTAATTTTGCTGGTATTTCTAGTTACTGCATTTACTATGTATATTCTATATTATTTGGATTAACTTCTAGGTAACATTTAAATATAGGTTTATTAAATAATGTTATTCAGCTATTATGAATATATCATGAAATGAATTATGTCTTAAATAACAGAATGAAGCTCTAAATTTCCCTATTCAAATTCTTCTTGAATATACCAGTAATAATAGGATATAACTTTGGATATCTGTATATTATTTTGGCTATCTGTATATTCATTAGCCAACTTAAAGTGTACTTGTCAATATATATTACTAGTATGTGATGATATAAGTAAGAATTTTTAGTTTTAGTACAGTACTCCAAATTGACAAATATTTGGGTTAACTTGGTTGTGGTCTAGAAATCAAAGGTCAACACTATGTTAATTATTAAAATAAAACATATGGGCTGTATAAAGGGTAGATTCTTCTTTGAGGTGTTCAGTTAATACAGGATTTAGCTTGCATAAGATATTTCAGACAGAATTACTCCAAGCCCTGCTGATGTTATTGGTGATGTCAGTGGTAAGAATTTCAATCAATATCTTACAAATGGGCATATTTGAAAGTTGGATAATACAGACTGTTTTCACTACTGAAGAAATGAAAGTGCCGCTTAATCCCCACCTGTATGTCTGAGGAAGGGGGACTGGCTCAGAGCCCCTTGATGCCTGTGCACTCAGAGCAGCTCCAAAATGCCAGAGATTGCTTAATTTGCTGCAAGTGCTGCTAACTTCCCAGACCTCAATTTCTTTCAATCATTGCTCTGATTATTGCAAAACTATTTCTGAAAGACTTAATATGTATCTTTTTGCTGGTAAATTACTGCTCATTTAGAAGTCCTAGAGTTAGTCCATTGCATAAAGAAGGTGGTAAGTCCAATTTAAATAACTATCAGTACTTTTTTCTAGCCTGCTCAAATTGAAATACATGCACATTTGAAGATACTCTTGCTTTTATAAAGAGCTGTATTTAACCCAGTCAGATATCTCCTCTCAGGCATCATTATGGTTATTTCACTAAGTGGACAAAAGATGGGTCAGTGATTTCTTTAACAACCCAGGACGTTCGGTCGCTGTGCTTTGCATGGAGTCTGAGGTTTTTGTTCCCAACAATTGTGTCCTAGGCTGTCTCTCTTAGTGAACTCTCATATGGTAAAGAACAGTCCGATGCCCATCCTTCCTCATTTTTTATGGTCCTTCTGTCACGCTATTAAGAATGTAGAGCGCCAGTGCTTGGCAGGGCTGCCTCTTTCTTCTGAAAATTGGGCAAAATCTGGCTGGCAATTTTGCTGTCTCTACCTGATGTATATTTTCATCATTTTGTTTTGCTAGAATAACAAACAGTTCCCTGTGGGTTTCTAGATGCTCAGTGGTACCTGCAGCTTCTGAACACATTGACCTCTCCAGGTGTCACTGTCATGGGGAAAGGACAGCAGGGGCAAAAACTCTCATGCCTTTCTGTACCTTTTCTGTATCTGTCAGGAAAGAGATCAGGGCTGGCCATCACTCCCCACACTTCCCAGTTTAATTCCAGCCTAGGGAATGGAATCTGGGGACCAAAAGACATCTAAAATCAATTAATTTAGTCACTCGTTCAATGCCTGAATCACTTTTAATATCACCAGCAGTCCTCCCTAGGATGTACGAGGCATGGTTGCTATGTTACAGTTAGAACAATAAGAACCTGGCAAGGATCCCTGCCTTCATGGTACTTGTATTCTAGTAGGGGAGATAGACAGCAACTATGATAAGTAAGAGAATTATGCAGCATGTTAGGAACGGGTCAGTGGCCCTCGTAAAGGAATAGCTAGGTGGTGCCAAGTAGGAGCATGTTTCAGTTTGGAATTTATGCATCAGGTTAGGCCTCAGTGAAGATGTATTTGAGCAGTCTCTGGAAGGAGATGGAGTTGACTCTGGGGGTCGGTGGGAAGCATCCTAGGAAGAGGAAGAGGTCTCAAGGAAGGAGGAAGCCTGGGCTGGAAAGAACAGCCAGGAGCCCACATGGTGGGACTGAGTCAGCCGGCACAGTCCGGCCATGACACAGTGGGATTGGGAGTGCCTGAGGATGGGAGGACTGGGTGTGTGCCTTCTCGGTGGTCATTCTTAGTACTTTAGCCTGTACTCCAAAATCTATAATCAGAAAGTTTCCATATCTGATTTAGTAGCAAAACCTGCCCATTTTTGTAATTCATTTGGTGACCAAACCTGACCTGAACGGATGTGAAGCTATTTAGGTTCTCTGTTTTCTCCTCCTTAAAGTCAGTATTCCTAGGTTTTGATGCAGAAATATCAAAACCTAGGAATTATGGAATGCTATCTCAGACTCTCCTTGGGGTGTCAAAGAATATGCAGCACAGATGCCTTTATAAAATAAAATTAAAAATCTGAATTCTGAACCACATTTTACTCCAAGGATTTCAGATAAGTAAGTACTGGTGACTTGTACTAGCTCTCTGTGGCCCAGACATTCACGTCCGATTCCTGTTTTACGTACCTGTCCTTTCCATGCTGGAAGATGATTGTCCTCTCCCCCTCATTCTTAGCCAGCTGTGTTAATGGCTATCCTGGTCTCTGGCTCCTCCCCTTCTTCAGTTCCCTAACTGTGGACCAGAGGATTTCTTCACTGTCTAGTCCACAGTCCTCTGAACAAGTCTCTTCTCATATGCTCTGCCAAAAGCCTGAGGCACTGAATGGAATGCTGTGTGCTGGGACAGGGATAGGAGGGACCATCTCTCCAGATACTTCATTAACACAACTGAAAATTGAATTAGGATTTTAGACAAAAACCTGCTCCACAATTGTTATTTAATGATGATGATGATGCTAAATCAGAACTCTATCCACTTAACAAAGTCTGATTTTACAGGGAAGCATCAGATGCACATTTATTTTCATTGATGTTCATCTTGCTTTAATTTATTGTTTGGCTTTGTAGATATCTTTTTCCATCCCTTTTTGTTAATTTATGTGCTTATTTATTGTCACCTGTACATTTGAGAAGCACAGCCATGACTATCAAAGGCAGGAATAAACTTGTTGGGAGAAGTCAGGGATGAGGAAAGAGCCCTGTGTCAAGGCACCGGAAACAGATGTCAGTGTTGGTGCCGACGAGCAGCTGTGACTCTGGTCACTTGCACGTTTCGAGTCCGCCTGACCTTTCTGGCAGTTATCCCATCTTGTTCTCCTCGTGTCCACTGAGCTATCGTAGGAAACATTGCCTGGTGCTTTGCCAGTGACTCTGAACACTGTGCATCCTCATTTCCTCATGCTCCAAGAAATATGGTTCAACACTGGAAGAAGAAAAGTAATACCTTTTCCTCACCCATCTCAAGGTTTATGGCTGAAATCCATATAACAAAAGACAGATTAACAAGATAAGCACATAAAAAATTATTTAATACAGCTAGGTGCAGTGGTTCACACCTGTATTCCCAGCACTTTGGGAGGCCAAGGCGGGTGATTACGAGGTCAGGATTTCAAGACCAGACTGGCCAATATGGTGAAACCCCGTCTCTACTAAAAATACAAAAATTAGCTGGTTGTGGTGACAGGTGCCTGTAGTCCCAGCTAATCAGGAGGCTGAGGCAGGAAAATTGCTTGAACGCGGGAGGTGGAGGTTGCAGTGAGACAAGATCGAGCTGCTGCATTCCAGCCTGGGTGACAGAGCAAGACTCCGTCTCAAAAAAAGAGAAAATTATTTAATACAAGTTTTACATGACACAGGAGCCTTCAGAAAAATGAAGACCCGAAGACTCAAAGAAAACTGTGTTTTTACGGACAGTCACGTGGAAGTGTGATTGAGGGACAACAGGGCAGGATCTGATGGTAATAAACAGGGTGCACTGAACAAGGCCTGTTTGTTCAGAATCTCTGTGGCCTGTGTAACATCCCTGCCCTCCAGATACAGGGCAGGATACCTGCCACATGAAGGCCTTTAGGGGAGGACGGAGGGAGGAAGTCAGAGAGTGACCTCTCTGAGTTTCCTAGCCCATCTCAGGGCAAAAAGGGGCAATTGGAATTTCAGTTTCTGTGTCCTGCTTTGTTGGGAGGAAGATGGTCAGCATGACCTTTCTGATGCCGTGGTTTTCTCAACTTCTTTCAGCTTAAAATACTCAGTATGCCAAGGTGCCCTATTTTGGGGTAGCATTTCCTGCACTGCATCAACGCTAACAAAGTGGAGGGTGAGGTCTCTCTCCTCCCTTCTCCTCCCCATGCAGTACTTTGAGGACATCCCCTCATTTCTTCTCCATTAGCCCCACAATGCATTTGCTGCCCTTAAACATGTCTTCTCAGAATGGGGCTGATAGAGAACCTGATGTTGCTGTTGCACCTGACACATTTTTTGCTTTAAGAACCAAGGAGGGGTCTGTGAACATGTACGTATCAGGATTTCAAAGGAAACTAATAACATCATTGAAGGCTTGTGTCTTTTTCCCTCGTGGATCACATCTTTCTGTGTGTTGGGTCATTTGGTCTCCTCATTTCTGTGTCTCTCCCCGTCCTTGCCCTGCCTGGTCCTTTCCTCCCCATGCTTCCTCTCCTGTTGCCTCACCCAGCTTTCCGCATTCCTTTCCCATTTTCTATCTTTACACTGTCATTTCCCCGCTCTTCTCCAGTGTAGACTACTTGTTTTCCCATTTCTTTCTTCTGTTTTGTTATCTCACTGCCCCTGTGGCTCTTCTGTCTCTTCATGCCTTCCTGGTCTGGCCTTTACTCATTTCTGGGGTGCCTCCATGGTTGCTGTCTTCAGGTTGCTATTCTAGCTCATGATTCCAAACTGGGGTACTCTACTTCGGTGACCCAACATGATCTTAAAGACTTGCTTATGCGCCTCTGACAAATCAAGATGCACAACCCTTCAGAAAGCTACAGGGCTTCTAGTTTCTCAGGTGATCACCCTATTGGCATCCTATTGCTGCCGTAACAAATTAACTCAAACCTGTGGCTTCATCATCTTACTGTCTTGCGTGTCAGAAGCCCTAAAATAAGGTGATGGCTGAGTTGGTTCCTCCCAAAAGCTCTGGGAAGAATCTGGTCCTTGCCTTTTCCAGCTTCTAGAGACCTCGCTCACATTTTGTCTCGTGACGCCCTCCTCACACTTCAAAGCCCGTCGGCACAGCCTCTGCTTCTGTTATCTTTCCTTCGCATTGACCCTTCTGCCTTCCTCATAAATAGAGCCTTGTGATTACATGTAGCCAACCTAGATAATCCAGCCTATCTTCCCATTTCTAGATCCTTATTTTAATCATAGCTGCCAACTCCTTTTTGCCATGTAAGGTAACATAGTCCCAGATTCTGGGGACTGGGATGTAGACATCTTTGGAGACTCTTTTTCTGCCTACCACAGTCATGATGAGTTGGGGCAGTGTTGCTGACTGATGACACACAGAACCTCTAAAACATTCTTTTATATTCCCTGCTAGTCTCCATTGTAAATATGGATTCTTTGTCTAGGGTTTGAGGTTTAAGTCTGTTAATTTAACAGAACCTCATTTTTCTCTTCTACCCCTGGAACATTTATTTCCACTGAGGCTGTGATTCCTAGAGTGAGCCAGTATTTCCTGAGTTCTATTTGTTGTGCACTTGGGTACACAAAATGAATAAGATACGACCCTGGACCTTATGGTCTGCTAGAGGAGAAAGATGTTACTGCAGGGGAGTGCACGTTGTGTTGATTTCATTTTCTGGATATCTTTAGGTTCCTTCCCTTCCTCTCTGTCTTCTCTCTTTGTGTCATTTGTTACTATGATTTCTGAAAACAATTTACCCATTTTCCCTGACATCAGTTGGGGTCACGCCCTATCTCCTCCAGTCCATTACTGTACGCACAGAGATGTTCGTGTTACCTTTTTGCCTAAGGTCCTTCCATTCCCAGCATGAGAATATACTGAAATCCTCAACATGTTGTATTTCTTGTTGGAGTCTGTATTGTGCTTTTCCTTCCAGCCTTTTTGTCTGCCATTCCAAGAAACACTTCTGTCCTTGCCATATGGGATAAGTTATACTTCCCTTAGAGTTCCCCTGGAGTTCTCCCATACTTTCCCTATAGTTCTTTTATAGTTCTCATATAGTTCCCCCATAGTTACCCTGTATTTCCCCTATAGTTCTGTGCTCTCTCTTGGCTCCTGACTCTGGAGAGCTTCTCTTATTCACTAGACTTTTCTTCTTTATTCCCTGCCTAAGAAACTTCTGTGCATACCCAAGCCTGGGCTCAAGCAGTGCTTCCTAGAAAGCTTGCACTGACACCATCTCCAGGACTATAGTTTGAATATTTGTCCTCTCTAAAACTCATGTTGAAATGTTAATCTCCAGTATTAAATCAGTATTGAATCTCCAGTGTCATGAGCGAGAGGTGGGGCCTTTAAGAGGTGATTGGATCATCATAGAAGAGCCCTCATGAATGGATTAATCCATGTGTGGATTAGTGGATTAATGGGTTATCACGGGAGAGGGACCAGTGGCTTTATGAGAAGAGAAGGAGAGACTTGAGCTAGCACACTCAGCCCCCTCACCATGTGATGCCCTGTGCTGCCTCAAGAATCTGCAGAGTTCTGGCTGGGCATGGTGGCTCACACCTGTAATCCCAGCACTTTGGGAGGCCAAGGCAGGCAGATCATGAGGTCAGGAGATGGAGACCAACCTGGCTAACACGGTGAAACCCCGTCTCTACTAAAAATACAAAAAAAAAAAAAAAATTTGGGGGTGTGGTGGCGGACACCTGTAGTCCCAGCTACTCAGGAGTTTGAGGCAGGAGAATGGCGTGAACCTGGGAGGTGGAGCTTGCAGTGAGCGGAAATCGCGCCACTGCCCACCAGCAAGAAGGCCCTCACCAGATGAGGCCGTTTGACTTGGGCTTCTTAGCGTCAATTACTGAAAGAAATACATTTCTTTATAAATTTTAGTTTCAGATATTCTGTTATAAACAACAGAAAACAGACTAAGACATCTAGTCAGGTCTCCTCCTCTGTGCTATGGGAGGCAGTTCGTTGCTCTGTATTGTAATTATTGCCTTGTCTGTTTTTTTTCTAGCCAGACAATAGACTCAATTAGGTCAATGATGGTTCTTTTAATTTTATGTTCTGTTATATGACATAGTGTGTGCTCCACAAAAGATTGTCACTGAATATTGGTTGAATGAATTCCTGAATCCATGCACATGTGAATGGTTTCATACAAAATGGCCTGCAGATTTGAGTAAGATGTGTGATTCGCTGTTCCTGTATAGATTCTAGGCTAAAAGAATTGCTGCTTAGCACTTGGTTTCTCCTCCCTATGTACTATTTCTCTTAAAGCTGAATCTGACTTTTCATGTGATTAAGTACATGAGTTAAAATTTTTTAAAGGCTCTTTCCTGAGAGTTCATATGACTCACTAGAGTCACGCAGGGCTCCTAGTCCGAGGCTGTTTATTTTATAGGGCCCATCTGTGGCGTGAAGACAGTGCGACTGTGAGTCATAGTCCTCTCAGCACATGCGTAAAGTCCAAGAAGGAGGTTTTCTTATACTTGAGCGCCCTCAGAACAGCCTTGAGTAGTTGTGAGGGGTCAGTAAGTGCAAGCTTGAGATTGCTTTTGAATAAACATTCTTTTGAGAGATACTTCTATTTGGAGAAATATTAGGAGATTATTACAAAAGTATATTGTTACAGGATTCATGCCACAAGTAAATAGATAAATAAATGGATGGATAGCCCTAAGGCCTGTTTGTTGTTGTTAATAAACAAATACTTACAGATATGAAATCTGCCTTTATGGCTGAATTTCTTTTCCCTTCGAAAACCAGAGATGTGGTTCTTTTTCAGTTTAGAAACAAGGCTGTGGAGTAGTATGTCTAAGATTATCCTTAGGGCTAGAATTTGCTTATTTCCTGGAGTAGGGTGAGAATCGGAGACTGAATATCTATGGAAAACAGAGAGGAACCTTTCTCCTGTTGTATTATTCATGCTAAATCTGGTTTTGTTTCATTTTTTAACTTGATGGTGTCTATGAGAACAAATTTAGGGCTTTTAGTGAAAAAAAACACATACAGACATATGTGGGACTTTATATTCTGACCTATGACATTTTATGGTATAAACAAGACTGTTTTACAGATAGTTCTAAAGATACTGTTGATGGAACTGTTCTTCCCCACTCCTGATGTTTCCTTCCAAGTGGCAGGAACTGTACTATTGCAGCACTCCTGTCTGCTTTCTCACTGCCCAAGCCGAAGCTGCCTGGGAGGAAGGGCTGAGCATGCCTAGCCCAGCCCCTTCTTTGGGGAGCTGACTGCCTATGGGAACCCTGTCCCTCCATCGTGTGAGTTTTACAGCAGCACTCAACATATGGGAGGCCTTGTGGTTTTCTAGTGTGGCCTGGGACTGGGTTGGTGAGTCTGTTTAATTCTGTGCTTCAGGAATAGCAAGCCTATTGTTCCTGCACTCTTAAGTCATATTCCTCAGTCTCAGGTTTATCAGTAATAAAGGTGGTACTTTGATAGCCACTCTGCCGTTCTCCTTGAATTCATCCCTCAGGTGTTCCAATGCTCGGGTGGGGCTGCATGGTACCAGTCGTTATGCCTGTGTTCTTGCATTGGCCTGTGAGTTCTCCCAGCAGCCCTGACAGTGAGTAGTATCATCTCCTCTTTACAGATTAGTAAGTGAGGCTCTGTGAAGGTTAACCACTCTGGATGATCACTATAGGTTTGGCATGCTGGTCAGGCTAACTCCCAAACTTGTGTCCCTTAGGAGATTCAGCCAATGAAAATATCATAGATAAAAACCTTTAAAGGACTTTGCATAATGTAAATCACTGGGTAATACAGATGAGTTCTATTCCTTTGTAGGCTGGCATTTTCGTAGCTATAAATATAAACATTTTAATATAGCCTGCAAGTCCCTGAGTACACAGGTGCTTGCCCACCTCCCTAGCTCCATTGGCTGCCCTAAATTCATCCAAAGCCTCCATCTCTTTCTCACCATCTTGAGCTTCCTGTAGCGTTTCCTGTAACTAGAATGCTCTTCCCCTCCCACCCTTTCCCTTTGCCTGGTTAGCTTCTGTGTACCCTTCAGATCTCAACTCACATGTCACTTCCTCAGACTAGCCTCCCACAGCCACTATATCTGCAGTTGGTTTGCAACGGGGTTTCTACTAGCCAGCTCATCTTTCCTAAACCACCCTGGCCATCGTGTGTGATTATGTTTTCACTCTAAACCTATATGCCCCAAACAACTGCAGGCCCATAAACCCAGCCACCACTTTTCTTTTGTGTACCGTTGTAATCATGCTGTCTTGACATAGTGATAGCACCTGGTTGGGATGCCAAGAGTGGTTGCTGGGTGAATAATGGACATAGTGCTTGGATATTTTGCTTGGCATAATAATCATGTATTAGCCTTGAGGTCTTTGTCCATTGTTTTTTACTAATACTTTTAAATAACATGTTAAAGATAGCCTTTTTTCCTGATTATGAAATACACACACACACACACACACACACATGTTTTCAGCTTTCAGGGCTGGATATTCATATTTGTCTGTGGAGGACTGTTGGTGTGAGAAACTTTTTATATATATATATGTGTGTATATATATATATAGAGAGAGAGAGAGAGAAGAGAGCGCATGAGAGCGAGGGCATGCACAAGAGAGACAACTAAAATCTCTAACCTGCTTTTGAGGCTTTAAACTATTGGAAGCATAAAATGGATTTCCAAGTGTGCATAACTAAAAGGGTTACTTAATATATGGGGATAATAAAAGACCAAACTGCCCCAGCTGTGGAACCTTCTTTATGTGGTCCTGAGGATACAGGATGTAGAGAGGAACCTCTCTTGTTACATATGAATGCCATTTAATAGTTACTAGGCACCTACTTCTGCTTGGTTTTGTATATCCGGGAAGAATGTCAAAAGGATCGAGCTATTGTTTTAGTCCTGTTCAATAGGGAGTACTCTAAAACCTAACTTGTATTTGAATATTATTCTTAATACTGTGTTTATTATTTCATTTATAAAATGAGGTCAGTAATAGGGTAGTGGGTGAGCTACTTTTATTTCCTAGTCAGGCATAAAAATAAAGTGCTATAAGACCAAATGTTGATAGTTTGAGAACAAGGAAATGGGAAAGTGTTCTAAGACCAAATGTTGATAGTTTGAGAACAAAGTAACAAGTTTTCTGTATTTTTACTCCCCCGTTGCACTAATTCAACATAATTACTATTTTGAAGAGGCAAAACCAAAAATTTCTTCACACTTAATTTTGCATCGCTCAGTCTTTAAAGTGTTTGTCATGGCAGAATTTTAGTTTCCTGCTCAGCTGTTCTCCTGGCACAACTGCCCATGGGTAATAAACAACTGCACCAAGATCTGCGTGAAAATAGCATGGGTAATATGCCATTGGGTGTCTGACTGTTTTGCTCTGACAGCTTATATTGTCTTTTTTTTGTCCTCCTCATCCCCTTTGATACAGGGCATTGATGTACGAGATGCTCCTCTGAAGGAAATCAAGGTGACCAGCTCCCGACGCTTCATTGCTTCATTTAATGTTGTGAATACCACCAAACGAGATGCCGGAAAGTACCGCTGCATGATTCGCACCGAAGGAGGTGTTGGAATATCAAACTATGCAGAGTTGGTAGTTAAAGGTATTTAATGTGTTTTTATACCCCAGAATATTCTTCTAAAGTGGGTATGTTAGGTGGCTGTTAGTTCATTATCCCTTTAAAGCTCAAACTTACCCTTGTCTGTTTCTGAACAGTGGTTTGATGACAGGCTATTTTGATGGATAGCATTTTAAGTACAAATTTTGCACGTGAACAATATTTTTGAAAAATGTATTTTATCTATGTTGATTTAGTTGCATACAAAACAATGAATGTGCTCTGGGCAAAGTCTTCTGCCAGCTCTATATACAGAGATTACAACCTATAAATTTTTTTTAAGGAATAAAATTTTTTACTCATAGAAAATCACTTAAAATGCAAATATTCATCAGCCAGGGTGTTTATGATAGCGGGGTGGTTAATAAAATGAAGCAGTGTCAGTATAAAAATGCTCAGTCATATCATACAAGCCATACTGATAATACTGTGTTAACATTCATAATGTTCCAGTTAGGTTCTATTACTGTATTTTGCATGACTGAAAAATTGAGTCATTATATTTAAGAAGGTGGGGGATGAGGGAAAATAGAAAGGGGAAATAAGTTTCTTTTAGCCGGTTTAATAGGTTTTTTTGTAGGCTGAGGAATTTATAGCATTAAGCCACCAAGACAATTTTTGGTCCCAGACAGGATAATTTCGACTTTGAGGTGTACCATGAGGCATTTTTAGACAACCTGTGGCAAGCCATTGCTGTTTTTCCTAGGAAAGCAGAATGAGGCCTGCTTTAAGAAAAGTTTCCCCTGCATTTGTTAAATATGGCACATAAAATTGACCTTTCTACATATATAATCCCAGCACTTTGGGAAGCTGAGGCCAGAAGTTCCAGACCAGCCTGGGCAACATACTGAGACCCCATCTCTACAAAAATTTTTTAAAATAAAACAAGTTAGGCAGGTGTGGTGGCACTGCCTATGCCCCTAACTACTCAGGAGGCTGAGGTGGGAGGATTACCTGAGCCCAGGAGTTCTAGGCTGCAGTGAGCTGTGATTGTGCCCCTGCACGCCAACCAACCTGTACAGAGTGAGACCCTGTCTCTTAAACAAAAATGGTCTGTTTTTTTATGTGGTATTGCTTTTATCTGCACATTTCTCAAGATAGGCAGCTTTAAAGATTGCTGGATTCAAATCCCAGAGCTAGGTATGTGGATGTGGGCCAGTGGCTTGCCCTGTGTATACTGCTGTTTCCTTGTGTGTAAGGTAGATATCAGATAATAATGTTATCTACCTTATAGGGCTATGAGGAAGATCAAATGCAAAGTGTATGTTATATATACGACACTTAGAACAGTGTACATAGTGAGCGGCAGGTGCTTGACAGGCCCTTGGTGGGAAGGGAGAGGAGGACAGGGATAAACTTCTCTCTGATCCAGTCTGTCAGTGGTCTTCACTGGAGAATGGATGTGAGAACTACGTTTCTAACTTTTTGAAAATATAAATACCTGCCCACCTGTTGTCTCCTTCCCCCTCTTGCCACACCCATATTGAGTCAGAATATCCAGGGACACAGCCTCTGTTATAAGACCTCCAGCTGAGTCAGCCATGTGCTCTGTCCTGAGATCACCACTGCCAATGTTAGTTAGTCACATGTAGCTTATGGGGGACAGTGCACCCCAGTGAGGCCACCTCGAGAATTGATCGTCTGCAGCAGTGACTGATGTTCGGCATAAGGAAGTGCACATTAAGATACCTACTCGGATAATGTATTTGTCCCAGCAGATTCTTAACATGTTTTTATTTGTGGTGCGACTTGAACCAGCCTAATATTTAGGTTTAAAGTCTGTAACAAAACTAAGATTCTTCCCTGCGGTACACACCCTACTCTCTTGAAAGTGCTCTGGCAAGTGAGGCATCATGATGTACAAAAAGGACACTAGTTTGCCTACAAACTGTTTTGTCATTTTGGAATTCATCATTATCATCATCATCATTGTTACTACCATTATTTAATTTTCATCTTGGTTCATTTGTTTTTGATTATTTTTCCTTTTCTTTCAGTTGCTATACTGCTTCACTGTGACCTGCCACTACCCATGTTACTGATTAGTGGGATGCAAATCTAGTAGTATCTCTAAAAATTCCTTTGTGGAAAAGTTAATTTGTTATAAATTTCTAGTCTACCGGAGCAAACATAAATAGAAAGAATGAATGGGTTCGTATTCATGTTTGTGCACCGTATTTTCCTGCCTTGCGACAGTGTAGTAGTATCTTGGCTCACTGTGATAAAAATTCCAGGGACTGATTTCCATTTCTGCACACTGCCACAGCTCGTGACAATTTGCACGCAGTTAGGACTCAAATATGAAATTTAACTTTTTCTCCAGTTATAATTTTATGGCCATATTTTGTATATACATATATTTTTTAATGAGATAGCATGCTAGATACTAGTAGTTTTATAAAGTTATTACCTTGAAGCAATTACTTTAAAATATACACTAATGGTTTTAGGCCACTTGTCTATAATTTAACACTTCTTTATATATCGTATAATATTTGGAGTACTAATGTTTTACAAATGGGAGAAACTAAAGTCCATAGAGTTTTTAACTTTTTAAGGTCACACACTGATTTGTGGCCAGCCTGCCAAATAAAGACCAAGTCCTTTAATTCACTAACCATCACTGTCATCTTTATTCGTATCTAGCTACTTTCGGTAACCATGGACATAAAAATATTTCATATAATCTCTACGATGCATGTATATATGCATGTATATCAATACCCTACTTAGTTACATTTCTATATTTCATTTGTAAACATATTTCATACAGTTAAATATGATACTGACATATTTATTGATGTATCAGTCATTTACATATGCATATCAGTTAGCTATATGTCCGTGTGCATGTAAGTGCTCTCATTACTGGCTTGATTTAGAATAGTTTTATGGTGTTCTTTCACTTGAATTAAGAAATATTTTAAATTGCTTTTTATCACTTTGTACAGATTCAGATTCTTCTCTCCTCCCTCCTTCCTTCTTTACCTCTTTCATCCTTTCCCTTTGGGAAAATTTGTTGAAAATTTAAATGTTGGCTGGGCGTAGTGGCTCACGCCTATGATCCCAGCACTTTGGGAGGCCGAGGCTGGCAGATCACTTGAGGTCAGGAGTTCGAGACCAGCCTGGCCAACATGGTGAAACTCCATTTCTACTAGAAGTACAAAAACTAACCAGCTGTGGTGGCACACACCTGTAATCCCAGCTACTCAGGAGGCTGAGGCTGGAGAATCACTTGAACCTGGGAGGCTGAGGCTGTGGTGAGCCGCGGTGGCACCACTGCGCTGCAGCCTTGGCGACAGAGCAAGATTCTGTCTAAAAATGAAAATTTAAATGTTGCCTTATTCTTGTGCTGATTCTTCTGTAAACCAAACGTCCTTTTGAATGTCTGTCCCAATTATTTCCAGGTTCTAGTTGAATCCTTCATTTGATTTAGCATATCTGGTATTTTTCTTAATGGAGAATTAATATAGAAAATATTCTCAGGAAACAAATGCATTTAAGTCCCATCTAATTTAGGATACTAGTAACAGTGTCTTAAATGAGTGAGTGTACTCATGACCCTTTGTGACTTTGCCCCTGAGTTTTATTTTGAATGGCAGTTCAGCAACCCTTGCTAGCATTTGCAACTCGAAAGTAATTAACTGCTCTTTCAGCCTGGCTACATAAATGCCTTAGGGTGTACCATAAAAGGCCCATTTCATGTCTCGGTTCAAGGAATCGCCTAATGATATGAATTGATGTTAAATCATTGTGAGTTAAGGCAGAGCTGTTTAAGGAAATGAAAAACCAGCACAAAGTTTCAGTTTATAAACAACAGGAACAATATTTTAGTAAATTTACATTATGTTTACTCTGAAGTAAAATTCATTCACACTTTGTGTCTTATTTTGACTTAGTCGAATGAGATTTCCCCAGCAATTTAAAAAAGTCAGTATGACTTATCCCACCTTGAATATAAAAAAGAACTAAGACAACCAACCCAACAAAGGGAACCAGTGTTACTGGTTTTTAGCTGGTCTAGGAATTAACCCGGTATCATCTCAGGTGCAAACCTCACATAGTGCTAGCTTCCCTGAGGTCCTCTTCAGCAGGAAACATGGCTGTGATCGATTAGCTATGTCTGCCATGCAAGAGGATGCAAGAGGATAGCAGAAATTTCAGCAAGCAAGCCAGCACATTCCAGTAATAGGATAGAGCGGATTTTATTTTTCCGTGCATTTGTATGAGCAAAATGAGGAGTTAAAAACAGAACACGCCAAAAAGGCACAAACCACCCACAGATACAGTCTTTGAAAAAAATCACTAGATTTATGTTTTTCTGAGAGGGAGATTTATTCAGATAGAAATATGTTGTTTTGTACAATTATCTCATTTATCATGTGTGATATCACCCACAGTGACAGCGGCATGTGGAATACCTTCATTTGGTGCCTAGAGAGCCTTTCAACAGGCATCTAACTAATATACTGGGAATACTATTTATGAGAAGATGGACAATGATACAGAAAAAGAGTCAGTCTCAGATTTTAAACAATGAGAGGGACTTTCTTGGGTTGTAAAGTGTGTTTGCTAGTGATTTCTTAGTTTTATCAAGCTGGGCATGGTATGTTTTTTGCTTCAGAGCTTTCCCTTCTATTCACTGCTTTAGTAAGACTTAGTACTGGAAGTTCCCTGAATGGCAGCAATGGTGGACTTCGTTATCCAGAATGCTTGATTCTCCTGTAGCAGAAAGAGTTCATTGTGATAGTTACTTTGGGAAAACGAGTCATCCTGGAAATGTATTTTTGATGAGATAAACTATAATTTCAGCCATGTTTTTAAAGTGGTGATACCTTTGGAATATAAATATAAGGGAACAATTTAATGATACAGAAACTAATACCTTTGATGATTTTGAAGACATTCTCAATAAGGAGATTGACAATGAATGCTTCCTAGAGCTTAAATACTACTACTTGAGAGAACTTTTACCAGTTAACTTTAGTGAGGAAAAAAAAAAAATCCTTTGATATCTGTGTAACTGACTCACTCTCAAGATACTGTAATTAGTATCCTAAAACAGGCATCACTTTAATGCATTTTTGTCTTGAGAATATTTTCTGTATTAATTCACCATTACAAAAAGTAACAGATATGCTAATTTGCATATGCTATGCACAGTGGTTGGTGTCCTAAAACAAATTAGGGTTATGCCTACTTGAATAAGCTTATGTGTTCAAAGATGGTTTATTTCACAACTTTGAATGCAGTGAAAATCTTTGTCAACATGTTTTTTCTTATTAACCCAAACAAAATTGTTCTTATCAGTTTATTCCCAAAATTTATTATCTTCTACATTTTAATAATTGATGCATGTTTACCTCTTTTAAGACTGAAGACAAAGCATCTGAAAGACAGTTTTCTGATTTGCCTTTCAGAACCACCTGTTCCTATTGCCCCACCTCAGCTCGCCTCTGTAGGAGCCACCTACCTGTGGATACAGCTCAACGCCAACTCCATCAATGGCGATGGGCCCATTGTGGCCCGAGAGGTGGAGTACTGCACGGCCAGTGGGAGCTGGAATGACCGGCAGCCAGTCGATTCCACGAGCTATAAAATTGGACACCTTGACCCAGATACAGAATATGAGATTAGTGTGCTTCTGACGAGGCCAGGGGAGGGTGGCACTGGCTCTCCTGGGCCAGCTCTCAGGACGAGAACAAAGTGTGCTGGTGAGTATAAGGAACCCTACAACTAATTGTCACTGTCTCTCCGGGTGTTAACTGGCAGCACTGGGGTTGATCAGATGGCTAGCACGCTTCCCCTAGCTCTACCATAACCTGTGTATGAACAGAAAATGCCCTTAGCCTGTGAATAGTCAGCTAACAGCTTGTGAACTTAGGGACCAGTAACCTCCAGGCTTGGTGTTTCTAAGCCTGCCCCCACCCTTTTTCCTGTTGTTAATTTACTTCTTACTCTGAGTACCACATAGTTCATATAGGAATTGTCCGTGAAGTTTACAGAAATTGTCTACTCTAATGATGTCCTCTAATAGGTCAGACTTTTTTGGGCCCCTTTGTTTTATGTTCACAGTTAATGTGCTTGCAGCCTGGAGGGGCTCTGGAATAACAGATTCCATCTTAGAGATAGCCTTAAAGATGTGTTTTCATTGATGGGTGTTTAATGGAAGGTCTGCTGTCTAATGACTTGGGTCCATTTGTATCATAAGCAAGAGTGATTTATGTGTTGGGTGCAGTCTTTAGTTTCTTAGATTATAAATTTCTAATTGTGCTAAACCCATTCTGCAACTTAAATAAAAGTAGGGTTAATGGAGAGAGAAGTGTAAAATCTTCCAAAAATCAAAACCTGCAGAAAACTGCCCAATTCGAGGTTGTAGTGTTGTTTCATATGACTACTCTCTGGTAGGAAGCAGAGAGAAACAGTATATTAGGATACTGAAGTGTTCTTTTATCTTGTAAATGAGTAATTTCTGTGTTGAATTGTGTACTGAGATGAAGAGATTCCATAAACTGTTATGGTGTTAGTTAATTATTCAGATAGCATTAGATAAGAATACATTTATCAATGTTTCATTTCTTTCTTAAGTTTTAAAAATGCTTAGCGTAGTCAGACTCTACTTGGTAGGAGTAAGATAAATTATTAAACCTTAACCATTTTAGCTTGTTTTTAAATTTTTTCTTCATAATTTGTATTACACTATTTCCACAAGTTTGATGCTCATGGAAAATTCTGTATTTTAAAAAAGACTTCTGTTAGAAAAGGGAACAGGTACTTTTTTCTTCTGGGGATACATGCTATTGAGTACAAGGACTGGCCTGGGCTAGTAGACTGTGTACTTTGCTATTTTGTACATCTTTCATCTGTTTCTCAGACCCCACATCTGTATCCTCCTGGCACCTTTGTGCAGGCAGTCTGGTCCCTGGAATGAGACCTGCTGTTTTGAACTGGTGATTTCCCACAGCCCTGAGTGGTGGCTCTAAGGAGAAAGGAGAATTTCCCAATCCTTTCTCTTCCTGTCTTCTTCAAACCTCGTCGTCTTCTCTATTTAGTTGAATAAATTCCGTCGTTGTAAAAAAGTTTTATCTTATCATTTGTTGCAGTGCAAACAATAGCTGTGGATAATACTGCCTCTGTCATTTTACACGATAGGCATTGGTTTCAAATCTGTTATTTTACCACTGCCTTATGAATTCTCCAGGGCAGGTTCTTTGATCCCCATAATACAGATGGTGGAAGTGAAGCCTACGTGAGCTCCTTTCCACTTCCAAGCTCACTCTGTAAGAAGTAAGTTTAGTGTTATTTCACTTTAGTGTTAAGAATTCCTGTTTTGGGCATGGCAATATATGGTTTCTCTCTCTCTCCAAAAACAGGTTAGGCCGGGCACAGTGGCTCACGCCTGTAATCCCAGCACTTTGGGAGGCCGAGGTGGGTAGATCATGAGGTCAGGAGATCGAGACCATCCTGGCTAACATGGTAAAACCTCGTCTCTACTAAAAATACAAAAAAAAAAAAAAATTAGCCAGACGTGGTGGCAGGCGCCTGTAGTCCCAGCTACTCGGGAGGCTGAGGCAGGAGAATGGCGTGAACCTGGGAGGCAGAGCTTGCAGTGAGCTGAGATCGCGCCACTGCACTCCAGCCTGAGCGACAGAGCAAGACTCTATCTCAAAAAAAAAAAAAAAAGATTTTCATTGTTTAGATTGGAGAGAGAATGTGATCTGTTTCGATTTTAATCACTAGCAGCCCCACCTACATAATATTTCCAGTCCTGTTCTTTTTTTGTTTTTTGTAACACATTTTTGCCTTTTCTTTTGGTCTTGTGTCTGTACATCTCAGCTATTGACACATTGCTGTATATATTTCCACTGATTATAATGCATGTGTCTGTGTTTTCAGGAAGCCTTTTGATATTGCTGCATGATGTGTAAATGGATAATGCTCAAAGAAACAAAATAACTTTTCATAATAGATTGACAGCTATTTTTAAGAAATGAAAACCAATTTTGAATTGATATTTGTAGGCCCACACTATGCCTCGATGTATGAAACCTCACCTAAGCCAAGACACCTAATGATGATGCCCCCTTTCTTCTTAATTGTTTGCAGCCTGCAGTTGGCGTTGTTCATGATGCATGGTATGGTTGTGCCCTGCGCTGGCATGGACTCACTCTCAGAAAATGGAGGGAGATACGTTAGGTGAAAGGGTCAAAGTTAGAACGAAGAGAGTGAGGCATGTTTGGTGGGTGAGGAAAGTGAAAGGTGAGGAAAGTGAAGTCAAATGAGACTTTTTGCTATAGAAAGAAATATAGTTCACCCTTCTTCACCTGCGGTTTTAAGAAAATCTGCAGATAATATCAGTGATCACTGTTTATGATCTGTGTGGAATTTTGGGAAGCAGGAGCAAGTTAAAGGGAAAAAGATGCTGTAAATTATAGACTGAAAATTTAGCATCAGTCCCAAAGTGCTATTCAGATAGTTTGTGAGCATTTAGAGTACCTAAACCTGGGAGAGACTAGGAGTATTCTGCAGCAATAAGTGGAAAACATCCTTGGCCAGGGGCAAATGGTTGATGAATCTAATAGGGTGATACGTAAGAGGAATAAATCTAAACCCTTCCTGTATGGTTCAAAAAAGCCAAGAGTACTGGCTTAGAATTAGAGTGATACAATTGAGCAGCAATATGTATGAAGAAGAGATTGAGGATTTGGCTTCAATGCAAATGAATCTGCAGTATCATCCATCTTGTATTAATTATCCCTGTGATGTTAGTGCTTCACCATCCCCTGCAAAAAAAAAAAAAAATCCTAAAATAATCTTAGGTGGCATCAGGAAAGCAAAATGCCCATATTGAAGGAGGTGATAGCCTTAATCTACCAGTGCTGTTTAGGCTTCCCATAATTCTCACATTTATTTCTGGTTCCTGCTTTAAGAGAGACAGCACAAAGTAGATTTTGCCCATGGGGAGGGCAATCAGGATAGGAAAGGGTATGGAACCTTTTGCAACTAATGAGGAATGATGGAAGGAACCGAGAAGGAGTTGGGGAGGAAAGGGTACCTGTGTAAACTCAACGAGAGCTGAGTGAGTTTCTTGTGGCTGATTTGTTCAAGCATAACCTGACATGGTAGAAAGTGATTTCTATATTCAGAAGAGGATTGAGCTGGTTGACCTTGAAGATCTCTTCAGTATGAAATTCTGTGATTCATTTCTTGCTTTCTTTCTGATGAGATGATCTACCGGATATTTCTACCCTGAAAGTCTTTCAGTTTCATTTTTATTTCATCCTTGTCTAAATACTCCATAATCATGCTTATCAAGTACTATTCTTTGGGCAGTGAAGGTCTGCTATTACGTTTCCAAAAATCTGAGCAAAGGGGGAGAACATGTAAGTTTTTACTACAGTGAAGTAGAATAAATTTGAAGGACTGACTCACTCTGAGATTTCCTGCCTGAGTTTTGTGTTAAAATATCACTTCAATTCATGAAATAATAGTGCTAGAACCAGAGTCAGTGGTTGAGAACACAGCCTCTGGGAGCAGCCACCTACGTTTTAGTTTAGGCTCTGCCTGGCACTAGACACAGGACTAGAGAAAAACTGCTAACCCTCTCTGGGCCTGAGTTGCCTTATCTATAAAACAGAGGTGATGACAATAATAATATGTATTTCATTGTTTTGTTCTGAGCCTTAATGAGCTAATGAATATCAGTTGCCTAGAACAAACTCTCACATATAGCACATGGTCAATCAGAGTTAACTATCATTTGATAAATTTTTGTCTTTTAATGTTTTCATTCAGAAGAATTAGACACTGGCAACCTCATTACCCAATGTTTTAGAAATATTGCTTATCTGGGAAATGTAAAATCTGAGAACCATGGTTTCTATTGTGAGCTGATGGAATTCCTTGCAGTTGTGCATCATGTTCTCATCTGTTAAATCCATTTATTTTGGCCAAGCTCTGTTTTCATTTCTGTGCTGCATCAGTGACACCTGTCCTATCATTTTTTGGTGACACCTATGAAACTGTATTTAGCTTCTTGTATTAATATGGCAAGATCACTATTTATTGCCCATCATCTGTGAAATGGAATTGATTTTCCTGTGTGGCTTATAGACACAATCTCATTGCCTGGTTGGATTTCTGCAAGGATTGTATAGTAACACAACTCCAAAATTCTTGCTGCTTATGCTTCTGAAAATTATTTCCAAATATATGCACAAGCTCTCCATGCAAGACCTTGATCCAATAACATAGCTTCCCTGATTCCACATCTTCATCTCTAATTTGGGGCGGCAACAGCTTCCCTGACTGTATCAGAGGTGGTTTTGAAGATCAGCTTAGATTTTATCTGTAAAGACATTTTTCACAATGATAAAATGCTCTGTCAATATGGGTTATTGTAAAAAGCGATTATAGTCAGAAGCGTCCGTCAAGCTTTATATACATATCCAATTATTTTCCAACTTTGCAGTTCAGCTATAGTTGGGCAACTTTAGAGAGTTAAAATTACTTCAACATCCAGTTAAACAAAATGCAATTTAGTTTGTGATTTCTAATGTATTCTATATTCTCAAATTATGTGCAGACTATATATCACAAGCCATTGAATAGTAGCTACTTGAAACAGAGAAATGGGTGATGTTGTTAGATTAATTTTCACAGTGGGCTTTTTATGTGTTATTTGGAGATACTTCTTTTTATGTGTTCTGGTTATTGGTTAACTGTGGTTAAGTAACTTGCTAATAACTGGCCTCAGGAGCTAACGAAGGATTATTATAAACTAATGACTAAGCAATTAAAGTTGGTGAGAGTGAAACAAAGCTTAACTAAAATGTGTTCTTTAGAATTAATATACCTAAAAATATTTGAAAAAATAATGATTGTGCCTTAAAAAATTATCCATAAAATACATATTGAGCATCCATATTTGCCAGGCACTATTCCAGACCCTGCCAGTAGAGTGACAAGATTTCTGCCTTCAGGACTTATGTATTTTGGGGTATTGAAGGAAGGAGGTATATAGGTAACATATATATATACGTGTGGCCAAGGCAGGAGGACTGTTTGATACTGGGAGTTTGAGGACAGCCTGGGAAACTTAGCAAGACTCCATTGCTACAAAAAATTAAATTAAAAATAATTAGCTGGGCACTGTGGCATATACTTGTAGTCCCAGCTACTCGGAAGGCTGAGATAAGAGGATAACTTGAGCCCAGGAGTTGGAGATTACAGTGAGCTGTGATCACACCACCGCACTCCAGCATTGACAGAGTAAAACCCCGTCTCTAATACATACATATTAAACACACACCCACACACAACACGTGTATACAATATGCAGTGTCAGATAAATGATAAATGTTATGAAGAAAAATAGAGGAAGGGATAGAGAATAGAGAAGTAGGAGATGACATTTTTTATTAATTTTACTGTGTTTAGTAACAAAATTTACCATCTTAACCAGTTTTAAGTATACAGTTCGATCATGTTAAGTACGGTCAGCCAATCTCCAGAATCTGTTTTTAACATATGGGTACATAGTAGGTATATATATTTACGAGCTACGTGAGATATTTTGATACGGGCATGCAATGTGTAATAGTCACATCAGGGTAAATGGGGTATCCATCACCTGAAGTATTTATCCTTTGTGTTACAAACAATCCAGTTACATTCTTTGTTATTTTTAAATGTACAATTATTATTGACTCTTGTCACCCTGTTGTGCTATCAAATACTAGTTTTATTCAGAATCTTTACATCTTCCCAAACTGAAACACTGCATCCACTAAACGCTAACTCTTCACTTCCCTTCCCCATAACCCTGGCAACCACCAGTCTCCTTTTTGTCTCTATGGGTTAGACTATTTAGATGTCTCCTATAAGTGGAATCATGCAGTATTTGTCTTTCCGTGACTGGCTTATTCCACGTAGCATAATGCTTTCCAGGTTTATCCTTGTCATCACGTGTGCGATTGCGCCTTTTTCATTATGCTGATAATTGAATTGTGTGTATGTGTTTCATATAATTCTTTGTGAACTACTTAGAGACTGTAAGCACTGACTTTGCTTTTAGTTTAAAAATGCACCTTCTTTATGATCTAGGGAGATGTTTACTAGTAAAGCATGGACTGCTGGGTTCCTGTGAGGAGTCCAAGTACGATCAGGTATCCTAGAAACGTTCTGTCAGAACGGCAGAGCCATCCCATCCACAGCCAGCCTGCTGCTTGCTGGGAATAGGAGTGATGTATTAGAAGTCTTTAATAAATGTGATGTTTAAGAAGTATACACATTTTTATAAATGTGATGTTTTATCAAAGCGATAGTGTTTTTATAACTTGCATCTTTGTAATGATTAAGAGTGAGTGAGTTTTAATATCTGTCTGCATGGAGTTATATATTTGTCTGCCTGGTATATGCCTAGTTAGAGCTTTTTACATAACTGTAATAAAAACTTAGAATATGTATTACATTAAAATGTATTTTGTTGTATTTAGGTGCTTGATAACATGCAGTTATAGCTATCTTATCTGCAGTATTTTCAGTGGCAGAAGATATTGGACATACTTGCCACTATTTGGAGTCATTTCACCTGTCAGTCTTTGTTCGTGTCTGCTTATCCCGTTGTGGTATGCAGTTTTGTGAATCTCCTATTTTTTTGTGATGACAGTCGTACTGTTGCACTTGAACAGATGTATTTGTGTAGCTTTCTTGTATCCTTGCCTTGTTCTTCTATGAACAAGCAACATACATAAACACATATTTGGGGGTATTGGAGGGAGGGAATATGCAGGCAACATATATGTACATATGGAGGATGAACAAAGGATTAGTGTTCCTTCACAGTGAGGACCCAACATTCCTGACTGTGGAAGTTTTGTACTAACTACAAATTTACAGTGTTGTGTTTTCTTTTATCTTATACCCTGAGATCATCTCTCACTGTGCCTTATGTAGTAGCACGCCCTGTCATGCTCGGTCCACTCTAAATGTCACTAGATTTAGGTTCATATTGGTTTTGAAGTATTAATTCGCTGTGTTTGCCTAGTGGTAACACTAGAGTGACTCATTTTAAATATATGTGAACGAGATTCTCATGTTGGAAATGAGTAGTGACAGGTTCCTTGGCAAGGGGGCATTACATGAAGCCCGAACGGCACCATGCCTGCGTTCAGCTGAAGGCTGACCTCGCTTTTTTTTTTTATTATTATTATTTTTAGTTTCTTTTTGTGGGAAAAAGAGAAATAATTCTGGTTGAAATGGGAATAATCTGAAATTAAACCCTGCCAAAACCTGATTTATTTTCTCTTAAACCTAGTAGTATTTGTCTTTTCTGTACAGAATTATCACTGGCGTTGCAATAAGTATGTGGACTTACGGGGCTGACCCTTGGGTCCCTGGGACCATGTGGGAGCTAATCTAACAATGGCTGTTATTTGGAAGGAAGAAAGGCCAAAGACCTCATTGAGTGGAGCATAATTTATTTTTAATTTAAGTTTGTTTACCAGGGAAAAAAATTAAAAGTGTTCTAATTCTAAAACAGCTCTGCCAAAGGGCAACATGTTTTAATGAATTTTGAATACATTAAGCCATTAAAAACCTTTTTAAATTATGAACGTTAAAAGGACATGAGGAGTACCTTCCCTATTAGACTGCAGATGTTAAATACTTTGGATCACATCACAGTGTGCATAGGACAGGAACATACCAGCAATGTAATGTCTTTTTTATTCTAATATATTCAGTAACTTCCTTACAGATGTTTAGGCCCCAGAGACTTTGCAATTAATACCTAAACCTCAAGTTCTGCTGCCCTTAAACACTGGTTCAGCACTTTCCGTGTGCTTGAACCCTAAGGCAGCGGCGGAAGGGTATAGAACAGAACTGCGGGAGCAATTCTGCATGAGAGGTTCAGAAGCTTCTCTAAAAAGTGCGGGCAGATGGAGGTGGTTGTTCGTAGAGTTATCCAGTGACTCTTAAAGTGTTGTGATGGGTTTCTGGAAGGTGTCAGGCAGGCCCCTTGGCTGTGAAAAGTGAGTGTGGTAACAGTACTCCTCAGCTTCCTCTAGGCTTGTTTTTGAAATCTTTGTAGGTGGCTTCTTGTGTAGCTTTGAATACACTGAAGAGGCCGGGAAAATGAAGGGAAAGAGATGGAGATTGCACCTGGGGACCTGTGGCCTAGCCCTGCTGTCCCTCTCATGAGCCATCTAACATGGGGAAGAATCACAGAACCGTTCCAGGCTGTATTTTGTATGTCTCTCTGTGAGGGGCTTGACCAGCTTCCTTGTTCTAGGGATCTGACAGGTCATCTGAGCCCCTGTCAGAGGGGTCTGCTATGGGAAAAACATGATTGTTACTAGTCTGAGTCCTTGTCTGAGCACCAGCTACAGCTGTGAGCGTGGTCCTCCAGCCCCTGGCATGTGTGAGGATGCCTCTGCATTCTGCAGCAGTATCTCCTAGGAAAGGAAGATATCTACTAAATCTCCTTTGAACAATTCTTAAAGAGACCCCAGGCCATCTTAATTTCCCCCAAATCTCTTATACATTTAGCAAGAAAAAAATTATTGATAATGACATGATTAATTTTTTATTAGAGCACATGCCTTAATTCTTTACCACATTGATAATGTGGAGAGGTTGTATTTTATGATCTTTATGTTAGCATTTATACTACACTGGGGTCCAATGCATAATCTGTATGTACTGCATACATATGTGTTTTGAAAGGACTTGGAGCATAATTGACTGCTTTAATTTATCATAAAGGCTTATACTTTTGTGACTGCCGTTGTGAACATCCAGAGGAGACAGTGTTCCCCTGGGAAACTTCTTTCACTTTGTAGTCTGACTGACTTGGGTGGGTGAATGTTGCTTCTGGCGCAAATAGCTAAAAACTCTCAACAAATGAGGTAACCTTCCTATTCCTAGTTTCCTAATGCTTCTGGTTTTGTTTGCTTGTTTGTTTGTTTAACAGTCCTAGCATTGTCTTCATAATGCAGCTGGGAAAATTACATATGCTAATGTAATTAGCAGGAAAACTTGTTAGCAGAGTACTTTGGTCACCTGGTGGCTCCTGAATGAATTCTAAGTAGGTTTACTATTAAATGCTGATACAAAATTAAGTTTTGTTACTGCCAGGGATACACACTCCTCTGGTGAAATCTTTCAATAGGACTTTTAAACTGAATGGATTGAGTTGCATTTGACACACATATAAGTTGCAGTTTAAGCAAAGCTATATATATGTGTGTGTGTGTGTGTGTGTGTGTGTGTGTGTGTGTGTGTATCTCCTCAAGGTAGTGCCAAGGAAAAAAAAAATGATCACATGTTCACTCGAACCTGGGAAAACTTTTTGTTTTGTCTCTTTAAGGTGTGGTCAGGATAGAAAATAGCATAGTGACCCAGGGTCCCTGTACTGCAGGGTGGCAAAGAAAATAGAATAACTGCAAATGCTTCGTTTACATACGAGACATTCTTATGCTGTGGTTGTGGATGTATTGTAATTATTAGTGACATGATGGGTGTTTTTGACACTTTCAACTTTTTGGAGGATTCTGCCCCCACTCTGACACTTTTTTTTTTTTTTTTTTTTTTTTTTGAGATGGAGTTTCGCTCTTTTTACCCAGGCTGGAGTGCAATGGCATGATCTCGGCTCACTGCAACCTCCACCTCCCAGGTACAAGCGATTCTTCTGTGTCAGCCTCCCAAGTAGCTCGGATTACAGGCATGTGCCACCACGCCCAGCTAATATTTTTGTATTTCATGGAGACGGGGTTTCGCCATGTTAATCAGGCTGGTAGCCAGCTCCTGCCCTCAGGTGATCTACCCACCTTGGCCTCCCAAAGTACTAGGATTACAGGCATGTGCCACTGCGCCTGGCCCACTCTAACACTTGCAAGTTTATCCAGAGGACTCAAAGCTTGATGGCAGTTTGCTTAGAGCCAGAAGGCTGAGGTGTCCTGGGGGATACATTTCTCTTTTGCTCATTTGCACACAGACCCCAGGAAGGCCTGTGAACCCTTATTGAGTGAGATTGGGTGACTGGGGTCTTGGTGTTGTGGATGTAAGGAATTAAAGCACGCAGGTAAAATTGTTCACCATGAGGGCTGCTTCTGAGCGAGGCTTACCTTGTATCCAGTGTCCCTGGCCTGAGAGCGGACAGAGCCAGTCTTAGGATGGCCTTTGTCTTCTGAACATTTTAGGAAAAGTTCACACACCCTTGGCTTAACAGGTATGTTATGTGCTGTGTCTGGAACCACTGTCATGCTTTGGGAAACAGGTGGATTTTATCTTGACCTCATATGTCCTGTGTGCTTCCTTCTATCCGTGCTCCTCTCAGCACACCCAGATGCATTCTCTTCTGATCAACCCAGCTCTCAGTTTATTCGTCCTCATTAACACAAAATGTGGGCTCACTGGGACATATTCAGTGGCATCTGGCCTCCAGTTAGGACTTGCTGACTTCATCTGTAAGGATAATGCTGCTTGTGCTTTTAAAAACTAAATAATACGAAGCAAGATAAATGAGAGCTAAAACTTGCATAGTGGTAACAACAGATTATGAAAGCTTGATAATATGTCAAAATTTTAGTTTATGAGGGTTAGCCATGTTCCTTTGTGTAACACTTTTATAAATTAATTTTAAGAATATAAAGAACTGGTAATTACCTATTAGAATAAATTGCAGGTGAATAGAATGCTTTAAAAATGAATAATGCATATAAATGGAATTTAAATTATAAATACAAGAAATTTTATTAGGAAGTATGGTTATACCTATTATTAAAATAGAAAAGATAATAGAGCTGTTTGATACCAGAATTACTGATCCTCTATCCATGTTATTACCGTTGTAGAATGAGTAATATAAGTAATGTAACTATTCAGGTAAAATATTTCCATTGACCAAATAACAATATTTCTTCCTTATACATCTAGGCAAGTGACTGTAAACACATATTTGTAGTCAGCCTTGAAACCCTTTCTAAAGGGCTTTTTAGAAATACATTAACATTTGAAAAAGTATACATATTAAAATATATTTATGCTAAATATTATGTATTGCTATTTCACTATTCTTTAGCTCTGCTATAGTGCTCCTAATGTGAGTAATGAATTCATGATAAATAACATTTTACTTGTTAATGTTTGTATCTTGTTAATGGCCTTTGAAAATCACTGAAGTCATAGATGTCATATAAGAAGGCAAAAAATACAGAAGTATGTGATGAAGAAGGTAACAGATTCCTTCCTCTTTCAGTCCATTTGCCAGGAATCATCATTGTTAATCCTTTTGTATTTATCCTTCAACATATCTATCTAAGCTCATTTAGGTATGTAAATATCAATATATGTCCTCAGACCATCCCTTACTAATTCTAACAAATGGGATTATATTGTACATGTTATTCATCAGCTTGATTTCACATCTGCCAGTATTTTCTGAACAGCTCTCTAGTTGCTAGAGTCTAGTACAATATATGTTATATAAACATATATAACCCACATATAATATATAAACCCACTCTTATTAGTAGCTGTTTATTCTTTTGTAATGTAGATGACCTAATTTATTTAGTCCCTTCTCTCTTGATGGATATTGCAGGTTTTGTTCATTAATAAAAGAACTATTTCAGTAAATATCTATAAATATATATTGTGTACAAACATTTCGACTTCTGTAAGTTTACAATTTTAAGGTAGAATTGCTGAGCCAAAGATACATGCATTTAAGACTTTAGTAGGTGCTGTCAGATTACTTTCTACAAGGTTCTATCAAGTTATGCTCTACCGGCAAGGTGTCACAGTGTCAGAGTCCTCAAATTCTTTCAAGCATTGAATATTAATGATCTTTTAAAACTTAAAAAAATCAATTTATTGGGTTTAAATTATATGTTATTGTTTTAATTTGCATTTCATGTTTTCCATGCATGTATTCCTTACATTTGTTCCTCAGCAAACTATCCATTTCTGTCCTTAGGATGCTTTTCTAATCTTTTCCTTTTTAATTTGTAAGGATATTTTCTATAGTAGGGTTATTAACCATTTGTCATATGTTTTCAAAATGTTTTTCTTATTCTACCATTTGCTGTTGACTTTATTTGTGGTTTGTTATAGAGAAATCTTTACATTTTATGTGGTTAAATTTATCAATCACATCTTTTAGGGCTACCCATACTCATTAATACACAATAAAGGTATCATTGGAATATAAATCAGTCCAAATACCTATTAATTTAATCTAAGTAGATGTCTAGATACGCAGTTATGTTTGCTAAATGAACCATTGTTTCTTCCTAATGGCTTCTTACTTGTCTTGTTTTGGAAGATTTTTTTTACATTTTTGTTGAATTTTTTAGAACTTATTTTTATACTTAGATTATTTAGTCAGTGAGATTCTGGTCAAAAAAAGACTTGAGGGGAAGACTTCAGGGCTGAGGAGCCTTCTGGGGACAGTTCCTTTGCACTTCAATGACCTACGAGGAGAATGGTCCATTCTCACCTTTGCATGTTGCTTGATGTGGTGCTTGAGAATGTGGCGGGCAGCATGTGACCACAGGGAAACCAGCTAAAAAGACAGCTGCTCTGAAAGCCGAGTAGACATAACTGAGCCAAAATGCCCTCCACACCTCATTTTGGTTCTCCCCATTTGTTTATTCATTTTCTAATTTAGTCTAACATTTTTGAGAATCTGCTGAGAGGCATTCTCCAGGCTTTGAGGATACAGTTAATAGGCAAAACTAACAAGTCTCCCGGCCCCCTGGACACAGCTTTCTCGTCTCTAAAGTTCTCCGTTGGTGTGCAGTGTGTGCACACATTTAAAGGAAGCAAAGCTTGCAGAGATTCCCAGAGCAGTTGTAGAGAGGAGGTTCTAAAAGCCAACATACATATTAGGTCAGACAGGAGCATCACAAATAAATTGTTTTAATCAGGACGTTTTGGGCTGCAAGTAATATCAATGCTCCTATAGGCTAACGATGAGGAAAGTTATTAACTTGTATTAATGGGAAATCCATAGGTAAGGCACCCTTTGCAGTTTGTTGTTCAGTGACTCAGTAATCTTCCCGGGGACATGGGCTCTTTCCAAATCTCTGATCTATTGGCCTCAACCCCAGGCTGGCTCTCTTTGTGGTGATGAGGTGACATTTAAAAGCAACTAGGGAAACATGCTGTGTTCACATCTAATGGGGAGAGAAGAATATTTCCCCAGTCATAGAATGTAACTTTTTTCTTTCAATCTTTTACGTCAATTAAGGACCAATAATAACTAGCAGATTTTCATGGATTGATTGCCTTAGTGCACTTATTCTTAAACTTGAACCTACTTCAGTAAATGACTGTGTACATCAGAATCACGTGGAGGACTGTGAAAAGATCCTGGCTGACTCCTATTCCATGTTTATGATTCAGTTGGTTTAGGGTTGGATCAGAAATCCGCATTTTAAACAAATTCCCCAGTGATGCTGATATTGCTGGTTGAAAACCACTGATTTGCAGTAATGAAGATGCATCCTTGCACCACATACCTATTAGAATGGCCAAAATTCAGAACACTGCCACACATCAAACGCTGGGAGGATGTGGAGCAACAGGAACTCTCATTCATTGCCGGTGAAAATATCAAAACAGGTACAGCCTCTTTGAAAAACAGTTGGGCAGTTTCTTGCAAGAGCAAACATACTCTTACTGTACAATCCAGCAGTTGTGTCCTTTGACATTCACCCAAAGGAACTAGAAACTTATGTCAGCACAAAAACCTGCACACCAGTGTTTATAGCAGCTTTGTATTCATAATTTCTAAAACTTACAAGCAACCAGGAGGTCAGTAGATGATAAACTATGGTACATTGAGACAACTGAAAATTTTTCAGTTAAGAAATGAGCTATTAAGCCATGAACATACAGGAAACTTAAATGTATATTAAGAAGTGAAAGATGCCAATGTGATAATGCTACATACTGTATGATTTCAACGACAGTAAGGTTCGGCAGAACAATCTTTCAGCCTATGAGGGTCTGCATATATGGTAGTCCTTTAAGATTATAACAGAGCTGAAAATCACCTAGTAACATTGTAGCCATTGTAATTTCATAGCTAATGCATTCTTTTCTATGTTTAAATACACAAATACATTGTGTTACAATTGCCTGCAGTATTCAGTACAGTAACATGGTGTAAATGTCTGTGGCCTGGGAGCAGTAGACTACAACATATAGTCTCCATGTATAGTAAGCTATCCCATCTAGATTTGTCCGAGAGCACTCTATGATGTTCACACAATGATGAAATCACCTAAAGATGTTTTTCTTAAAATGTATCTCTGTTGGCCAGGTGGGCGCAGTGGCTCATACTTGTAATCCCAGCAATTTGGGAGGCCGAGGCAGGTGGATCACGAGGTCAGGTGTTTAAGACCAGCCTGACCAATGTGGTGAAACCCCATTTCTACTAAAAATACAAAAATTAGCCAGACATGGTGGCACACGCCTTTAATCCCAGCTACTCAGGAGGCTGAGGCAGGAGAATCTCTTGAACCTGGAAGGCAGAGATTGCAGTGAGCCAAGATCACGCCATTGCACTCCAGCCAGGAGACAGAGGGAGACTCCGTCTCAAAAAGAAAAAAAAAACAAAAGCAAAGAAAAAAACAAAAACAAAACAAATGTATCTCTGTCATTAGGCAACCTATTACTATATATGATATTCTGGAAAAGGCCAAATTATGGATGCGGTAAAAATATCAGTGTTTGAGAGAAGCTGGGAGTGGCAGGGATAAACTGGTAGATCATAGAGGACTTGTTCAGGTAGTGAAATGATTCTGCATGATACTACAGTAGTGGATATACGCCATCATATAGTTTCCAAAACCCATAGAATATACCACACCGAGAGTGAATCCTGGTATCAACTCCAGACTTCGTGTGGTGCTGATTGGTCGTTGGTGCGATATGTTGATAATGTGGGAGGCTATGCATAGACCTGGGGGCGGGGGATTGTGGGGAATCTTCACACCTTCCACACAATTTTGCTGTTAACCTAAAACTATTCTACAAGATAAAGTTTTATTTATGGAAAAAAAAAAAAAAGGAGCCTCACCCTTGAGTCTGTGAATGGAATGAGCCATCCCTGAGCCACCAGCTGTAGAAGACTAAATCACTGAATAAAATCAAGGATTTGGGGAACTACTGGGAAGGAAGAGAGGAAAATGAATGCTGAGTAAGTCACTAACAGTGGCCAGTATTAAAGGTTAATATGAGTTGAATATAATAATTGTAGTCAAATGACTACTGAGAAATTGGGTAAGATTTATTTCTTTTCTTGAGTAAATATATTTGTTTGTTAAGTACTATCAGTCAGAATTGAGATCTGCAAAGAAACTTTTTTTTTTTTAAAGCTTGATTTTAACAATAAAAAAGCTTGATTGTAACATGGATATTAGAGGATTTGACTGTGGGGATCAATTGGAAATCCTTTCCTCGTATTTAGCATAGATCTCACCTTAGCTACAGTTATAATAAGAGAAATTAATTACACCTGAATTGTCTGTTTTGTTTTGTTTTGTTTTGAGACAGAGTTTGACCCTTTTTGCCCAGGCTGGAGTGCAGTGGCGTGATCTTGGCTCACTGCAACCTCTGCCTCCTGGGATCAAGCAATTCTCCTGTCTCAGCCTCCTGAGTAGCTGGTATTGCAGGCACCTGCTACCACGCCCAGCTAATTTTTGTGTTTTTAGTAGAGATGGGTTTTTGCCATGTTGTCCAGGCTGGTCTCAAACTCCTGACCTCAGGTGATCTTCCCTCCTCGGCCGCCCAAAATGCTAGGATTATAGGCGTGACCCACCGCACCCAGCCCCCTGAGTTGTTTAGAGGATGTTGGCATGCACTTGACCGTGGGTCCCTCACATGTGTGCACACCTTGCAAGCAGAGGCACTGATGGCCTTTGTTCTGGTCCAGGGAACAGCCTTGGAATGTAGAGATAGTGTCTCTCTCTGGAGCATTGGATGAGCTTTCTGGTTGTCCAGCATAAGAAAGATAATGTAAGAAAGATAATGTCTCTCTTGGGAGCAAAGGGGAAAAAGGTTTGCGTACTGCCCATAATAAAAGATTTGATTTTCCTAACCCAGGGCTCTTTAGCTGTGATACAAACCGACTGCATGTGTAGCATCAACTTGGATTCCTCTGTGTTCTCCCTTGAGACTTTGGGGGCCAGGGGAACCAACAAGAACACAAAGCTCATGTATTTGCTTTGTTGTTCGTAATATAGTCATTTGTCTCTGGCCCAGGAGTCTCCTGTCTTCTGCCAGCATCCGTGAAACAGTGGCAGGCAAACTTGTAGACTTGAAACTCGATTACATCTCAGACTCCTCACAGTTCTGGACAGAATATACTTGAAAGAAAAAAACACTGACTTCTTCATAATGTCCTCTAACTCAAATCTTGTTGACTGGGAAACTGAGGCTGGGATTAAGGAAGCGACTTGTGCAGTTTTGCAGTGCGTCTGTTTACAGAAGTGCCTGGCGAGGCCACTGTTACCAACCCTCTTGAGAACTGGTGCCTGCTCCTCTCAGTGCACACTGCTTTTAGCCTCACTACAAAGCCAGCCTCGGTGAGTCTGCCCAGTAACTCTGGCTTAGGGTTGATTTAAGGATGGGATTGGACAGTAAGAATCTTTCTCTTCAAGACAGAGCCAGATAAAACTGACATGAACCGAATGGGGTGACTACTCGTATAGCATGTACAGATATAAGCTGACAGGGTTATTCAGACCCGAGAGAGATTTATCTGCCAGGGTCGTTTAGCTATAACACTACTGAGAACTAGAATGGAAAACCAGCTGACCATCTCTATTGTTTTTCTATCTTGTTTGCATGTTGCTGTAAACAGTTTATTTTAAATTATAAAATGGGACTCTATTTGACCACTAAGTGGACTAATTTGACCATTAAATTTGCCTCGTGGCCCAAAGGATATCTAGACTTAGTGAAGTGGTCACGTTGATTGTTTTGTCTGCAGGTAAGCTCTTGGTGATCCTGTCGTGCTGACTTACGAGGGGAACGTTGGTAACACTTTCTCCGTTCAACACGTTAGCTTAGCATAGATCTTTTTCTTTTATGAAGAATTTCTTCGTAGTACTGTGAAATCATAACTCTTATTCTATACTTTATCAATATTATACCTGGCCCTTACTACATAATGATCAGTCTCAGCTTTAATTATTAAAAAGGTTATATCGTAATATTAAGGTTAGGATATTAAACATTACGAAGGGTCTGTGAGCACGTGACAGAATATTCTTTCATATAAATTCCAATAATGTATGTTTTTTTTTTGAAAACTCGGACATTTCTTTCCACCCTCAGAATTGCCTGTAGCGACCTTTAAAAAACAGTGCTTCACTGTGGAAGCTGACAGAACTTAGCTCTGGGCTCCCCACCTGTATTTTCACTGAGCCATATGCCTCTGGCAAAGAAAATTGAATGTTGCCTGGGTGACCTTATCTATAAGCTGGGTCTTTAATTTCATTGCTGGCTATATTGAAGCTATAGCTGTTGCCAGAGTGTCTGAAAACAAAAGGGAGGGCAGAGAGATGATTTCTGCAGATGATCTATGTCCAGCCAACAGAGGAAATCACTGACCCACCTCTGTGGATCCTTTGTTCTGGCCACCTTTGTCTGACCCTGTCTAAGTATATAAAAAACACAGAAGCGTTCCCTTCTAGGGTAGAATCCTGGAGTTTCTAAGATTGACTTCTAAAGATATCAACAATATAGGTTTCTATGTACATACAATTATTTGGGATTTGGGAGGCAGAAATTACAATCGTTGGCAATTTGTAATTCTTACCGCTAAGTTCATCAATTGGATACCTTTGGGAACATTTTTTGAAATGCACATCTAAGCTAAACATCTCTTTTGGGCAGATTATGAATCGAAGGTGTTTCGTTTGAGACAAATGGTGAACGTGTTCCATGACATATGTATTAGTCCAGATGAAAAATACTGGTTTAAATTAAACCTTCTTTTCCCAAAGATAGTACTGAGCTCATAATATATATTTGCATTACATATTTTTTTCCAGGAGTTTATTCTCAGGAAACGACATCATTTTGAATATAATAGCAGAAATGAAATACAAAATAGAAAAATGAGACTGGAAAAGCCCAGGCACTGGCATTTTGTGTTGTGCTAGGTGTTCCCTGGTCACCTTGCGGTCCGCTGGCAGAAGTGTGGAGCGGACGCAGGAGGCGGCTGGGATGGTGCTCGGAGGCTGGCGAACAGGCTGCACTGGCATTTCCAGTGAAGTGACTTGGGACACACTTCCTCTTTCTGCTGAAAAGGACTGAGGGTGAGGGGCCACCTTGTCCTGCCCTGGGTTGATACCTCTCAGGTGCCCACATCTCCGGGGCTCTATCCTCAGCCCAGCTCTCGCTCCTGCCTCTGGGCATGTTGGCTCCTGGACACCCCACATGGATTCCCTGGGCATCTCCAACTCCTTTTGTCCATAGTGCAGCTGAGCGTCTTACTCCTCCCCCTGGGCTTGCCTGTCTTTGCAGCCCCACAAAATGTTTTTTTTCTACCAGTGTCTCTTACCTGAATAAATACTTCCAACTGCCCGCTCATTTCGGCCAGAAACCTGAATCGCCCTTGACTCTTTCTACTACTTCACCTCTGCACCACATCAATCATAAATCTTACGTATTCTCTCTCCTGGGTGTGTCGGTGTTTGGGAGGTTTCTCTGCAACGCTGCTATCCTAGCCTCAGCCACTGCTGCGGCTCCTCATTGCACCCATGTTCACTCTGCTGCCCTCTAGAGTTGCTCTACCCTATAGCCAGCTATCTTTTTATTTTATTTGTATTATTTTTAGAGACAGGGTCTTACTCTGTCACCCGGGCTGGAGTACAGTGGTGATCACAGCTCACTGCAGCCTCACCCTCCTGGGCTCAAGTGATCCTCCAGCCTCAGTCTCCTAGGTAGCTAGGACTACAGGCACATGCCACCACACCCGGCTAATTTTTAAAATTTGTGTAAGGACTGGGCCTCACTACATTGCCCAGGCTGGTCTCGAACTCCTGGGCTCAAACAGTCTTCCCACCTCTGCCTCTGAAAGCACCGGGATCACAGATTTGAGCCACTGTGTCCAGCCATCAGAGGTCTTTTATAAATGCACACTCAGTCCTACCATTTCTAAGCAAAACTGGACAGTGCGAGACTCCTTAACACACAGCTCCCCTATCCTCCTCCCTGTTGCCTGCTTCCCGTTTCTCCATGACTCTTCTCACAGCCCGGCAGGCTCGACGCTGGGATTTCACATGCTCATCTGTCTCCCTCCACTGGAGCATGAGCTGGCCTGGCAGGGCTTTTGTCTGGCTTGCTTGCTGTGCCTGAGTTGAGCCATTGAAGGCACTCCAGGAATGGAAATGAGTGGTTGACGCACATTCCCCTATCATCTGGTTCTGGCCCCCTCTTCATCAGTTCCCCTCATTTTTCCCCACTGCTTTCTGAGCTTCAGCCTTAGCACTTTCATTTTCTTGAGATCAAGGTGCTCTTCCTGCTTATGAAGCATCATGAAGGTGGAATCACACCTCCCCTCCCACCGGTCTTCCACTACTGCTAGCTCTCTGCCCCCGCCAACCCCCGCCTTCACTCTCTACCTAAATATCCCCTCCTCAGGGAGGCTTTCCCTAAGCAATCTCTGAGTAATGGAGCTGTGCATTCCCTGATTATTTTTTAAACATCTAACATCCCTGCTACACTGGAAGCCTGAAATCGTCAGGAACCCTATCTGCCTTGTCAATGAATGCACACACAGCACCTAGCCTAGTGTGGGCTTTCAACAGATATGTTCTAGACTGAGTCCATGGGATTCAGTCTGCATTAGTGCCTAATCAACAATGAATGGTCATTATCTTTTCCTCCATGGAGCCACTTATATCAATGAAAGTGTGAGGCAATCTCCCCTCCATCCCAGCCCCTATACTTTTCCCACCTGATCTTCCAGCTGAAGCTCTCTGGCTCCCATACTTGCCCCAGAGGAAAGATTGTGATATGACAGGACAAAGTACTGAAATATATATATGAGTATTAAGTATATGCAGTCATGCATCCTTAAACAATGGGACTGTATTCTGAGAAATGCATCTTTAGGTGATTTGGTCATTGTGTGAACATCATAGAGGGTACTTACCCAATCATAGGTAGCAGAGCCTGCTACACACCCAGGCTATATGGTATAGCCAAGGCTCCTAGGCTGAAAAATTGTACAGCATGTTACTGTACTGAATACTGTAGACTCTTGGACCACAATGGTATTTGTGTAGCTAAACTGGGGCTGGGGTAGAAGGAGGAGGAGTGATTACTGCTAATGAGAAATGGTTTTCTTAGGGGTCATGAAAATATTTTCAAATTAGATTATGGTAATAGTTGCATACTCTATGATATACTGAGAACTCTTCAATAGGTGAATTTACTGTATGTGAATTGTATCTCATTAAAGTCTTTAGAAAATGATGTGGGAATATTGAAGAGAGATTAGTTTTGATCCAGATGTCAGAAAAGTTCAAATTGGAGGAGATATTTAAATCAGCTTTGAGATGGAGTCTTACTCTGTCACCCAGGCTGGAACTCTGTGGCACGTCTTGTCTGTGAATGCACACACAGCACCTAGCCTAGTGTGGGCTTTCAGCAGATATTTTCTAGACTGAGTCCATGTGATTCAGTCTGCATTAGTGCCTACTCAACAATGAATGAAACATGGGAAAGGTACAGTGAAAATATGGTATCAAAGATAAAAGTGGCACACCTGCACAGGACATCCACCATGAATGGAGCTTGCAGGACTAGAAGTTGCTCTGGGCATCAGGGACCTAGTGGTGAGTGAATATGAAGGCCTAAGACATGACTGTACACCACTGTAGACTTTACAAACACTGTACAGTTAGGTTACAGTATGTTTATTTTTTAAATTTGTGTCTTTAATATAAATTAACCCTAGCTTCCTTAAACTTTTGTACTTTTCAATTCATTTTTCATTGTTTGACTCTTTTGTAATAACACTTAGCTTAAAACACAAACACACTGTACAACTATACAAAATATTGTTTTTATATTCTTATTCTATAAGCTGTTTTCTGTTTTTAAGTTTTTACTTTTTTGTTTTTTGGGTTTTTTTACATGTAAAACTTTTTTGATACCTAAGACACAAATACACATTAGCCTAGGCCTATGCTGGGTCAGGATCACTGATAGCGCTGGTCCCACCTCCACATCGTGTCCACTGGAAGGTCTTCAGTGGGCAGTAACACTCATGGAGCTGTCATCTCCGAGAATAACAAGGCCTTCTGCTGGGTACCTCCTGAAGGTCCTGCCTGAGGCTACTTCACAGTTAACTTTATTTTTTTTTTTTAGTATAAGTAGAACGCTGTAAAATAAGTATTAAAAAGTATATTATAGTAAATCCATAAACCAGTAACATGGTTGTCTATTATCATTAGCAAGTATTATGTACTGTACATGATCGTCTGTGCTTGACTTTTATATGACTGGCAGCGCGGTAGATTTCTTTACAGCACCATCGCCACAGACACCTCAGTAGTGTGTCATGCTGTGACATTAGGACAGCTAGGATGTCACTAGGCGGCAGGAAGTCTTCAGCTCCAGCATACTCTCATGGGACCACTGTGGTATACGTGGTTCGTTGTTGACAGAAATGTTGTTATGTGGCGTGTGATGGTATATCTTTCTCTGAGGGTTATTAAAAGTCAGGGAGCTTCTACAAGGACTGTGAGGCCTCACATTCATGACTCAGGGCCCTGACCAGGCCGTCCTGATAGCTCCTGTTTCACACTGTCTACATTTGCCACGATTCTGGCGTTCTCTTCCTTATTTCCGTGTCTTTTCGGTGCTGTTCACTTTCTCAGAAATGTCTTTTCCTCCTCTTTTCTGCTTGTCAAACACATGTACTTTCTTTGTATAAAGTAAGGGTCCCCAACCCCCCAACAGCAGAAACTGAGCCGGGGTGGGCAAGCATCAGCACCCTGCGTTCCGCCTCCTGTCAGATCAGCAGCAGCGTTAGATTTTCGCGGGAGCGCAAACCCTGTGATGAACTGTGCATGCGAGGGATCTAGGTTGCAGGCTCCTTCTGAGAATCTAGTGCCTGATGATCCGAGGTGGAACATTTCATCCCGAAGCTATCCCCCCAACCTGGTTAGTGGGAACATTGTCTTCCACAACACTGGTCCCTGGTGCCAAAAACCTTGGGGCCTGTTGGTATAAAGGAACAGGAACGCCTGTCTTACTCACCAGACAGAGGCTTTGCCCTGCCCCTGTGCTGCCATGGCACTTTCAATATAGGCGTTTGTCTCATAGGCTAGAACTATGCTTTTTTTCTCCGGCTTTCTCATCATTTTGTGTAAGACCTTCATCTGACCTTTTTTCTCTTGGGTACTAATGCCTGGCACAGCCTAGGAGCCCAGAAAGTATTTTAAACATTTAAGTCAGTGCTCCTACTGCTGTCTTGATCAGAACTAGAAGCCGTCCTACTTTCTACTGGCAACGTGTTTGCCTGTCTTCTTTGCCACTAACCTTCATCAAGAAAATCATCTGCGAAAGGTCATTATCAAGTTATCTCAGCACTTATTTAATGTGTGTTTAGCTGCTTTACTGTCACATAAAAACGTGCAGTAGTAAAATAAAGTAATAAAGCTGTCAATGAAAACCCTACTTCCACTCAATATTTAACGCTAAAGAGCCAGAGACATTTGAGATTTTCATCTATACTACTAAATTGATGTTATCAAGGTCGGTAGCTGATCAATTTGCCTTGAAATACTGTTAACTTGATGAATGAAACTGTAAATTGTTAGAATATGGTGTGTTCTGGAAAACAATGTGCTTCAGTATTCTTTGCGTAATAGTCTCCAAATAAGGTCAAGATAGCAAACAGCCTCATGCTATGAAGCACCTGGTGTTTCTAACAAAGCAAGGGCAGTAATGACCGCTGATCAGCCACCATAGTCACCGAAGAGTCAAGAAAAATACCACCACCTTCTTGAGGGCATTAGAGTTTATAAGGACTGCCACGTCCATTTTCTTACCTAATCCTCATAATGACTGCAAGAGAGGTAACAGTATCCTCATTTTCCAAGTCAGGAAGCGTGGATTGAAAGAGGTTAAATGGTATGCAGAGGTCACACAAAGCTCAATGCAATCCCAAATGTTTCCTGACTCCAAACTGGGTTCTTTCTGCTATGATGTAGCTACTTCATTGCTAGGGGACTAAAAATTTCAAATCTGTACAGCTGTGTGAAATATTTAGAAAATCTACCTTTGTGATTAATATTTTTTAATATTTAATTTTTAATTTTTGTGGGTAGTGTGTATATGTGTGTGTGTGTGTGTATGGTGATGCTCGCCCAACCCTGCCTCACTTCCTGCTTTCGGCAGGTTGGGGACCCTTACTTTATATATGTGTGTATATATATACACGTATATGTACACACACACACATATATATGGGGTAAATGAGATGTTTTGATACAGGCGTGCAATGCATAATAACCACATCATGGAGAATGGAGTTTCCATCTCACGCATTTATCCTTTGTGTTACAAACAATCCAATTATATTCTTTTAGTTGTTTTAAAATGTTCAGTTATTATTGACGATAGTCACCCTGTTGTGCTATCAAATAGTAGGTCTTATTCATTCTTTCATTATTAGTATTTAAAGAGTAAACTTCAAGTAGTGTCCAGGGGATAGTAGACTAGAATAGTTGTACAGTTTGAGGGTACACAAACCCTGATGCAAATGAGATATTTCAGTCAGGATACATTTCAAAAAACTCCAACCGATTGTCCCTGACAGTATAAAACTTTCAGAATTCTGCAGAAAAGTAAACCTTTATTTCAAAATTATGCTTTGAAGTTTGAAGATAAAAGGAGAGCTGTCTAAGGCCCCGTGCTCAAATAGATGGACTAAAAACATTTTAGAAAAATTCTGGAGAACTTATCAGAATTTGAAATGAATGTGATAACAGATCCCCTATAGTTCAAGTCCTCAGTACTGAGTAACAGGGTTTAAAGCAGCTTAGCTCAGACGAATGCATACAAGAATCAAAGCCTTTTACAGGGTTTTGAAATGTGTTTCATTTTCTCAGGAAAGAGAAAAACAGATTCCTTACTTTTATGTACCTGGTCACCTAGGAATATTTTCTACTCTATGGTTCTGGTCCATTCTTAGAGCAATACATAGAAACACAGTAGAACTTATTCAAATCTGTGATTGCCAGCTGTTGCCTGGGCAGTGTTTCCCATTGCCTCTTGGTGCCAGAACGAGCTAGCTTTGTTTTAGTGGGGATTGGAAGCCTGTGCCCTGACGTGGAGAATAGTGCATGCACATCCCCAGCCAAGGCTGGTGAATGAAGGTATCATGGTCTGTGAGAGGTTCAGCCATAACACCTGGTGCTAGAGTAACTCAACATCCATATACAAGTGCAGGGCAAAATTGTGAACTAAACTGGCCTACATTTAGCAAATGTTTTAAAAATTGGAAACTATCTTTATAGACACTGATTTATAATGGAGGTCTGAGTTGATGTTTTGGACTGAATTTTTGTTCCTCCCTGATTCATATGCTGAAGTCCTAACCCCAGTATTTTAGATGGTGACTATATTTGGATAGGGTCTTTAAGAGGATAATTAACTTAAAATGTGATAATCTATTATGAATGGTGTCTTTGTAAGAAGAGGAAATTAGGATACAGGCATTGTACAGAGAGAAGACCATGAGAGGACGCAGGGAGAAGACATCACCAAGCCAAGGAGACAGATCCCAGAAGAAAGTAACTCTGCCAATGTTGATCTGGGGCTTCCAGCCTCCAGAACTGTAGAAAATGTGCTTACTGTTTAAGCCACTCAGTCTAAGGTACTTGGTTATGGCAGCCCTAGAAAATTTATTCAGCTGGTAACCCCAGCATGGGGACTGTCAGTTACACAGTGCTTTCAAGCTGTAACTGTCCTCCAAAAATCTGTCTTTAATCCTCTGCTCCCCACAGTAGGTCTCTTGAGACCCAAGTGTAAAAGTTTATGTAAATCCTTGTTCAGTTGTGTTTAAATGTTGTTTTAGAAGGATTATTCTTAGAGTCAGAGGAAGGTTGACTTGGTTATGATGATGTTAGTGGGTTGAAGCTGGCTAAGCCACCAGTAAGGGACCAAGTGGAGAAATATTATCTTTAATTGTTTTTAAATTATTAATAACATAAGGTCTTGCTTCAGAATACTTAACATATAACAGACATGAGAATCAGTGATTGGGGGAAGATTGGTCATGAATGTTTCTCGGCAGGCTCCCTGTCATTCCACTAGGTCCACGATCTGTGGTGAGTGGAAACAAACCTACAGCAAACAGGTCTCAGTTATTCTTACAGGGATAGAGGATGGGGAATGGGGACCCCTAGACTCCAGGGCACAGCTGGGGCTGATGCTGAAATTAACCTGGGAGGTGCTTTCATTTCTATTTCCTCTTACTTAGAAAACTCATAAGGCCGGGCGCGGTGGCTCAAGCCTGTAATCCCAGCACTTTGGGAGGCCGAGACAGGCGGATCACGAGGTCAGGAGATCGAGACCATCCTGGCTAACACGGTGAAACCCCGTCTCTACTAAAAAATACAAAAAACTAGCCGGGCGAGGTGGCGGGCGCCTGTAGTCCTAGCTACTCGGGAGACTGAGGCAGGAGAATGGCGTAAACCCGGCAGGCGGAGCTTGCAGTGAGCTGAGATCCGGCCACTGCACTCCAGCCTGGGCGACAGAGTGAGACTCCGTCTCAAAAAAAAAAAGTAAAGTAGATTTAATACCCGTTAAATCACATCTTGTTTTAAAAACCTATTAAAGATTAAAACCATTTTTTCAGAGTCAACATTATGATTCACTTTTGTTCACAATTCTCATGGATTTATTTTGGAGTTTTAAGTAAACAGAGACTTTTCATTCTTTCTTGATGTCTTCACAAACAAATAGGTATTTGAAAATGTAAATGATGACAGGGACAGTGGCTCATGCCTGTAATCCCAGCACTTTGAGAGGGGAGGCAGGAGGATCACTTGAGCCCAGGAGTTCAGGACCAGCCTGGGCAACATAGTGCGACCCTGTGTCTACAAACAACAACAACAACAACAACAACGACAACAACAAAAAACAAAAACCAAAAATTAACCAGGCTTAGTGGCACACGCCTGTCCTCCCAGTTATGCAAGATGCGAAGGCAGGAAGGTCGCCTGAGCCTGGGAGATTGAGGCTGCTGTGAGCTGTGGTCATGCCACTGCATTCCAGCTTGGGTGACAGAGCAAGGGGATCTGTTATGTTCGTTTCAATTTCTGAACTAGAACTTATCTCAAAAAAATCAAAAAAAAAGAAAATGTAAATGATTTAGAGACACTTTCAATGATCTAAAATTTTTGGTAAAATAAACATAATCCTTTTATTAGTTTGTAGTTTTAAAATTAGGCCCTTTCTAGTTTTGATTAAAATAAATGAAAAGGACTTTAAAATTTTTTATTGTAATAAAGTATACATAAAAATTTTTATCAGTTTCGCCATTGTAAATGTACAATTCAGTGCCATTAAATGCATTCACAGTATTGTGTAACTGTCACCACGATCTATATCCAAAACATTGGTATCATCCCTTACTAAAGCCCTGTACTTAAATGACCGCCTCCACTTCTCCCCTCCACCTAGTCTCAGACAACTTTTATTCTATTTTCTTTCTCTGTGAATATGCGTATTCTAGGTATCTCATACAAGTGGAATGATACCATAGTTTTCCACATGTCTGATTTATTTCATCAAGCATGATATTTTCAAGATTCATTCATGTTGGTAGCATATATTAAAATTTCCTTACTTTTGGTGGCTGAGTCATATTCCATTGGATGGATATACCACATTTTGTTTATTCTTTCTCCTGTTGATGGGCATTTTGGTTGCTTTCACCTTTTGGTTATTTTGAATAATGCTACTGTGAACATTCATGTACAATATCTGTTCGATTTCTAAGGGCTTTTGATACAAGTTAGATTTAGGCCCCAGAAAATGTCAGATTGGAGATCAAGTTCAATGTAAGAATGGGGAAAATTATCTACAGAGCAAATAACTATTGCTAAGGTTAGAGAATATAGTACCTTTATTTAAGTACGTATTGCTCATTATTATTAATACATAATTAATACTTGTTGGTCATAGATAACTTGTAAGTTCACTCTGTATTTGTTTTTGTGGCTATTAAGTTTATCATAATTACCACTGACACAAACCTGAGAGAGCAGCAATGTTGATGGATGTGGCTAACATTTTTTTTAAATGTCCTAGTTACAAGCAAGGAACAGGAAAAATTAAATGACTTCTAGTAACTGGCATTACTGTACCAAACCATGGGCAGTATATCGGAGGCTTGTGGGTTCCACTGAAATTTGTGCTCACTTTGCTTCCATATTGCTATTATTAGCCCCAAACTGCCCATCTTGGTTCATCCTAACATATAGTGCTTTATTTACAATGCATGCTAATGTTTATTTCTTAACACTAATTAAAATTTAGCCATGACTCCTTGAGCAGGACATGTAAGCATAATAAGAAGCACTTCTGTATGTTCGTACTTCCAAGCAAGAAGCTGCAGGATTCCTGTCCACCCACTATGCATATGGGATTTATTCACTTCATCCTGCTAGATAACCTCCTGTTCCTTTGTTGACTTCAGTTTTTCTAGCATAGCCAATTCTTCTTGGTTAACATTTTTTTAAAACTTGTGGTTAACATTTTTAATGTTGAATTCATTTACTTCCACACACTTTCTATAAGTTTCCAGAGTAGGAAAACCATTCCTATATTATTCACTGGCCACCATCTGCTCTCATACTCCTTACTTCATCTCTCACAGGCCTCACCTTCGCTCTCTTCTTTTGTGAAGCTCTTCAAAGCTTTCTCTTTTCTCAGGATGATGTTTTCTCCTGACATTTTCTTTCTTCTTCCTTTTCTTTCTTTTGAGACAGAGTCTTTCTCTGTTACCCAGGCTGGAGTGCAGTGGCACGATCTCGGCTCACTGCAACCTCCACCTCCCGGGTTCATGTGATTCTTGTGTCTCCCCTTCCGAGTAGCTGGGATTACAAGCACGCACAACCACGCCTGGCTAATTTTTGTATTTTTAGTAGAGACAGAGTTTCACCATGTTGGCCAGGCTGGTCTTGAACTCCTGGCCTCATGTGATTCACTGGCCTCAGCCTCCCAAAGTGCGGGGATTATAGGCATGAGCCACTGCACCCTGGCCACTTCTGATATTTTCTGAACATTTACTCTTTCCATCTATCCTAACACTGTCATGCAAAATGCACCAATGCCTTTGTATTTTTGCAACGTGAAAAATCGTGTGTGTTTGTGTGTGTGCTAAGTGTGTTCTGAGGTTTGATTCTCCTGATCCTTCATTGCAGCTAGTTTACTTTAGATTATATTCTCTTAATAAGAAGAGACAATGTTGACTTACTTTGGATAATGTCACAAATAGCTTGCTGTGTACTAAGTGGTTTCAATGATAGTATTTTTGAGTGATAACTACTTACAAATATTAAAAATATGAATATAAAAATTATTCAGTATTCAGCCAAAATCTTTTAGGGTTAAGAGCCTCAACTAGGTTATTTTTATGATTCAGGAGTTCTTCCCAAAAGGATGGCAATGCTGATTGGCATTGATTCATGGAGATGAAGCTCTTAGCCTTCTGCCCTTGAGACTTAAACAGAGGGTTTACATGTAGACAGTCTACACTGATCACTGAGACAGAGAAGTGCCTTCTCCATTCATGCTGCCTTTTTGAGTGTTGTTTTTTTCTTCAAGGATAGACTGTGTTAATGTCAGCCCAGTGCTCTGTTTATAAATGATGGCAGGGCCTGGGGGACGGGGGATGGGTGGATTGCAGGAAGCTTGTCTCAGTGTGCCAGGTTTTGTAGGCGACAGGGTGTGGTAATGGTTTCTTACATGAATGATTGCTGTAGCTAATGGAGGCCTTGTGAAAATGATTCAGATTAAGCTTCTAGTTTGCTTTAAGCTTACTGACCCAGTATAATTGAGTGTAATTCAGTGGAATCAGTGAATTTGTATTCTTACAGTTAATAGCAATATATTCTTGAGAATGAAGAAACCATGAATGAGGTTCTTAATTTGCTTTTCTGCGTCTTCCATGACCTTAAGAAGGATTTCATGAGAGCATTGGGGAAATTTTAAAAAAATTCTCTTTACAAACACTTTACACCTCACTCACTGTTAAATATGATTTATGTTGATAGCTGTGCTAAAGTGAGAAGTAATGCAAAATAGGGGATGTAGTGGTTGTTTTATTTAAGGGACACCATGCCTTTAACCACCTGCGGATTGTAGTGACCTTACCAGTAATGTCAATGGAATTATTATTATTTGTGACTAGAAAATGACTTATGACTGTAAAGAAAAGAAGGGAAAGGAGGAAAGCTAAAAGAAGAGAGGAATGGAGGGAGATGAGATAGCAAAGAACAGAGGCAAATCTAAGGCAATCTTCAGAAGTAGTAAAGTAAAACAGAAATATTGGTTTGCAAGGCAGTAGCACATAATAGAATCGCAGGGTCTAATTTCATTAACATCCTTGCAGCAAATAATTTTCCAGAATGAAAGGAACCAGCTGCACCAAGCAGATTTATATTTTTTAGTAGCAACCCAATCTAGCAACTTTGTGAGCATCTTAGGTTTGGTTTAGTTTTAAACTAATAAAATCTTAGCTGCCTGAACCGGGAGAGCTTGTTCTCATTAGTAACTGACACAAAGGGTTTTGCTGATTGTCCACATAGTTTCTGATTCCCAGAAAAAAAAGAGCAGTGAATGCTATAAAGGCCCATAAGTTATGGGATGTGAGTAGGAAGCCCAAAACTTATGGGAATTATGTAGGAAAGAACCCATCATGAGATACATGGATGATATTTCAGATTCTCAGGAGATTAACAAAATCTCTAGAGGTATTTATCCAATATGATGTTTCTAGGGCATAGGAAAAGCTTTTTAAACCATCGACCAGCCTCTGGAAAAAGGTATATGATAAGGGAACGAAAGTTAGGCAAAAAGAAAAAGAATCTGTGACTCCATTAAGGAACAAGAGCTACTTTGCTTAAAACCGACGTGTATTTTCCTCAGTACCGTGCCCTGAGTGGGTAGGAGAGGGAGTTATTACAACTTTGTTCCTGCTCCCACCAGAGCACCTGCGCTAAAAACTGTTTTATCTTTTGGAGTTCTGGGTATGATCTTGTTTAACAAGATATTTTGACTACAAAAGTATAATTTTTTTTAACTGTCTGCCTGAATCATTCACTTCATTGAGCATGGAGGCAATGGAAACTCTTCTTACTACAGTCAAATAGTTGCTTCATTAGAGAAGATTTATCCACAAGAATTGATGAGATTAAGTGTCAAAGCATTGTTGTTTCACTCAGTGCTTCTTTGAGCTTCACAAGTACTTCCTTTCTACACTTAAATGGCAGAAGTGAGAAGTCAAACTTTTCATTTGCTGATACCTCTAAATATCTTTTTTTGTCATCATCATCAGTGAACACATACAGGTGGGTAGACAGTAGATCCAGGGACCAGGGGCAACAAAGAGTTGTGCATGAATTTGCAGCTTATTTGAGAAAAACATTCACACACACACAGAAAACTGGTAGTACAGTACAGGAAGCCCTAACTTATTGTCATTGATAGGTTCTGGGAAACTATTACTTTACGGGAAACATTGTATATCAAAACCAATGTTACCATAGACTAATTAATATAAATGAGTTAAGTTACTATGTGATATTTCTGGTCAAGAAAACATCACCAACCTTCAAAATAAAGACCCCAAAACCTTGTAATATTAAATATTGAAACAAATGTGAGCTATGTGTAAATGGGAGAAACATTAATAAAAGCAAGGAAGACAATTATTTATCCAGGTTTTGGTGAATCAGTGAATGATGGCAGTAGTAGTAGTAGTAGTAGTAGTAGTAGTAGTAGTGGTGGTGGGTTAAATCAAAGAATACATATTTACAAACAAAGTTATTATGAGCATCTCCTACCATTCACCACACAATTAAAAAAAGACATTAATGACATTCTATAAAAAAGGATTCCTGGCAGTGAAGAATTTAATGAATGAAATAAAAATACAGTTGAGACCTTCAACAATGGATTAAATCAAGCAGAAGAAAGAATTACTGAACTTAAAGATAGGTCTTTTGAAATAACCCAGTCAGACATAAATGAATGAAGAAAAGAGTTTTAAAAAGAAAGCCTAAATGGCATATAGGACATCATCAAGTGAACAAACATTCAAATATTGTGAGTGCCAGAGGTGAAGAGATAGAAAAAAGCGTAGAAAAGCCTATTAAACCTGGAATAATAAATAAAAATTTCTTAAATCTTAAAAGAGATGTAGACATCCAAATATAGGAAGCTTAAAGATTTCTGAGTATACTTAAAAGTTTCCTCTCTGAGGCACATTATAGTTAAACTGTCAAAAGTTAAAGAGAAAAGTATCAAGTCACATATAAGGGAATTCCCATCAGATTAACAGCAGATTTCTCGGCAGAAACCATATAGGTCAGGAGAAAATTGAGTGATATATTCAAAGTACTGAAAGAAAGAAAAAAACTCCTGGTGAAGAATACTATATTCACCAAAAGTGTCCTTCAGAACGTAAGAAGATATAAAGTGTTTCACAGACAAAAACCGATGGGATTTGTCACCCTAGACTGGCTATATGAGAAATGCTTAAGAGAGACCTACACCTGGAAGTGAAAGGATGCTCTCCGACACCACAAAAACACACTAAAATAGGAAACGTACTGACAAAGCGGATACATATATGAGAAACAGAAAGGAATGAAATGTTATTACTACAGAAAACTACCAGATCTCAAAGATACATCAGAGAGGAAGAAATTAATAAAGGATTTACAAAACAAACAAAAGACAATGAAGAAAATGACATGAATAAGTTCTCATCTATTAATAACAACCTGGCATATAAACAGTTTAAATCTCCCAAGTAAAAGATATAGACTCACTGAATGCATAAAAATATATAATATAGCAAGACCCAACCATATTCTGCCTTCAAGAAACTGACCTCACCTATAAAGACATATAGATTGAAGGTGAAGAGATGGGAAAAAATAATTTATGTGAAAAGAAATCAAAAGTCTGCACTAGTTACTTTACTTATGTCAGACAAACTAGAACTTTAAGTCAAAAAACATAAAAAGAGACAAGGTCACTACATAATTATGAAGGGATCAATTGAGCAAGAGGATATAAATACACACACACACACACACACACCCCCAACACTGGCGCACCAGATATATAAAGCGAATATCATTAGCACTAATGGAAGAGATAGACTCCATTACAATCATAGTTGGGGACTTCAACACCAAACTTGCTTGCAGCATTAGATATATAAACTAGACAGAAAATCAACAAAGAAATACTGGACTTAAACTACCCTATGGACCACATGAACCTAGCAGACATTACAGAACCTTTCGTCCAACAACTGCAGTATACACCTTCTTCTCATCAGCACATGGAATTTTCTCCAGGTTACACCACATGTTAGGCAACAAAACATACTTCAATAAATATAAAAAAGTCAAAATCACTTCAAGTATTTTATCAGAACACAATGGAATAAAACTACAAATCAGTAACAAGAGAAATGTTGGAACCTGGACAAATATATAGAAATTAAATAATATGCTCCTGAATGATCATTGAGTTAATGAAGAAGTGAAGAAGGAAATAAAAAAATTGAAACAAATGAAAATGGAAAGACAACATACCAAAACCTATAAGATTTAGTAAAAGCAGTTCTAAGAGGGAAGTTTATAGTAATAAATACCTACATCAAAAAGTAGAAAAATTTCAAATAACCTAATGATGCACCTCAAGAAACCAAGAAAAGCAAGAACAAACCAAATAAAAAATTAGTACAAGAAAAGAAATAATAAATATCAGAGCAGAATTAAATGAAGTGGAGACAAAAATAGAGACAGAGATTAACAAAATTAAAAATTGGTTTTCAGAAAAGATAAACAAAATAGATAAACCTTTAGCTAGACCAAGAGAAAAACAGAAAAGACCCAAAAAACTAGAACAAAAAGGAGACATTACAATTGATACCACAGAAATAGAAATAATCATTAGAAACTATTAGGAACAACTAAACAACAACAGATTCCTGGACACATATAATCAACCAAGATAGAACCAGGAAGAAACAGAAAATCTATACAGACCAGTAATTAGCAATGAGATTGAATCAGTAATAAAAAGCCTCCCAACAAAGAAAAGCCCAGGATCAGATGGCTCTACTGCTGAATTCTACCAAATTTATAAATTAGAATTGAGACCGATTCTTCTACAGTTATTCCAAAAATTTGAAGAGAGAATTCTTCCTAACTCATTGTAATAGGCAAGCATAGCCCTGATACCAAAACCAGACAAAGATTTAACAAATAAGACGACTACAGGCATCATCATGATGAACAGAAGTGTAAAAATCCCCAACAAAATATTAATATCATAAATCCAACAGCCCATTAAAAAGTTACAAAGACGATACTTTCAGGGATGATTTCTATAGTTCATTACCAGAGAAGTTTCTCTGAATGGGTAGAGCACTGGAAACCATGAGGAGGCACAGTGTTCTCTCCTGAGCGTGAAGCTGGCTCTTGGTGTTGCTTCACTGCAGCTGCCATGTGCCATAGATGATTGTGCTTGTCTTCCTCTGGGAGAGTAAGATGGAGAGCATGCAGTCTGAGTGCTTCCCATTTTATTGTTGTGTACTAAGAACAGTGTTTTTGTTGTACATGAGGGTGGTAGCTTTGGCATTTAGCAGGCAAATTGTTTTGAGAACATGTAAAGTGAGAGGGTTTTTCCTTTGTTTTTTGCTTGCTGAAGGGATCCTTATGGGGTGGGCTGCTTGGTCTGTCACGTGGCTCTCAAAAATGGTTTTTCTAATTCCAGTATTCCTCGGTTTTTCCGGGCTTCTGAAGGTTTTTACCATGTAGTGTTTTCAGAAAGTTCATTATTGCTTAGTCTGCTGTGTTTAGTTCTCTTCAAGGTTTTGTAAAAGGGTTTGCTGGTGGAGAGACAAAAGCTTTTTTTCCTTGGTAGGTAAAGCATGTTTGAAATTATCCATTTACTCTTTTTTTTTCCTTTTTTTCTTTTTCTTTCTTTCTTAAAAAAAAAAATACACCATGATCAAGTGAGATTTATCCCAGGGATACACGGATGGTTCAACATACACAAATCAATGAATGTGATACACTACATCAATAGTATAAAAGACAAAAGTCATATGATCATCTTTATAGGTCCAGAGAAAGCTTTTGATAAAATTTAATATCTCCTCATGATAAAGTCTCTCAACAAACTTGTACCTACCTCAAAATGATAAAGGCAATATATGACATACAGCTAACATCATACTGAACAGGGAATAATTTGAAAGTTTTCCTCTGAAATCTGGAACAAGACAAGGATGCCCACTTTCACCACTTTCATTCAACATAGTAATGGAAGTCATGGCCAGAGAAATCAAGCTAGAGAAAAAAATAAAATCTCCAAATTGGAAAGGAAAAAGTCAGATTGTTCTTGTTTGCAGATGGCATGATCTTATATTTAGAAATACCTTAAAAACTATTAAAAAGCTATTAGAATGTGTAATCAATTTCAATAATGATGCAGGGTACAATATCAACATAACAAAAGTCAGTAGTATTTCTATACATAAACAGCAAACGATCTGAAAATGAAATCGAGAAAGCTATCACATTTATAGTAGTTACCAAAAAAATAAAATACCTAGAGATAAATTTAAATAAATGAAAGTTTTCTACAGCAAAACCTCTAAAACACTAATGAAGGGAATTGAAAACACAAAAACTGAAAAGAGATTACATGTGTATGGATTAGAAGAATTGTTAAATAATATTCTTAAAATGCCTGTGTTCCCTTAAAGCAATCCATAGATTCATTGCAATCCCTAACAAAATACAAATGACATTGTTCACAGAAATAGAAAAACATTCCTGATATTCATATGGAACCACAGAAAACCCTGAATAACCGAAGCAATCTTAGCAAAAAGAACAAGGCTAGAGGCATCACACTACCTGATTTGAAAATATACTGCAAAACTGTAGTAAGCAAAACAGCATGGTGCTGCATAAAAATAGACACATAGACCAACGGAACAGAAGAGAACCCATTAGTAAATCTACATATTTATAGTCAACTCGTTTTTAATAAAGGCTTCAAGAGCATACGATAGGGAGATGACAGTCTCTTCGATAAACAGTGCTAAGAAAACTGGATCTCTGCATGCAGAATCATAAAACTAGACCCCTGTCACCAAATATCAAACTCAAATCAAAATGCTGTAAAGACTTAAATCTAAGACTGAAACTATAAAACTACTAAAAGAAAACACGTTTTGTAGGAGAATTGCTTTGGTACATCATTGGTATGGACAAATATTTTTTGTTAACGAAAACACAGGGAACCAAAGCAAAAACAGAAAATCAGATTTTTTTAAAAAGCTGCACAGCAAAGGATACAATCAAGAAAGTGAAGAGACAACCTACAGAATTGGAGAAATTATTTGCAATCTAAAATCTGATTGAAAAATGAGCAAATGACCTAAGTGGACATTTCTCAAAAGCAGACATACAAATGGTCAACAGATGTACGAAGAAAATGCTCAACATTACCAATTGTTAGAGAAGTACAGATCGAAACCACAATGAGGTAACTTTTCATCACAGTTAATGTATCTGTTATCCAAAGAGAAATATAGCAGATACTGGCAAGGATGCAGAGAAAGGAGAACTCTCATGCCAGTGTTGGTGGGAATGTAAATTAGTGTAGCCATTATGGAAAGCAATATAGAGGTGCCTCAAAAACTAAAAATAGAGCTACTATATAATCCAGCAATCCCACTGCTGAGTATTTGAGTATGTTGCAAAAGAAAGGAAATCAGTGAAGGGAGATCTGCACTCTCATATTTATTGCAGTTCTATTTACAATAGTGAAGATACGGAGTCAACCCAGTGTCCATCAATGGATGAATGGATAAGTAAAATATATTGTATATACATAAAAGAATATTATTCCGCCATTAAAAAATGAAGTTTTGTCATTTGAAGCAACATGGATGAGCCTGAAGGACATTATGTTAAATTAAACAGGGCAGGCACAGAATCACAGATGCTACAGATTCTACTCATATGTTGGAGCTAAAAAAGTTGATCTCATGGAGTTAGAGAGTAGAATGGTGGTTACCAGAGGCTGGGAAGGGTAAGGGGTTGGAGGGATGAAAAGAGGTTGTTAATGGGTACAAAAACACAGTTAGCTTGAAGGAATAAGTTCTAGTCTTCAATATCATAGTAGGATGACTATAGTTATCAATAATTTATTGTATATTTCAAAATAGCTGCAAGAGAAGATTTGGAATGTTCTCAGCACAAAGAAATGAGAAATGTTTGAGGCAATGGAAGCCCCAATTACCCTGATTTGATTATTACACATTGTATACATGCATCAAAATATCACATGTACTCCACAAATATGTGAAATTTGTATGTATCAATTTTTAAAAATTAAAACATGACACTATTAAAAGTACTACCTTTATTCCTCATGAAGATGTTTGTGGACTAATAGGAAAAAAGCATTACATATTTTAAATATAGAAAGAATATTCATATAGTGAAAAAAATTACAAATATGGCAGGCTCCCCAAGTACTTTTATACACCATTTTTTAAAAATGTTTTTCTGAGACAATCTCGCTGTATTGCCCAGGCTGGAGTGCAGTGGCACAATCTCAGCTCACTACAACCTCCACCACCCGGGTTTAAGTAATTCTCATGCCTCAGCCTCCTGTGTAGCTGGGATTACAGGCATGTGCTACCACACCTGGCTAATTTTTGTATTTTTAATAGAGACAGGATTTTGCCATGCTGGTCAGGCTGATCTCAAACTCCTGGCCTCAAGTGATCTGCCTGCCTCGGCCTCCCAAACTGCTGGGATTACAGACATGAGGCACTATGCCTGACCTGTATGACATTATTTATTGTGCATTTGGATAATTATTGTACACTTTATGAATTTTTATTATTTGTATTCATTCATTTTCCAACCTGCTTATTCCTGCTTAGCGTCTCAGGTAGTCACAGCCTATATTGGCAGCTCAGAACACAGGTGGGAATCAGCCCTGAACAGGATGCCCTTCCATTGCGGAGTGCACTCACATAGCCCCACACTCACTCACACTGGGACACTTGAGAGAATCCCATTAACCTGTCATGCACGTCTTTGGGATGTGTTAGGAAACCAAAGTACCTGGAGAAAACCTTCACAGACGTGGGGAGAATGTACGAACTCCACACGGACAGTGGCACTGGCTGGAAATTGACGTATTTTTCTCATCAGTGTTATAACCAGATGACATGGAGTGAGACAATGTTATTTGAGAACCTGGTATATAACCAGTATTTACCATAAGAGTCAAATCAATGATACAGATGATAGTATCAATATAGGCTAGGCGATTGGGATGAGTCCTTTGAGAAAGCAAGCCTTGAGCTGGGCTTTCCAGAAAGAAGCTACAATCCCTCTCTGAGCAGAGGCAAGTAGGATGGGATGCTAGGCACAGAAGACAGTACTGATGGCAGTTTGCAGGAGGGACTTTCAGTTGTTTAGGGGATAGTGTTAAGTTGGTGCAAAAGTAATTGTGGCTTTTGACAATGGCAAAAATTTTTTTGCAACCACTTTTGTACCAACCTAATATAATATGTTGATTCTAACTGAGCATTTGTTCTGAAAGAGTAGTAACAGAGAAGGTTCCAAGATAGACGGATGCTCAAATGTGGGAAAATTATTGTACTAGGGTTCTCCAGAGAAACAGAACCAGTATGATACGTGTGTGCACACACACAAAGATTTATGATAAGGATTTGGCCCACATGTGTGGAGGCTGACAAGTCCCGAGATCTGCAGTTGGCAAAGTAAGTGGAGACCAGAAGAGCCTGTGCTGGTGTGGTTCCAGCTGTAAAGACAGCAGGCTCAAGACCCAGGAAGAGCCGATATTTCACTTCATGCCTGAAGGCCAGGAAAACAAAAAGAAAAACAAAAAACAATGTCCCAGTTCAGAAGCGGTCAGGCAAGGGGAATTACCAGTCTTTTTGTTGTATTCAGCCTTCAACCTGTTGGACAAGGCCCACCTGCATTAGGGAAGGCAGTCTGCTTTGCTCAGGAACCCGATGCAGGTGTTAAACACCCAGAAACACCCTCACCAGAAACATTCTTCACCAGATGTCTAGGCTGCCTCTCACCTTGTCAACCTCACACATAAAATCAACCATCAGAATCATGAATGCCAGGAATTTACATTTAAATTGTAGATAGTTGAATATGATGCCTTATTTAGGCAAAAGTCCACAGTTAGATAAACTGTCAGCAGATACATTTATTAAGGTGCCGTGTGTCTGATATTAATCATATCAATTTGTTTATTCCCCTCTTTTGATGTATAATGATCTTACTATGTGCCAGTAAGTGAATATATAAAATAATATGTTTGGATTTCTACAGGTGTATTTGAATAACAGAGTTCTCACTTGGGGGCCCAGCCTCGATTCCTGTTTTCATGCCAAGATAATTGTTGATGTTGTAGAGAGTTGCTTAGTTAAGCAAAGAGATGAGCACATCTGAAATCAAGCTGGCAATAGGACCCTTAGGAATAAATATTTATGTTCACGGACATTGGTCTAAAGTGGCATCTTTAAACCTACCTTTTTTGTATTTGATAGAAACATAGAGTTACGCCTTATGGTGACTGCCGCATCCATTTCACACCATGTATCATGAAGTCACAAGAAAAGATAAGAAAATCAGTTCTGAATGGCAGTGCAGGCTAAATGTTCTTTCATAGGAAGTCAAGAAAGTAGCTTCTACAATTGCTAACATTTATGTGCTTTTCCAAAGACCTGTTCACATTCTTTCCAGCAGTGGCAGGCACTTGAATAAACTACTCAATTTGGAACATAGCAAATGACTTCTTGGCCTATGAAGAATGGTGGTGGCGATAAATGGATGGAACATTGCAGGCACCTAGGAAAGACAGCACCATTTCTAAAATGTTTAGTGAAAATAGCATTTTCAAGCAAACCGGAAATGTCTGATTGGAGGCAGAAGAGTGAGCAACTGCAGCTTTGAAAGAGCAGAGTAACATGCTCCGTTCAGCATGTGCCTGAAATCGCGGGTCTGGCAGCTGCACTGCCTCTTGCTGTCTGACGGCATTGGCGAGGGGTCTGGAGCAAGTCTCTGCTGATCAGTGCTGGCACATTTCTTTCCTGTGTCCTCTGTTAGGGGATAGCGACAGACTTCTTGTAAACTCCAGGATGGAGCCTAGCTGGGCCTGTAAGTGCTGGTGTCTTTGCTGACAGAATTGCTGGGATAATGACTGCCACCTCCTCAGTTTTGTGTGTCACAGGCCATTGTCCAGTTATGGTTTTTCCGAAGTGAAATTTGGTGTATGTGAATTGGGTGTGTGTGTACCTGGCTCGAAAGGTGGAGCTGCTGAGCGATTGGACTGCCACTTAGGCTAAAGGTTTTCTGGTGCTGGACAACTGGATGAAAGGTTTGTTTTTGTTTGTTTTTGTTTTTGTTTTTGTTTTTTGCCCCTCCACCAGCCAGATACACACTGGCTTTTGTGACTTTATAGAGTTATTCTCAGATATGTATTCCAAAACTAGCAATAATTGTGAGGTGATTCCAAGAATCCAGTAGTTAAGTCTGTGTGGCTCCCAAACCCATGTCCCCTTGTCTGCCTAATCTTTCTTAATAAAAAGCCAGTTGATCGCTTTTCTTTGCTGAGCTCTAGCAACCAGTTGGCCTGGTGAGATTGAATAATGTCAGGTAGCCATGTTCAGCGTTTGGAAAGCCTGCAGGCAGAAGGGAGTAAGAATGGTCTTACTGAACACATAATATTCTACCAATGTGAAGACATAGATTTATGGCCTCTAGCACAACATTCATAGTCAGCACCTGCTGTGTGTCATAATTGATGTTTTCCTTTGGTTTCCTTGAATAGTTCTGCCTCAGCTAATGCCATTAAGTTTCAGAACGTAAAAAGAGTGATTGTTAAATGTGGAAACTGCTCCTGATTATTTTGGCCATCAGTTGACCACGTGAGATGAGATCAGAGAAAAATGGCAGGTAATTCATCCGCTGACATTCACGCTCTATCTAGATTTATGAAGCCCTCCCCTAAGGCAGAAAATGCATCTGGAAAGAGTGCCTAATAGACATTTAGGTGTCTGGATGCCGAATAGATGCATATATGCGTTGTTTCTCTGTTTTGTTATTTCACTTCTGTTTCTAAAAACCTTGATAACATTTAAAAGCAAATGTTCAGAAGGGAATGAAGGTCCCGCCAACAGGACAAGACATTTGGGTGGTAGAGCACGTAATTCCTTACCAGGTGTGATTTGACCTGAACGCATGCTAACTCATTAGTACCCAACCAGCACCCACTACTGAGTTAGGTTAGAAGTAAGCAAGACTTGGAAGAAGGCAAAAGTCAGAACCATAGGCAGAAAAGACATAACGTCACATCCTTGGATACCTGGTATGAGAATGCAGAGTATTGGCAAGAAAGATCCAGGAGTCTGGGAAAAAATGGGGACCCAGCTCTGTGTATTCTCCTGTGTCCGTGATTGTCACAGGGTGGCCTCCGGACCAGCAAACATCAGCACCCTGGAGAATGCAGACTCCTAGGCTCCAACTCAGATATATTGAATCAGAAACTCTTGAGTGGCAGGACCCAGCAATCTTGTTTTAACAGTCTTGCTGGTGATTCTGATGCATTTTAAAGTTTGAGAACCAATAATGTATCATCCCCCAACAGAGGTGAAGTAAAGTGAATTTCACAGAACATCTCTCCATGATTGCAATTCTCAGGCTGAGATGAAGAACAAGAAATGCTGATATATCTCTGCCCACTGATTTGACAACTCAGCAGACTAATGGGTTTTAGGAGTTCTTATTTTTTTTAATTCAAAATGTTTTGTTTTGATTAAAAACTGAAATATCAAAGAACTCTAAAAATTCTCTATTAGGACCGAAAAGAAAATGAAATATACAAAACAGTCTGGCTTGTGCTTTTGTGCTGTTACCCAGAGTGTTTCTCATTTTGCCATGGCTGAGAAAAAGGGTTGGTGATACGGTTTGGCAGCGTCCCCACCCAAATCTCACCTTGACTTGTAATAATCCCCACGTCAAGAGTGGGGCCAGGTGGAGATACTTGAATCACGGTGGTGGTTTCCCCTATACTGTTCTTGTGGTAGTGAATAAGTCTCATGAAATCTGATGATTTTATAAATGGAGGCTGCCCTGCACAAGCTCCCTCTTGCCTACAGCCGTGTAAGACAAGAAATGCCTTTGCTTCTCCTTTGCCTTCCGCCATGATTGTGAGGCCTCCCCAGCCACGTGGAACTGTCAGTGCATTAAACCTCTTTCCTTTATAAATTACCCAATCTTGGGTATGCGTTTATTAGCAGCGTGAGAACAGACTAATACAGTTGGCAAATTTGGGCATCCCATTTCCATTATAGACAACAGAATTATTCTCCAGATTTAGAAAGAGAGATGAAGGTGCCTCAGCCAAGGCATCTGGTGTCTACACTTGCAGAAGGTGGTCTGAGCACCATATCACATCTGCATAAAGTACGAATCAGTTCCGGTCCTCATGTTATCTTGAAGATTACTAGGTAAAAATAAAGTCATAGCTGTGGCTTAAAGCCCGAAACTAAATTCTGGGAGTTAATTACATTATGGACATGAACGCTTTTAAGAGATTGTATATTTCTTTGCATCTGTATAATTGCATCATTAGTTCAACAGCTTCATTTAATGCACATTTGAGGGCCTATTACATACAAGCTGGCGTTCCTTAACTATGATCTCCTAGTGTTGCCTCTTGGCCTTCTGTCTGTGACCATTCTATTTAAAGAAACTTAGGGAAGAAGGAAGATAAATATTTGTTTTCCTTTTCTTGGCCATAGAAACACCAAGTTCAGTCACTTATTTCAATAGGAGCGGAGTGCATTCTTCCAGCCCTCAAAATCATTTAGTTTAACTTTTCTGATGGCCCAGTGTTGACTATGTGGGAATTCCATGTCTCTAAAAAGAAATGGAAATTCTTCCTTTATGGAGTGACCTATTCAGGAATTTCATAGGGCCAAAGAGAACGTGACAGAGGGGGAATCTCAGCTGTGCACTGAATTTCTCGACTTCGAGTCACTTTCTCTGATTGAGAGTGAACTGAAAATTGTTTTGAAAACCAAATTGCAAGCAACCACTTACTTTCAGTAGGGGTTGAGAGGGACATGTTGGGTAAGTCCCTTATGAAAGGGATCCATAGAATCACTGTAATTTTGCAATTCGTGAATCTAGCCTATGTTTTTATGTAAATCGAGTGTGTGTGCCATGTGAGTAATGTCTGCCTTATAGGGAATTGCGTAGAAAAATTATTCAGGCAATTCAAATGGATAACATTTGGCATGAGTTCTCATATTTTGACTGGCTGTTTGCCTGCCTATCTAGTGAACTTTAAAAAAAGAAAGAAAAAGAAAATGTTCTGACAGGCTTGGAACTGAGTTTGCAAAGATAGGATGGGCCCAAGTTAGTATTGCTTGTAGTCACCAGTAATTCAGTTCAGAAGATGACTGACCTCTGGCATGAGGGATGAAAGACATAATGAGGGAGAGCCGATGGCATCAGGAAAGGGAGCAATGTTTCAACAGCTATTAGGCTGGTGCAAAAGTAACTGGTAATCCAAAAACCACAATTACTTTTGCACCAACCTAGTAATTGCCATACATCGCACGAAGCCAGAAAGAGAGCTTGTGGGGGACCCTGTGGCTCGTGCCACAAGTTGGAATAAACACTGAGAATCAGATCAAGACAATCGCCGTTTACCCTACTTTTACAGAAAATTTGATTTCTTTTTTTTATTTACTTAAGGATTGAATTTGTTGCTAACTCTTTTCCCTCAAATGGTTCCCCCTCACCCATGCATTTCAGTGAAGAATATGTTTTCAGTGCATATAAGTGATGACAAAATTTGCATTTCTGTAGACTCCAGCTGTCTGGTTATGTAAATGATGAGCATACACTATATTGTATTTTCCAAAAGCATGTGTGCAGCTTCTATAGCTAAGTGTTGAATTTATTTCAGAATTTATTTAAAGAATGGTCCTTTGGGCATGGCTGGTGAATGGTTACATGGAAAAATATACTCAAAGGCAGGGCAACAAAACTGTAGAAAACGCCTGTCTCAATTAAAGAATGTCCTTTGATATTCAAGTCAACTGTGTTACAAACAAATCAAAAAAATTCATAAACCATCTGAAGTAGAGCCATCTGATTTTTATACATATATAACTAAAATATCTTCACATATTGCCTCTTGTTGTCATTTTCCTATTAAAAAACAAACAAGCTCTCTTCAAAGTCATATCTCTGGGAAGTTTTTATTTTCTAGTCCTAGCTTTCTAATGCAGAAATATTGCCTCACTTTGATACACACCTTTATCTTTTTCACACTACTTTTCTATAAGTAATCCCAACTAATTCCCAGATCAGTGGTTGAGGTTGACATATGCCCATTTTACAGACAGGTAAACTGCGGTTCAGAAAATTGAAAACTCCTTACATTGTACAGCGGGTGAATAGCAGGGCCCGGATTCATATCTAAGACTCTTGACCCTACCTCTAACATTATTTTTCTTTGTGCAGTAGTGCCTTTTTTTTTTTTTTTTTTTATCATCTCAAGAGTGACCTCCCCTGTTCCAGGAGCCTAATGCCCCTCAGGGCTGCTCACTCTCTTCACCTCCTCTGATTACAGTTCTCAAAAGTCATTTTATTACTATTCTTACACAATTGACACTCATTTTATACTTGAGTATTGCCTCAATCTGTCTTTTGTATTTTAAACCTTTTCATTTCTAATTGTGGAATAAGTAGTCTTTTTACCTGATTAAAAATAACTTTAAGAACTATATTAGAGCTGGGGGCATCCTTCAGAACATCGCCTGAATCACAGTGGCTCTGTGGAGCTCCACGTGGTAAGTGGGCACCTAATTTATTTGGCGTTACGGTGACTTAGCAGAGCAAGAGGTGAAAGAAGGATTCATGGGTTGCCTGATGCTGTTGGAGGCCTTGTGAGGGTTTGTCGGAGCAAATGAACTTGAGACCTTCCAACTTGCCGCTGTTAAGCCCGCTGCCTGCCAGCTCAGGTTGATCTGTGTCATGGTTAGTAATTAAGATAAATCTATTTTTGCATAGCTAATAGCTACTGCTCTGTGATTACTAGCTCGTATCTCCTGTCCCAAGTAAACATTTATAAATACTTTGAAGACATCTCAGTGAAATTTAAATTTCCTTATAAAACTTCATTTTAAGAATAATGGGCATGTATGCTATGCAGGAAAAACTCATAGCCATGATTGGTGTTTCCGTGAATGAGAGCCACATGAGTTACAGTGGCCCTGTTCACATAATAAATGTTTAGCGGGAAGCATTTGCATATTACGTTATGAGGCTTCCTTTCTGGCCTTCCTGTGTAATTTATCACAAACTTCGTGAGAAAATACTTGCACCGAAAGCATCCTTGCACAAAACAGCGCAGGTAAAGGAGGCTTCCTCTTCCTGCTTCTCCCATCTTTTGGCTTTTCCCAGGAGTGGAATTGGCATATTTCTTGCCCTGTTTCCAGGAAACCATGGGTAGAACTGGGAGGATCTTACATTCCCAAAACCATGGCAACCCAGATAGAGTCAGGATTTTAGAACTGCCGTGGTGTGCTGGGTCCCTGACACTGAAGCACCAGGTCTCCCAAGTCACACCAAACAGTGCCACGGTTCTTTATCTTCACTGGTGTCATCCAGAACACTCGTGTGGGTTCGCGAAAGATGCATAGGCAAAGTGGCCACTTTTGGCCACTTTTTGCATCTCAGTGTGGATTTTAATGTGGATTTTCTCCAACAAGTCATTTGACTCCATTCAAGAATCTCTGAAGTCTTATTTTAGGAAATTTACCTCAGTTAGATAACAAATAAATATTATTTTGTTCTCAAACTTCCAAAGAGTTTAATTTCCATTTCACTTCTCTGTAGGATACCTGTCAACTCTGTCCAAAAGGAGAAACTAGATCTGAGCTCCTCCCTCCCAGTGTTAAACAGCATCACTCCCCCTAGACGATTATCCTTTGCATAGTTTATCTAAACCAACCTCTCACTTGCTGATTCTGAATCTCAGGGATGGGACCTAGGAAGCTGCAGCTTCACAAGTGCCAGTGATTTTTGTGATCAGACAAGTTGGGTAATGGACCTGTTTCTTGAACAAATATTTGTTACATAAATACCACCTTTAGTTTTCCCTACTAATATATGCTTCTCAAAGCACTTGGTACCTGCATTCTATCTCTAATATTGGAACATTATTATTATTATTATTTTCGTTTTTGCAGGCTGGTAAGAGAATCACATGGATCAGATTGTGTCCCTTCCAGAAATCCAGAAAGCAATCCAGAGAAGCCTCACTTACTTGCTAAAGCCCTTTACAAATTACAAAGTGTTGCGAGTTATTTTTATGATTAGGGAACATTCTGGAATCAGTCACAGTAAATAGTTGATCTCTTTAATGAAATTAAAGCACAGGAAAATCAAGCGACTTGTCTAACAGTGCCCAGCAAGCCCTCAGGTTGTAACAGATCTAAAAGAAAATGTTTGACCACTGTTCATCCCAATCTAACAAGCAGAAAGATACTGGAATTGATCAAATGTCTGAGACACCATGGTTGAGATCCACTGTTGTAAAGCATGGAGATAGCTAACGTGATGAATCAGTGGTGGGGGCCTCCAGGTTAGAGAGCCAGTTCTAAATCCACTCTTGACCACTGAGGGTCTCATTCCAAATATGGAAATAACATTGGATGGAAAACTATATGTTAAATGATTTCATACATTGCAATTGTTTCTGGTGGTAGGTTCTTATCTAATAGTTAAAAGATGTTAGGAGAGGAATCGATCTTTTTTATTCATTTAAATTCCCCTTAGTAACTGCCTTCCTGCCTGGGCTGGAAGGTGCCTTCCCGCTTGTGTTGCTGTCTTTATTTTTAAAGTGACAGCACATCTTTGCCTATTTTTTCGGGTACATTGAAGACCTGGGAAATATTTCAGTGGAAATTATTCCTGAAATCCCTATGAAGTATTTGCACTTTGGCTGTTGTGTGAAGAATGGAATATCAACTGAAGTGGCATTGGGTTGGAGTTAGTGCCTGTGTAATCACATGCTAATGTAGCTGCCCTGCTACCAGCCCCATATCATATCCTCCTCCTACCACTTACCCTAAAATTGCAAAGGATCAGCTGTGTACAGTAGGAGGTCGGCAGTTCAGTTCTGCACAATGCAGCATAAATCACTGAGAAATCAATAAACAGCAGCTGACAAGACTAACTATAGGAAAATTAAAGGCTGACGAAGAAGGTCGGGGAAAAGTTTGATCTTTCAGCTTAAAAATCTTAACAGAAAAACCCACTTTTTTGTTTTATATTTTAAAATAAAAGGTCTTTACTGATTGTTTTTATGAATAGATAATTAAAGAATGAAAAGAAAAAAGTGTTCTCCATTCTAGCTCTTGAATGCCTTAGTTCAAAACTTAAATAACTAGTGATGTTATTTGTTTGTACTTTGGGTGATGTAGGGTTTAATAATGTGGTTGGTTGACAGAGAAAAAATAATGAATTGTTCTCTGACTTCCTGTAGCTTTGGATGTGAATGTTATTTTTCCTTTTCGCTAAACTTTTTGGAGGCTTGCTTGAAGAAAAGTGTTGTTGCTGGAAGCCCTGACTCCTTCGTGCTTAACTCCATGGAAACACGCATGTGCTTAGAGATCCACACTGACCTCACTCCCTCCAGACGCCATCATTTTGGTGCAGACATTATTCAGCAGACACTAGAAATATGAAAAGATACAAGAGCTGAGCCTTGACCACTCAGAGTTCAGAGCCTAGAGAGAGAAATCCTGAGTAAATATTACGTGCTTAATAACACTGTAAAGAGGCTTAAAATCTGGTGGTTGAAGGTCCTGTCTTGCAGACAGTTTTATGCTCAAGCCCCTCAGAGGAGATGCTGTAGCTATCGGTGGCCACAGGAGAAGGCGTCACAGAAGGTTGGAAACTTAGGCCGAGTTTTGAAGGGCAGGCAATTCTTAAATAAGCGGGGAGGAGAGAGCAAGGACATTTCAAACCAAGGAGCTTCTCCAATATAGCTTGATCTCGTGTGCTGGGTGAGAATTAACAGTGCTGCATGTAAGGTGTGGAGTACGATGCCTGGCTTGTGAGGTGCTCAGTTGGTATTAGTTGTCATTCTGAAGGCTGTGGCTAAAAGATGAAGCTTCTGGAGACAGTGAATAAGGCAGTTACCCCTTCTTGGCTTCCATAACTTTGTTTTTTTTTTTTTTTTTTTTAATCCTGGAAGCCTGAAAGAGCCTATTACCTACTTAACTTAGAGTCTTGGTTTTTCTAGCAACTAGCTAAGAAACTAAATAAATCACTTTTCGGCCGAGCATGGTGGCCCACGCCTGTAATCCCAGCACTTTGGGAGGCCAAGGCAGGCAGATCACGAGGTCAGGGGTTTAAGATCAGCCTGACCAATGTGGTGGAACCCCGTCTCTACTAAAGATACAAAAATTAGCCAGGATGGTGGCGCACACCTATAGTCCCAGCTACTTGGGAGGCTCAGGCAGGAGAATCGCTTGAATCCAGGGGGTGGTGGTTGCAGTGAGCCAAGATGGCACCACTGCACTCCAGCCTGGGTGACAGATCAAGACTTCATCTCAAAAAAAATGAATAAATAAAAAATTAAAAAATCACTTTTTGCTTTACACCTCACTTTTCTTCCATGTAAAATATGTCAGTTGGACTAAATGATATCTAGTGTACCTTCCATCTGAAAATAGAGTAAATTTTCTTTGCTATAATGAATGAGAGAAACTAGAACTCGAGATAGTAAACTATTTCCCTCTTTTTTTCCTGAGTTTTTTTTTTTAATTTGAACTGTAATACCTACTTGAACATAAACTTACTTTACATTCCTAATAATAGTAAGACGCAAAATTATTTGGGAATTAAAATGTAAGAAGAGATGTTTAGGTTAAAATCAGATGCGTATTTCTTATATGTAAGTATCTGTTCCATCCTGAAATAAACAAAGTAGAAAACCTTAGAATATCTATTTTTAGAAGTGTTTTATAGTATTTGTGGTTTCTGTAATGGGATGTTATACAGAGACTGAGCACATCCTAGATAGGTGACTTTTTAGGGTTGCTTTGTGATTTATAAGATAACTCTTTGTTGTCTTCCTTTTTCCTAGTATCATTACCAAATTAATTTTCCTGAAATCTCTTTGGTCAAGGCATTTCCCTTTTCAAAAGTGTTCGGTGACTTTTTGTCTCCCAGGATAAGTACAAAGATATTGATCTTCTTTGTCCAGGTTTGCCCTCTTTTCAGCATTATCTCATGCTGTTTCCCTTCATGAAATTTCTGTACCCATCAGTACGGTTGATGGCCAGACCTCAGAAATATCCTGTTCCCCAACCATGGGGTTTTGTTGTCATGTCTCACAGCCTGCCCAAGCCTTGCCCGTGCTGAAAGACCCAGTTCAAGAAAGAGGATTCACCATGTTGAAAACAGCAAGAATTGAGAAGCAAATGTTAAAATGTTCATACTGTGACTGCCCAGGCTGGGTGGCAGCACAGGAATGGGGGCAGGTGGTTAAGGAGGGTGGAAGAGCCCATGGCCTTGGTGAGACAGAGGGAGAGACAGCCTTGCACATGGGAGGCTGGGATCAGGGAGGGTAAGATCTGAATTTAAGGAGGTGGCATACTTTGAGGCTGAAGGTGTCTTTGAAAACCAAAGGTCAGAAGAAGAGACAGGGAAAGGATGTAGAATTCTTTGAGCCAGATTCACCTTCAAAGTGGCTTAAAGAGATACAAAGATTATAGACTGTAGGAAAGGAAAGACAGGAGAAGGAGGTGAGCTTCGGGATAGATTCATTGGTAATATGTTTGGATGTCATGAAGATAATTTGACAACAGAATCTCCTTGAATGTGGTGTAAAAACAAAAATAAAGCAAAACATGTAAGAGGCATTGATGAACTCAACCCAAGATCCAGGATATTTAGGATGAGGAAAGTATTTTGATTTCAGAAAATCTAGATTAGAATAAATGGAGTGTCTGTTCCCAACAGAACAGGCTTTCCCAAAAGAGGGACTGTTAGGGCCTGAAGATCAGTAAAGGATTTGATTTGGGTTGAAGTTATACAAGAACAGATAGAAGAGAGTAGATAAGGTATGCTCAGGTTGGAGGATAGATTGGAGACAAATGTTGGCAGTGGAAAACTGCAGCTGAAATATCAATGTCCCAAATCTGAAATAGGACCTGATTGCTGGGAGGGTGCGGACAAGCAGGGACTCTCTCCTGGAGAGGGAGGACTGATGGGCACACTTTCTGATGATCATTCTTCACAGCCATCCATCTCTAGCCCTCTATGCCAGTCACAGCGTCTTCATGGTTTCACTACATTCTGCTATTTCTTTTAACCCATATTTAGGCTCATTTGAATACTTGATCATTTGTAGTTCTGATACTTATTCATTGTTCTGAGTCACTCTTTGCCCAAAGCAAACTGTTGTAGCCTGAAGGGGACTTTTGCAGAAATATGAAACTTGTTACGATTCCCTGCTCTGGTCTTTCCAGCCTAGCTTTCCAATGCAAAGGCAGACTTTAGAGTTTCATCCTTTACAGCTATTAGGAAATAACTGGCCAAGAAAATTATCACAGGTGACATGCAGAATTCATGGTGGCTAATTAGTTCAACTGGAATATCAAGAATGAAGCTCAAGGTGTCATGTTTATAACACAGCTAAGGACAATTTGAAGTTAACTGTGCCTTTTAGAAGGGATTCCTCCTTCACCTTTAAAAGGAAAAAGATGCATTTATTAGTACTTACCTTAAAATCGTTTCTAGTAACATGACCAAATTATAGGCATAGAAATAGGTATAAGATGAAATGTTTCCTTGCACACTTTTTCCTTCTCATAGTTCATCCCTCCTTTTTGTGGAGAAGAAAACCAGGGTTTGTTGCCACTGTGGTTTCCCATTCTGTGTTTCTGGTTACCGTCTAGTGGACCCATCTGTGTGGTCACAGTTGCACAGGTTGGAGAGACACCACTGGGCGGCATTGACCTGTGCTACTTGAGCACTGTAGTGAATTCTCACCTCCTTCAAAGTAGTGATTAGACCTCTGGTAGTTTATATTTTTAGATACATAATTTCCTTTATTGATTCCATACAACTTTGGGAAATAGTACATATGCTTTTATTTTAAACTGAAGAGTTACTTTAGAAATGCCATTTTTTGTTTCCAGAGACTCTAAGGAATTTTCATTTCTGTGACAGATTAACAAGCTGTGAAGATTTTCTCTAGAATGGTAACGTAGCATCTGCCAGGGCCTTCCTCTGGCTTTCTCCAGCTTTCTCATTACAATCATGCCTCGATGAAGGACAGGGGTACCTTGTGAGAAATGTGTTGCTAGGCAATTTTGTCATTGCATGAACACCATAGAGTGCACATACACACACCTACATGGTAGAGCCTACTATGCACCCAGGCTATGTGGTGTTGCCTGTGGTTCCTGGGCTACCAAGTCAATAACATGTGACTGTACTGAATACTGAAGGCATTGGGAACACAATGGTAAGTAACTGTGTACCCTAACATATTTAAACATAGAACAGGTACAATAAACATAAGGTGTACCATCTCATTTGGGACCACCATCATATGTGCGGTTCATTATTATATAGCACATGTCTGTATATTATCTTTGTCCTTTTGTGAAAACCTGTCATTTTGAAATGCTGTCTCTTAGCAAAAGGGATCATGATTCATTGAAATTTTATTTTTCAAATGAAGTGTATTTTTTTAATCCAGAATGTAGACTAGTGGGAAACACACGAAAGAGCTAGACTACTCAAGGGTGATTGGCAGTGGCCTCCTGCTGCCTCTTGCAGTGGGGAGGGTGGAGGGGGAACAGTGGTAGCAAAAGGCCATTTGCTAGCCCAACCCTTCAGGACTTCAGCTAAGTGAGTCCTATCTTGGTATAAACACTATTCTTAGGGACTTCATGTTTATAAGGACAAGTTGAGTTTCACCAGCATAAAAACCTTCAAAAAGCAGTATGAAAATAGTATTAAATAATAAAAATTTTCAATTTGTAGCAATCAGGATAGGTTTTAGTTCAGAAAATATTATGAACCAACCTTTTTAAATTCAGGAAATACAGTTAACTCTTGAACAGTGTGGGGGCTGGGGCACCGCAGCTGCAAATTCACGTCTAACTTGTGGCTCCCCAAAGACTTCCAATGGCCTACTGTTGACCAGAAGCCTTACTGATAACATAGACAGTTGATTAACACATATTTTGTATGTTATGTGTTTCACATGGCATATTCTTATGACAAAGTAAGCTGGAGAAGGGAAAATGTTACTGAGAAAATCTTAAGGCAGAGAAAATGTGTTTACTATTCATCAAGTGGAATTAGACCTTCATCCTGGTTGTCTTCAGGTTGAGTGAGCCCAAGAGTGAGGGGGAGGGTTGGTCTGGCTGTCTCAGGTGCCAGAGATGGAGGAAAACCCACATAGAAGTGGACCCGTACAGTTCAAACCCGTATTGTTCAAGGGTCAGCTGCACAGCGTCCTGGGGTACATACCATCCCCTCTGTTGGCCGCTGTGAAGGAGGAATGCCATTAGTTCAAGGATAGCAAGGTTAGTTCGAAATGACCATGTATTCATTTTGGGGAGAAAATCTATTTGAGCTTGTCAAAATTTTTCTATAGCTTCAAAAATATCAAACTGTAGGAGTTATAAAACTCCACTTATAGAGAATATACTTCTTAGCATTAAGAATTTAGACCTTTTAAGAAAAAGTATGAATGCTTGTTTTAGGTACAGAGCTCTTTTACATCCATTAGTGAAAATTATATCTAAACATATCATCCTGAAACTCAAGATTTCATCATAAACAACAAATTCAAGTTAAAATGAATAAACCTAAGGTTTTTAGTATGAATTCCAGTTTTTTCTCTCTTTTTTAAAACAGAGGCAGTGTAAGAATAATGAGGTCTTATTTTGGTTTGCTTTATTTAATTAGGTTTTCAGGAAATTAGGTAACTTTTTTCATGACTTTTAGAATACAAAAAATTAATATTAGGTCAAATTTTTGAAAAAAATTTACCTATCACTAGGAATTTAGGCAATTAAACTTTTAAAAATAGCATGCAAAAGTTAACGCAATTTAGAAAGCCTTTTTGAAGCAAATGATTTGGTTTTTCGTAAGTAATCTTTTGACTGAAAATCTTATTTTTCCTGTTTTGTTATTTCAAAGGTTTTTTTGTTTGTTTTTGAAGAAGTGACATTTTCCTGGATTAGCGAATTGTTAAAAAGTACATTCTTACTGTCTACATTTTTCCCTTTCTTAAATAAAGCAAGCATTTGTGTACTCACACACTGAAGGAAAAAAGTACAAGTGTTATAAGATAATTAGAACGGTTAGGATAATTGCCTTTTATGGATACATAATGCTTCAGTTGTTTACTGCTAAATGAAATGTAAAAGTGTATATTAGACTAAGGAATAATGTACAAAATAGATCTAAATACAAAGGAAATTGTGTTCTGTCTGAAAATTTGTAGATAGGTCTAAATTAGCAAGAAGAAATTAAGAAGGCTATATACACACTCATTCCCTTATGTGAACACACACACCAAATACACTGAAATGTCCATATTTGGTGCCAAAAATGTGTGGTGAAAAACCAGTGGGATTATCCTTTGTAATAGCTCATTCTTTAAGTTGCATTTCAATAATGCATTGCTGTGAGTTCAGAGAAGATTGTCAATTACAGAATTTTTTTCGTGGTCTAGTATTTGCTTGGTGCCTCAGAGAAAACGGTTGCTCATCTCTGCCCCTCACTGTTCATGTTTGAGAGTATTGTTTGGCTGTGCCAGTGGAACTTATTCTGATAAGCTCACCAAATATCAGGAGTAGCCTCCTTTCAATAACTCCACACTTGTGCATGTGGCTTAGTGGGCCTACCGGTGACTCAGTCATAGCAAGAAAGGGCATCTCATGTCTATGTGACCACGTATCAGGGAACAGATTCTGCATCACCAACCCCAACTTCTACCCTAACACAAAGGCATATGACAAAATGAAACAAAATTGCTCCTCATGCTGCAGTGGCCTACTGTTGACCAGAAGCCTGACTGATAACAGAAACAGTCAATTGACACATATTTTAAAATAAATATCATATTTCTCTAGTTAGGTTTTCTATTTCATTTTATTTTAAAGATGACGAAAACTAAATAGGCTTCTCAAACCTCTGCCTTTTTCAAATTAAGTGAAGTCTTCTCATTTAAAGCTGTTTATACTCAATTTGAAATATGAAACATAGCTTCAAATCCAACAAAGAGAAATATTGCTACCTCTGGATAACACTTGGGGACTTGAGTCCCTGGAAACCTGGCCACTCTGATTGACAACCTTGCTTACTTTGATAGGGTTTACTATACTTAATATGATAGTTTTTAAATTAACTTAGAGAAGAACCTTTCCAAGGGATCTGTGACAAGAGTGGTTAAATACTTAAGTGTTGAAGAAGGAAATAATTTCTCCTGAACTTTGAAAGTGTATTATTACTAATTAATTAAAAGGTAAGTGTAGAATTGATCATTTATCATTTTTAAACCTTTTAAATTGGAATTATAATGAAAAATGCACTCCCCACCCCCTACACACACATACACACATACACACACACACCCCAACAACTCTTTAGGTGCCTACAGATAGGAAAAAAATGCAAACCTGAATTAATCTTGGAGTGAATACTAAAGTTAGTTGGAAAAGGTCCTGAAATGTGTGAGACCTCGAAATATCAATTAACAAACAGTAGTGCCTAAAATGTCTTCTAATAAGTATAGTCTATTAACTAGGATCATTCTTCCTTTGTAAACACCAAAATGAAATTTTGGAAGAAACCTCAGGTGGTCCCGAAGTGCTGTATTACTAGAAAAGGATATAATTGGTGGAAGGGGTGAATGGATAGACAGGAAGAAGCAAGAACCTGAATTTCTGCCGGCTGATGGAAGAAAATGGGTGATCACGTTTTTGCTTCTGAATATTTGATATAAACATCGTAATTAACCTCACCTAAAGAAAACTTGAGAGGCCAGGAGTAGTGGCTCACACCTGTAATTCCAACACTGTAGGAGGCTGAGGCAGGCGGATCACTTGAGATTAGGAATTCGAGACCAGCCTGACCAACGTGGTGAAACCTCATCTCTACTGAAAATACAAAAGTTAGCCAGGTTTGGTGGTGCATGCCTGTAATCCCAGCTACTTGGGAGACCGAGGCATGAGAGTCACTTGAACCTCTCATGGCGGAGGCAGAGGTTGCAGTGAGCCAAGATCGCATCACTGCACTCCAGCTTGGGTGACAGAGCAAGAGTCTGTCTCAAAAAAAAAAAAAGAAAGAAAAGAAAAAGAAAACACAAGAAGAACATTTGCGGGTCCTCAATGATTTGTATAAACACATTCTTTCTGGTACATCCAAAAGGAACTGATTTCCGATTGGTGCAGAAAGTGTGTGGTCACAGAAATGAAAGGACAAGAGAGTTGACAAGAGTAATAAAAGACAGACAACAGAGAATTAACATTGCTGTTGATTTAATTTGGTCACTGGAAATGCAGCATTCATTTTTAGAAGAACGTCTGTCTCTCCATACCAATAATCTGGAGATGGTCACACTTTCCCAGCAGAGAGCTGAAGTGAAGGCTTGGGGGGATGCCTCTGCCTCTTTTCATTTTCTTTCATCTGTATGGCTGGCCAATATTCACGCATTGATTGATTTGGGTTTCTCTCCGCTTCCAATATTTACGTAATACAGTAATAGTCTCAGGAAAGAGTTTGCATGTTCATTATATCAACTTATACAGATTTTTTCTACATTCATCTATAAATTACATATGGGTGGGGGTAGTTCTATTTCTTGCTAATTCCTGAGAGTATTTATTTTAAGCATGTCTTTAATTCAAAGGGATCAAATATGTTATTTTATGGACCATGTATTTAGTATTTCAAGTGTTTTACACAATATTTCACATTTTATCCTTAAATACATGCCCATATAGGTGTGACATTTTATACTCGTATAGTATAAAAATATTAGGCCCGGCGCGGTGGCTCATGCCTGTAGTCCCAGCACTTTGGGAGGCCGAGGCAGGTGAATCATGAGGTCAGGAGTTTGGGACCTGCCTGACCAACATGGTGAAACCCTTCCTGTACTAAAAATACAAAAATTAGCTGGGTGTGGTGACATGCACCTGCAATCCCACCTACTCAGGAGGCTGAGGCAGGAGAATTGCTTGAACCCGGGAGGCGGAGGTTGCAGTGAGCTGAGATCATGCCACTGCACTCCAGCCTAGGCGACAGAGCAAGACTCCTTCTCAAAAAAAAAAAAAAAAAAAAAAGAAAAAAAAATTAGAGGATCCTCGGTGCTTTGTATAAACACACTTTTTACTAAAAACAATTTACAAAGCGTATTTCCAGTTTTGCTCTGGAGTGAGGAAAACAAGTTCCCAGGAACCCAAGTTATCAGAAGTCCACTTTACAAGTGAGGTTGCTGAGGTAGGCAATGTCACAGAGGCCACTGTTGCTTTGATTAGCCCCAAGAACTTTATAGCTCAAAGGTCTCCACACTGCCCCCAACAAGCTTTCATGGAAAACCTGGGACATATATAGGGAACTGTGCTTGGGAAGTACAGAGATCTGGCCCCACCTTGCAGGGAGCTTGCAGCCTTAAAAAGGATGAGCATAGAAACTCTTAGGTACAAATGGGGACTGCTTGCTAAATAGAGGAACTACTAAAATATTACGTGACCCAAGAGAATGGGCCAGTGCTGCAGCACATAGTATTGTCAGCTAAGGCTGAGGTGAGGAGGTGGTCTTCTGCCAAGTCTTGAAGGACAGCTAAGACTGGACTTGATAAAAGAAGGTAAGTAGGAGAGAACTCCAGGCTGAAGTAATGGCATTTATGGAGACTCAGGAGGCTGAGGCGAGAAGATTGCTGGAGCCCAGGAGTTCAAGGCTGGAGTGTGCCATGATTGTGCCTATGAAGAGCCACAGCACTCCAGCCTGGGCAACATAGAGTTCATATCTAAACAATAGTATTAGGCATTTGGGGGAAACCTTAGGAACCTTTTTAAATGGCAGCTGTATTTGCTGTGCATTTGTAAAAGGAAGAAACAGCATGGTGAACCCAGTTTGAGCAGAGCCGCAGGTTGGTTGTTACGCCCCCCTCATTGTCACAGAGCATTCGATTTGTCCTCTGGGCAGATGGAGCTTCTGCTGCTGATGGGCAGGAAATGAAATATTTATCACATTGATGTTATTATTTTTAAGAATTCTTTAAGGAAAGGAAAAGTAATCAATCCACAATAATAATCAACTCCTTAAAGAGAGGAAAAGTATCTTGAGTGTAAATTGATGGGCAAATTAATTTCCCTTTCTTATGTAAAATTGTGACCTGTTAAAAATAATTTACGTAATTTTAGAAAGTAAATTGGATTTTCTTTCATCCTTTATATATGAATGTGTGGTCTTAGGATTGACTATGTACTGAATGTTATACTAGAAACTGAATGATGATTCAGAATAGTACAGCTGATATTCGGTTTCATTAAAGATTAATAGTAGCACGGCCTTGTGTGTTTTGCTGTATCACAAAAAGCAACGTTTAGTGGCTAGCGCCCTGGATTGTGTGTTAGGTGGCAAGACTTCCAGCCCAAGCTGCCACTCACTTGCTGACATTTGTGATCAAGTTAATTTTCCCATCCGTGATAGCAACAGTAATAACATCCAAAACCGGTATACCCAGATAAATGGTAAAGATTAATAAGGTAATATCTGTGGCAGACTTTGGACTTCTTAGAAAAGCATTGAATAAAAAGAGCAGCAGAAAAACCTTCTAGATAGTGTGTCATCAGTTCACTGCATTCTGCACAGAAGGACCACGTTGAGATTCTGTTGTGCAGTGTGAATCCCATGGGTCAGTGAAGGAGGAAGCGGTGACTTTGGGAGTGACTTTGTCACTCATTATTTGAATGACTTTAGGCAAGTTACTTAATTTGACGAATTTGTTTTATCTTTAAGTACTGATAATGTAATTACTCAGACTCGTAAGAATTAAATAAGGTAAATTAATACATTCGCAATCAGAAAATTCTACCTAAATTTCTCTTTTTGTTTTGGCCCTTGTGGGAACATATGTAAAAAGCAGTGTTATATACAACTGACAAAATGGCGTGATAGACCTTAGAATTTGTTGGTCATATTTCTAATTTGGTCATTATTTATTATAATTTCACCATCTCCCTAGTCTTTATTCAGTATTTTTTAAAACTATGCAGCAGTGGAAAAGAAAACATTTTTTATTTTCCTCCTACTTCTTTTCTTCTTCTTTTTTAATGTAAACCCTTCAATTATATCCGCCTCTTATTTCTTATCCTTTGTTTAATATCTGGCATTTAAAGGGGTGGTGCTTTACCTTCATAAAATGCACTTGAAGTTCATTATAAATATAAATATATAAGTAATAAACATATTTATTTTTATAATCATTTTAATAATTATAAACTAATAGCATTAATTTATAATATAATATAAATAATTATTTATAATATAGTTGTTTAAATATATAAATTTAACTTATTTAATATATAAATTTAACCCAATGCTCTTGGGTTCTCATGCGTTAAATCCCTGCCAATCCAGAGTAACTTAGGAAAAGATCCTCTTGATAAAGTTGATCATTAAATTTTAAAAAGGGGGCCCTTTTACTTCCTTTTGAAAATCTTAGGATAGCAAGAATTGACACTTACAAAGTCTTATTGCCTATAGCAAAAGGCTTAATGATGCCTGTTACTATATATGAATCATTCATTTATCATTAACTGTTGGCATCAATGCTCCTTAGCCATTTTTACCGAATTAGTTGTGACAAAAAGTGTCCGAAGTATTTGTGCTTATTACTTTCCACTTAAATAAAACTGCACCCTCACCCCCATCTTTGTTTCGTGCACGTGGCAGAGGTCATCCGCAGTCCTCTGTCCAAATAACCATTCATTTACTTTGAATTATGGCAGTGGGCTGCTCGGTGTTCGTGGGCTCACAGGTGAGCGTGGGTAAAGAAGGAGAGAGAGTCCAGGCACAGCCTTTTCAGTATTTCTGCACACTGTGTCTGAAGGATAATGCATGTGGTCAAGAAGAATTTTCCTAGTCTAGACTGTGTAAAATTTGAGGGGGGGGGAAGTCTAAGACTTCTGCAATGCTCCAAATTGTTTTCCAAATGAGATTTTAGCAAGGTGAAAATACCTTTCAAAGGATTTATACCCCCATGAGAATTTTCTAAAATCTTTTTAAACATAAAATATTCTCCCAGCTACTGGAGTGTTTCGGGTGTCTCTGCCTAATCAGCGGCCTCACTTCCTGGTCTCTCAGTACTGGCTTGGTGCACTTACAGCCCAGTCATGGTTTATTGACATTGTGCTGCACACTATTCTTTCCGACTTTTTTCTCCCACATTTGTTTGACAATTTTGTTCGTTGGTGATAATGAAAGAAAAAAAAAAAGTGACAGCCACCCAATACAGTCAGCACCCATTTTGCATGTCGTTGCTCTGTGGCAGAGGTGGGCACAGAATCTGAACGTGCGCGGTGAAGTACTGTTCAGTGCAGTTCTGTGTGGGACTCGGATTTGTAAAGCCTCTGCGCTTGTAATTCACCGAAGTTTCCCAGACACAGTTCCAGTGGCACATTTCAAACCTTTGGTTTCCAGTGCAGGACTTGGTTGTAATTACATGAACGTAATTGCATGGGATTCTGGTGGGAAACAACTGTCAGAAGGACTTCAAGAAAAGGTTTAGAGCCTGGGGTCTTCTGAGTAGCAGTACCTGTTGACTGACCTGCTATGTGTTGTGTTAGAAAATTATGTTGGAAAATACCTTGTGTACTTGGTGACAGTTAAGCCTTTCTGAGCCAGGCATGTGTTAATATGATATGGAGGCTTCAAACAGTCCTACAGCTGCTGTGGTATATTAGTTAAGCTTTTTTGATTCCAAGTAACAGAAACCAAGTGATTTGTGCTTAAGCATAAAAGAGACATATATATATATTTATTTTAATTTTACTTTAATTTCCAGGATACATGTGCAGAGTGTGCAGGTTTGTTACATACATATACATGTGCCATGGTGGCTTGCTGCACTATCAACCCGTCATCTAGGTTTTAAGCCCCGCATACGTTAGGTATTTGTCCTAATGCTCTCCCTCCCCTTACCCCTCACCCCTCACCCCTCGAAAGGCCCTCGTGTGTGTTGTTCCCCTCCCCGTGTCCATGTGTTCACATTGTTCAACTCCCACTTATGAATTTGAACATGCTGTGTTTGGTTTACTGTTCTTTGTTAGTTTGCTGAGGATGATGGCTTCCATCCTCACCCTGCAAAGGACATGAGCTCATTCTTTTTTGTGGCCGCATAGTATTCCATGGTGTGTATGTACCACATTTTCTTTATCCAGTCTATTTTGGTAGAGATAGGGTCTCACTGTGTTCCTCAGGCTGGTCTTGAACTCCTGGGCCCTAGCAATCCTCTTATCTTAGCCTCTCAAAATGCTGGAGCTACAAGCATGAGCCACCGTGCCTGGCCTAATTTTGTTCTAACATCTCAGTAAATTATGACTAATCAGTGGATATTTTCAGGTAAAATATTAATTCTATTAATGTTATGAGCACATACATGTATAGATTTGTGGAATAAAATTTGTACTTTGTGGTGTTACATTTGAAAATAAAAATAAAATTTAATAATGAAAAATAAAAGAAGAATACAGGCCTCCCTCATAGGGAGGACTGGTCTGGGACTCGGAAGCCTGTCTTAAGCCAGTTCTCTGTGTTCCCCACCCCCACGTCTCTGCCTCCCTTCATTTTTTCTTCTCTCTGAGGGCTGTCCCAGGGACAGGGACACTGTAAATAAAGTAATCTCTGAGATTTATTTCTGTAGAGGAGAGGGCCAGTTCAAAAGACTCACTGTGACTTACCAAAAACACCTGAAGCCATCATATGGCGCATGTGTTGCTCTTGATGCTTCTTGCTTTTACCCTGCTACACCCCACATGAGTAAGAGTGCAAGACTGAGCTATTTAGGGTGCTCCAGGCAGAGAAGGCATGGAAGCTTGGAAAGCGTTTTCTAAGTCTTTTCTGCTACCTTTAATTTTTGCTCATTACTGTTTGTATATAATCCCTATCGTTTCATAGCTCCTGGCACAGTTGTAAATCTGAATCTTGAAGGGACCTCTGAAGGTCACTCAGACACAGTCACCCAGACAGAAACCGTAACAGGTCTCCACCCACCATTATTAAATCACGCGTATGGTTAGGAAGTGCTCGCCTTGTAAAGTTAGTGACGGCTGGGCCACTCCTAACTGCGCTCCTGTTGATCTAGGTCCGTCTCTCTGTAGCTTCCTTCAAGGTGCACATGTTCCCTCTGCAGCAATACAGAATAAGGCCTGGCCTTATCAATGACTTCAAATTCCTGAATATGTAAGAAGTCACTCTGTCATTCACTTAAAGATACTTAAATGCCTGATGTTTACCGGGCAGTGATTAAATGCTATGGATGTCAGGTTTTAAAATGTTTGGCAAACATTTGGAATAGCAACTGGACAAGCTTCTGAGGAAATGGGAGAGGTCAGAAGAGAAGTGGAAGCTTTCCAAGAACACCTCAGCCCCAGGAAGACTAGCTATCATCAATCTGATGCAGCAACATCCTCTTTATTCAGAGTCACCCAGTGGTTTACAACGTCCTTGACATGCGAGCCAGAAGTCACAATGAAAGGTTAGCCCTCTAATATAGGAATGTAGGGTCCACGTTGCAGAGGCGATGGAAGGACAAGAGCCAGGGCATTGCAAGTGACAGTGAGGATCATGGATGGGATAAGCCAGGCTACCCCAGCTAGGGAGGAAAAGAGGGAAAGGTCAGAAGAAAGGGGGCTGATAGCTGGGAAGAGATGGACAAAGAGACTAAAAGTTCAGTCAAGTGAATTTAGAGAGGACATTAATCCTGGGTAATATAATAATAAAATACTTGTATAAAGTTCTTGTATGTTCTCAGGAGTAGGGGTTGCTGATACCATGTACCAATGTGGAAGAGAGAGATACAGGCTGACTGGTTTCAGAAAAAGACCATATTGGTCGTCTAATGTGTATTTAACTTAGGATAATACTGGATATAGTTTTCATGTAAGTAGTGTAAGTTTGCATTCATAACTTGGCATAAAGTGTTTTATCTCAAGAACTTACTTAACTTACTCTTTAAAGTTCATTGCAGCCAATTGGTGCACAAATAGTTTTAGAGTGTTCTGTTGTTTTTCGTGAGAATTAGACTAAGTAATATGAGAGGAGTCTTAAAATGTTAAATGAAAAGGTTCAGTTTTAGGCAATTTTCGAGAGCTCATCATTTTCAAGCAGAGGAAAACTTTTTTAAAAACATTATAGAAGCCAACTGGAATTGAACATTTTAAAAATTGCTATGGGTAATGTACAATGTAGATAATAATTCTTTCCCAAGTTACAATGGGAAATTATCAGAAGACACACACACGCGCGCACGCCCACCCCTCCTATGAGTGAACCATTTTCTGGCTTTGGATTTATTCTGTCTTTAATGAGTCATTTTTAAGTATGTGTTTTAATCAATAGGAGTGCTAATTACTCATAACTGCTTCAAATTATTATGTACTTATTTTTCATGGGCTACATGTATGCCTTTAGGTTGGTGTCATGGGTCCATAGGGACAGAAAACACGGAAGGTGCTATACTTGCTCTTAGGAAATCTCACATTGGTCTGTGTGTTATGAGGTCAGAAATGACTTTTAATGTCTGGTATGAGGTGAGCTCTGTTTTTGTTTTATTTCTTTAATTTCTGCTTCTTTTAGTATTAGTAGCCTTATTTATTGATTTAAGCATTGTTAGCTGATTTTTTTCCTTTATTTCAAGTAACTGAAAATTTAAATGTCACATTTCTGACAGCCGTATCGTTTGGTTGGTCTCCACCATTAGTTTCTCTTGGGGCCTGATCGATCGTTCACAGTTTTGGCTGTCATTCTTACTGCCCCATGGCTGTGGGTGTTTCTGTCAAAGAGGACTGTGAATTGCGAATACAGTGGCAGTTTCATGGCTTGTTGGCAAGGTGACCATGTAATTTGTCATCTGAACAAAGGTGCTTTGGGCTAATAACAGTGATGCAGGACAACATGCTTAACCCATTTCAAACCAGGACATATGGGCACTCAACTTATCGGTGACCATTTTGCAGTTCAGAGCCTTAAATTTTCCATGTTTCAGCAAATCACTCTCTTACATAAGACTGCACTTTTCACACCAAATTCCAAAGATTTGGAAACCCAAATCATTTTTTTTTTAACTGAGACAGAGTCTTGCTTTGTCACCCAGGCTGGAGTGCAGTGGCGTGATGGACTCACTGCAGCCTTGACTTCTGAGACTCAAGCGATCCTTCCACCTCAGCCCCCCCAGTAGCTGGTACCACAGATGCCTGGCTAATTTGTGTTGTTTTAGGAGAGACAGTGTTTCACCATGTTGCCCAGGCTAGTCTGGAACTCCTGGACTCAACTGATCCTCCTGCTTTGGCCTCAAGTGGTCTTCCTGCCTTGGCCTCCCGAAGTGCTGGTATTATAAGCATGAGTGACCACACCTGGCCCAAATCTTACTTTATATGCAGAACTATGTGGTAGAAGTGGTGCCTTCCTAGAATAGCAGTTTTAATCAGGGCTAAATATTGTGCAGTACTCTTTTTATATTTGACATATTTTAATGGAACATGACCCAAAATGTGCATTTTTTTAGATAAAATTTTGGGTCTTCAGAGAAATACCATGTTTGCAGCAAGTTGCTTAATAGAGCACCCCTAGGCCTCTCTGGTCTCTCTCCACTTAGACCAAAGTGATACTTCGGTCTGCAGGTTTAAAAAGAGCTGACTTAAGTGACCATACATTTTGAGGATAAGAAAAACTGATTAACTCTGGTCTGAAAACGTTTGGACATTCCTGCTGCTCTTCTTTTGTTGAATAGAGACATAAAGGTTATGACTGGGGGGATGGAGAAGACCACTGGGGTCTCGCATCGCTCTTACAAATCTGCCTGATTAGGTGCCAGGCGAGGTTTCTTCTTTGAGTTACTCGATGTCTTTAAACCTTCTGGTAAAAGGTGAATACACTCAAGGAAGGTGTTCGTTGATTCATTTAACAATTATGTTTGGTGTGCTTATTTTTTATATCCGTATTTTATATAACATGAAGTGTTTACAGTAGCAGAAACATAAGAAATGAATTATTTCAACAGTTGGTACCATATTAGGGAGAGAACTTTGTTTAGGAAAATATCTTGACCTAAAACCTGAGGTCACAGTTTTTCAAGGGAACAAAAGTAATTAAACCATTCTGGATAGAGACAGAGTTTTGAGGATGGGAGGAGTGAAAGGAGATAGGACTGAGCTTTAAGGTAAAAACTCCAAGGATTTCTTTTCAATATTTAGTTGTCTATCATGAAGCCCTTCCAGTCTACTCCCTGAGAACTTCAGTTATGTATGCTGCACAGGTAAATGCCTGTGTCAGAGACTTTCCAGGGAGAGCAGAAGGAGAAAGGTGCTTTTTCAGTGAATGTGTGTGAAGCCCCAGTATACTTGAGCATTCACAAGATTCATCAAGACAAAGATTTGAGCAGGAGCTCAAAGCCCAAAGAACAAATGTATTCCCACCTACTCAAAACTCAGACAAATTGCTAGGCTCAAATGCAAGGCACCTTTAGATCAAAGTGCAGGGTTGAAGATAATTTCTTTTCTGTTCAGAGACGGGATTTCTCAGCTTACCTCTGGGTTGAGTTTATAAGACTTTTATGCCTCCTTGGAAAGTCTGAGAACATCCTAGTAATCAGGGATAAATTTAGATAAGTGGAAGCAGGTGATACAAACGCCAGCTTCTTTTCCATTTGCATAGACATATCCAAGGCCATGAATCCTTTGACATGGGCCAGAAGTTCTAAGTGGAATGGTACGAAGGAATTAAAATGACATGTGTAGCAACAGAAGAATATGTGAACTACAAGAAATTGGGATACAAAATCACAGCATTAAGAGTCTCAACAGAAGTGTGTTGAACAATAAACAGCAGTTTTGTTTACTTCATGCTGAATCTTGGTATGTAGCATATTATTTCAACATCATTTCAGTTATTACTGTATTTTCAAATATTCATATGCTTAAGCTGGGCACAGTGACTCATACCTGTAACCCAACACTTTCACAGGCTGAGGTGGGTGGATTACTTGAGGTCAGGAGTTCATGACCAGCCTGGCCAACATGGTGAAACCCTGTCTCTACTAAAAATACAAAACATTAGCCAGGTATGGTGGCGCACGCCTGTAGTCCCAGCTACTTGGGCGGCTGAAGCAGGAGAATCACTTTAACCCAGGAGGTGGAGGTTGCAGTGAGCCAAGATCGTGCCATGGCACACCAGCCTGGGCGACAGAGTGAGACTCCATCCCAAAAAAAAAACAAAAAAAGGAAAAAAAGGCTTAAAATAGAACAAAGCTTGTCATTTTTTTAAAAATATGACTCATTTGGTGTGGTCTTGTACAATAAGGCATTAACTTGTGGAACTAGTGATATATTCATAAACAAACCATTTTCTCTGTCAAAGAATCTTTTTAAAATATAGATATTGGATACCCAAGTTATTAGTATTTATTATGACACAAATAGATACCCATTTTTACTGGCTTATATTCTTCTGTATTGTGTGTATGAAATAAAGAGCATTTCCGTAAGTTTGAAAATACTCATTCCTTCATCATAAAACAAAATTCACTTCTAACAAAGAACTATAAAATACTGTAAAAGTTAATTAAGTCTTGATTTATCCATTTAATGATTAGCCTTTCAGGATTTCAGTGATATATAATTCAATCTTTTTATTATCTTAATATAAATAAGTTTGACAATTATTTCATGATCCTAGTTGCATTCAATTTTTACTTAGTGAGATGGCCTGATATTTAATTCTTATTCCAGAATGAGAAACATATCGCTTAAGATAATAGAAGTCCTTGCTGCTTTAGCATATGAGAGTGATTAGGATTTTACATTCCTCTAGAATCTGTTTTATATGGAAATGTGTACACTTGTAGGGTGATAACCTTCATAAGTCATTTGAGATTTCTACTTAATCAGATTCTGCCCATTTCTGCTAACATACTGCATAGCCATATACATATGTGTATAAAAGTACTTATTTATCAGTCAGATGTTAAAGAGACTTCCCACATAGCAAAATAACAAACCAGCATAGAACAGGAAGACCATTAGCCTTTAAAAGTTGATTTTAGTAGAAGAGCATAATTTCTGAATTAGTATGGAAGATTAGATAAAGAAGAACCAAGTGAAAAACTATCAGCTTACTGCAGTTTTAGAAAAACGGTCGACTAGATACAAAGACAAGTTGTATATTTAAAAAAAAATTGCAAATAAATACGTAGAATTTATCACTGGGTCACTTTTCATCTGTCAGCCATTTCTTCCATCTCTGGCCCCAACTCCTGTCTTCTGTCTCTTCTTGACACCTCCGTCTACCCGATCCCTTCTCTGTTATCTCCTATCACTGCCCCCTGGTTGGTTGTCTTTATGCACATGGCCATTCATTGTTTCTTTCTTTTTTTGTTTTTTTGTTTTTTGAGACAGGGTCTCGCTCTGTCACCCAGGCTAGAGTGCAGTGATAACAATCTGGGTTCACAGCAACCTCCGCCTCCCGGGCTCAAGTGGTTCTCCTGCTTCAGTTTCCCAAGTAGCTGGGATTACTAGCACATGCCACCACACCAGGCTAATTTTTGTATTTTTAGTAGAGATAGGGTTTCGCCATTTTGGCCAAACTGGTCTTGAACTCCTGGCCACACATGATCCTCCCACCTTGGCCTCCCAAAGTGCTGGGAATACAGGTGTGCACCACCATGCCCAACGCATTGTTGCTTTCGAAACACCTTCCAGTCTAATTATCCATCCTGATAATCATCGTTAGGTGTGTAGATCCCTAATCTCATAACCTGATTTTCTTCCTGGAGAGGATCAAGTGGATACTAGCATAATGCTTGGCCCTTAGTCTCACTCCCAGAAAATTTATTAAATAAATGGAAATACAATACATGTATTTTTCTGTTTAGAGATAGCACCTTCAGCATGTTTTTAATTCATGGGCATTTTCAATATGAACTGTTGTCCAGAACTTGCCCCTTAAAACCATATGTGTAAACCATATGTGTAATACTTTCTATGCTGCCTCCCAGAGCCCAACTTAGCAGTTGCCTTAGTCAATAAATTATTCATTAATTAAGCTAGTATTTATTAAATACCTACTCTATCAGACACTGGAGTTAGGGGGTCATTGTAGTAGTCAGGGTAAAAGAAGAGCCCATTTCTGCCTTGCTAGCATATCAGCTGGCTGAATAACAGTAGCATTTACTGAGAGAGCACGAGGAAGATGAAGTGCAAAGATCGTGAATGTAGTTATGACAGTGTCTCCTTCACCACCGCGCCCTTTATATTGGCAGTAACATCTCAAATGCTGGCAAGATCAATGACTTTTAATTTATATTCTTTGATTGTTACTTGTAGAGCACTCTAATCCCACTGAATCCCTCAGGAAATGGACGTGTAGGTCCTTCATTCTCTTTCTCACCAACACCAGGGCTGGGCCTTCCCTATGCAATGGCTTACTGCCTGTATATCCTACATGGAGGCTGTGGTAACTTCCTGTCTGGTTCATTCATATGGATTCTCTTGCCTCAAGGTCAGTTTGACCACCCTGACATACCTACCTGCCTGCCTGGAGTTCCTGCCCTCATACCTGCCACGCGTGGAGCGCCCCTCCCCCACACCTGCCCTGCCTGGAGCACCCCTCCCCCACACCTGCCCTGCCTGGAGCACCCCTCCCCCACACCTGCCCTGCCTGGAGCACCCTCCCCCACACCTGCCCTGCCTGAAGCACCCTCCCCCACACCTGCCCTGCCTGGAGCACCCTCCCCCACACCTGCCCTGCCTAAAGCACTCTCCCCCACACCTGCCCTGCCTGGAGCGCCCCTCCCCCACACCTGTCCTGCCCGGAGTGCCCCCCCACACACACCTGTCCTGTGTGGAGCACCCCTCCCCCACACCTGTCCTGCCTGGAGTGCCCCTGCCCCACACCTGCCCTGCCTGGAGTGCCCCTCCCCCACACCTGCCCTGCCTGGAGCACCCCTCCCCCACACCTGCCCTGCCTGGAGCGCCGCTCCCCCACATCTGTCCTGCCCAGAGCGCCCCCCGCACACACACCTGTCCTGCCTGGAGTGCCCCTTCCCTACACCTGACCTGCCTGGAGTGCCCTCTCCTCATGCTTGACCACTTTCTGTCTACTCTTCCAGTCTTAGCTGGAATGTCACCTCTTTTGGGAAACCATCCTGCACTGGCTGCCTGCCACTATCCCCCGACATCCCCACTGAGAATTCCTTCCTTCCCTCTCTGTGCTCTTGTGTATCTTTATATGCCTCTATCACTGTCCTGATAAACATCTGTCATTCTCAGCAGTTTACATGTCAGTCTTCTCCACCAGTGTGAGCTCCTTGAGAATAGAGATTGTGTCTTATACACTTAATCAATTTAGTATCTTCAGCATCAATATAGTGCCTGGCACACAGTGAGCCTGCAGGAAATACTTGGCTGAATTGAGTGTTTTCCTCCTGATGTCTTCCCAATGTCCATAGGACGAGACTGAAACTTTCCTGCCCTCTGTGTGATCTGACCGTCCGTGTGGTTGATCTGACTGTCCGTGTGGCCGAGCTGGCCTGTCTGCATGCCTCGGCCCTGCGATCCAGTTGCATTCCATGCACCGCGACCTTTTGCTAGTAATGTTATCCTTGCCCAGATGTGTTCCTTCTTTTTCCCTGCCAAGTGAACAGCACAGACTAATCCATTCCTGTAAGCAAGAGCACAGGTGTCACCATCTTTAAAAAGCACACAAATCGCTGTCGATCTGTGTTATGTCTCTCTTCTCAGAACCTTCAAGGAAGATACTGCATATGCTTTGTACAATACAGTGTGGACATCATATGCCATCTTTATTCACATAGTCCATGTAGATTACATTCATGCCCACCATAAAAGAAGACACTTTTTGAGCCTAAAAGTTGTACCTTATACATCTTTAATTTTCCCAGCAGCACTGAACATAGTTTGAGGCCTTAAGCTGGGTAACAAGTAATTGTTGCTGTAAGCAGAACGGAGTGGAAAGTGATGTGAGAGCCTAGTCCCTGGAACAATGGTTTCTCAACATGATTTCAGGGAGTGTCCAAGAGTTCTTCCCTCCCCCAACCATGGTCTGTCAGTGTGAGAATTTGCCCATAACCACACATAAGGAATACTATGTCAAAGTGACCGTGTTAGTGGCATTTCTTAGTGTGTGTTCCAATAGTAACAGCCTGTGGACCTTGGGCTTATTTTGAAGTTCATCCGTCTATTTTAGTATAATACATTTTGAAATACTAAGTTATTTCAATTCCATTATTGAAAATTTTTCTCTGTTCTGTGTAGAACATAGATGGGATCCCCAAAATTAGGTGTTTTCTCTCAAAATGTGTGTGAAATAGCATCAACTTTACAAATAATCCAAAGACAACATGAGGTGATTCAACTGAGATTCTTCGCATGGTGACAGGTACACAGTAGGTCCTCGATATGTTGATTCATGAATGAGACAGTTATTAAACTTCGGAAAGATTCTTTACATATGTTGTATATAAAAAATCACAAATTCTGTGTCATAAAATCTCACAAAAGACGAGTTTGTACCGTTAATGATAGAATAAAATGCCTGTGTACTACCCAAAATTTTCCTAAATTTCGACATTGAACACTTGTGTTTTCTTTATACTTTGGGTCTTTTTCTCCATTTTTGGAAGAGTATGTGCTTGTTTGTATTTTACTCCCTCCTTGGAAACCAGTTGCCCATTCATTTGATCTTTGAGAAACTTAAGCAATTACTTAATATTTATTTGTATCTTTGCAATTTTGGTGTAAGTTTCGTGTTGCATAGGCTGTTCGGTAGTAAACACTTTATCACTCTTAAATCTTCACCCACTTGAAGATAACTGATGTAACCTACTGGAAATTAAGGCTGTAAATTTTCAGGTAGGGATTTCAGTGTTGCTGCAATCAATACTTTGCAGATAGTGCTAACAGCTTTTTCTATGAAATATGTTGGCTCGTGGGTGGAAAATCAATGTCTAGGAATGAAAAACAGGTGTCAAGTTTGATAGGGACATCATGCGTTTGATATTTGGAGGCCAGAGGAGCCTGTCAACAAACACAGCAGTAATTCTATCAGATGCAGTATGTGTGGAATTAATGAAAATGCCAGAAACAAAGCAGTCTGGACAGCAAGCTAGTTCTGCAAAAAACTCAGGGCAAAAATGGATCTTCCTCTTGCACCTTAAGTGAATGAATTACAGAAGGACATTGAAGTAGAGTTCAAACGAAGGCATGTTTGCAGCACTATAGAGTCTGACAGGAGGAAACAATAGGCGGGGGAGTAAGAGGTAGCCACACCACCCCACTCAAAGGGACTCTGCCAAGTGTCCGGCAGATGTCCGGGTGCTGTAATAGAGGGCTGTGATTTAATTTGGAAGTTGCTGAACCCAAGCCAATCAGCAATCTTTTCTAAGCCAGTCAAGCTTGGCCTCATTCAGAAGTTGGTGGAAAATGATGAAGGCCTGAGTGAGCCAAGAAGAGAGAAGGAACGAGGGATAAACAACTGAAGACACACTGATAACATGCAAAACACTTGCCAAATATGGCGACCATCAGTGTCCTACGATAGAGAGGATGCACAGTTATGCGGTATTAGGGAACTATTTGCGCATTCAATAAATTAGGAGGAAAATAATGTTAAAAAAAGGAGACAAAATTATTAGTCATTGTTGTTCATAGTATTCTCTTCCTGGAAAATGTAGAAGAAACCACTGAAAATCAATTAAAACTGTTACAAGAGTCCTGCAAATACATAGTTACAAAATAACAGATATAAAAACCAGTAACTCTGGAGCCATATTGCTTGGATTCTAATTCTGGCCCTACTACCTATCAGTTATGCAAACTTGGGCAAGTGTCTTAACATTTGTGCCTCAGTTTCCTCATGTGTAAAAATGGGGATTGTTATGCATATTAAATAAATTATTACATGTGAAACCTCATAATAGTGCCTGTTACACAGTTAGTCCAACATAACGTTTCCTCTTATTGTTGTTTCCACTGCTATTCCTAGCTTTCCTATAATCTTCCTAGAAAATGTAATTAAGATTTCATTTACAGTAGCAATAAAGAGTATACAATACCTAGGACAAAATCTAACTAGAAATACTACAGTAAATGGAGGAAGCCTTTATATTTTAGAGATGTCAGTTCTCCCAAGAGTAATCTACAATTTTAATATAATTTCAATTAAAATCCCAACAAGAATTATGAAGACTTGCAAAATATTTTAGAAGTTTATTTGGAGAAGTATGGGCATGTGAAACTAATAAAAATAAATTGAAACAGAAGCATTCAGGAGAGGATGATTTGCTCCATCATATATTTAAATATGTTATAGCTCAGTGGGATAAAGATAGAAAATACAAGCATATTAAATTCTTAAAAGTAGCATTTCATACATAGGTAACCAGAAATGAGTTATTTACTAACTGGTTTGGGGCAGCAGAATTATCATTTGGAAAAAAAAATACAATTAGATTAACCCCATATAGATTAAGGTTTAACCCATATATACTGAGGTTTAACCTCATAGAGATTAAGGTTTAACTGAAACAGATGAAGCCTTGGAAGTACTAAAAAAAAAAAAGGATAGGCAAATATTTTTAGTAGTTATGAGCATTGAAAAGCCTGAGATTCTTCTCAGTATGATCTCAAAATTCATCACCATTAAATAAAAGATTGCTGAATTTGACTACATAGTTTTACATCTATTTATACAAAACTATTTTTAAAAGAGAAGGGCAAATGACAACCTAGAGAAAAAATTTTGAATTTGAAGTAAAAATAGCTTCAGTCTATTCTGGGGTCTTAAAAAAATCAATTAAAAAGTGAGTACTATAATATAAAACTGGGCAAAGGACTATAACAGGCAATTTGTGAAAATAGAGATAAAAATACCTGTTAAACATATTTTAAAAGTCAGCACCAGCTCTCAGCATAGATGTAAATACTATACATACCCTATATGTATAGTGTCTATACACTCTATGTACAGACACCATACGTATAGGGTATGTGTGTGTGTGTGTATGTATGTATAGACACTCTACGGTCATGTGTCACCCAACAATAAGGATGTACTCTGAGAATGTGTCTCTGGCCATTTCATGGTTGTGCAGGCATCGTAGCGTGCACAGACACAAACCTAGATGGTAGAGCCAACTACACACCCAGGGTGTATGGTGTGACCCATTGCTCGTAGGCTACAAACCTGCACAGCATGTGACTGTACTGAATACTGCAGGCAACTGTAACACAATGGTAAGCATTTGTGTAGAAAAGGTACAGTAAAAATGTATTGTAATCTTATGGGACCACTGTCTTATACACAGTTGGTCATTGACCAGAATATCATTCTGTGGGACATCACTGTATAGATTTGTTCATGTCTATCAAATCGAAAAGTTTGTTTTTAAATGATAGTACCTGTATTATGGACTAATAACCTTTCACTGGTTATTGTAACAAATTTCTAACTTCCTAACACGAACTTCTAACCTAAGGCAACAGAAATTTATTCTCACACAGCCTGCAGAAGTCTGAAATCAAGGTGTTGGCAGGGCCGTGCTCCTTTCAGAAGCTTTAGGGCAGATTCCATTCCTTACTGCTTCTAGCTTCTGGTGGTTCTCGCCAACCGCTGGTTCATGGTTTCACCACTCCAGTCTCTGCCTCCATCTTCATGTGGCCTTCACTTCATTTGGCTTTCAAATCTCCCTTGTGTGTCTCCAGAAAGATGCAGATTATTGGATTTAAGGTCAACCCATGTAATCTAGGATGGTCTCTTCATCTCTAGATCTTTACATTAATTACATGTGGAAAGATTTTTTTTTTCCCCAAACTAGGTCACATTCACAGGTTTTGGGACACAGACTTATCTTTTGGGGAGCCACTACTCAGCCCACCCTCTGACCCCAAAACATGGTCCCCCATCCCATGTGTAAAATACATTCACCCTATCCCAACATCCCTAAAAGTCTCAGCCCTCTATAGTGTCAAATCTAAATCCAAAATCCCATTTAAATATCTTCAGCTCAGAAATACCAAGTTTCATCATCTAAATCATCTGAATCAGATATGGCTGAGCCTCTGGGCATGATCCATCTGTGGGCAAAATCCCCATTCATCTGTAGACCTGTGAAACTAAAAAACAAAAGTTACCTGCTTCTAAAATACAATGGTGGGACAGGCATAGGATAGATACCCTAGTTCCACAAAGGAGAAATTGGAAGGAATAAAGGGGCCACAAGACCCAAGCTAGTTTAAAATGCAGCAGAGCAAACTCCATTATATTTCAGAGCCTAAGAATAACACTCTGTGACCCAGTGCTCCACTCTGGGCTCACAGTTCTGCCAGCTCCTGCCTCTCAGTTCGAGGCTGTCCCCTAAGGATTGTTTTCCTTTTCCTTGAACAATAGTGTATATTTTCAGCCAAGTGGCTCTCTCAGCCTGTTTTCTTCCTGTAGAATTCCAGAAGTCTGACAGCCTTCCTTCATCTCATCCTGTCTCTGTCCTCATTCTGTCCAAGCTGGTAGTGTTTGTGCTGATGCAACATTTTCACAAGCCTAGTGAGTCTCCTGTGTATGTTAGAGGATCCAGGTCATTAAACAAGAGAGGCCTCCATGGAATTTTCGAGGATAACCCCATTCTTATTCCTGGCTTCTGCTGACATGGCGGATTGGCTCCATGAGTCACACACCTAATCCCCTTAGCAAACGGCTGTCCAGCCATTCCCTTGACCCCTCTCCAGAGCACCTTTCTCCACAGTGGACCGCCTAATTTTAATATCCTTTGCAATCTGGATAGCCAAGAATCTTCCAGACTATCAAGTGCTGATGTCTTTGGCTTAACGGTTTCTTTCTCAATTCGTCTCTTTTCCACTTCCATTTTATTATAAACAGCCATGAGAAACCAGGATGCACCTTCAAAATTTGGCTTGGATATTTCAGCTAAATTGAACAAAACGTTTAATTCTTAGGTTTATTTATCTGTGAAGAAAAATAAATCATGCAGAAAAAGTATAATCATCCCTCAGTATCCATGGGGGATTAGTTCCAAGACTGCCCCCCTCATCCCCACCAGGACACTAAAATCTGCAGCTACTCAAGTCCCTGATATAAAATGCTGTGCCATGTGCACATCCTCCTATAGCCTTTAAGCCATCTCTAGATTGTTTATAATACCCAATACAATGTAAATACTGTGTAAATAGTTCTTATACTATATTGTTTTTTATTTGTATTATTTTTAATTTTTTTCCCTTTTTCAGGCCAAGGTTGGTTGAATCTGCAGATGCAGAAATTGCAGATATGGAGGGCCGGCTGTACCTATAAAAAGAGGGCAGATCCCATGTTAATGTATTCTGTCCACAAAAGAAAGAAACACAAACTGGAGAGGTACAAGGAAACTTTTGGAGATGACAGATGTGTTTATTACCTTGATTGTGGTACAGGGGCACATGGACATACCCAAATTCATCACATTGTGTACATTAAATATGCACAGTATTTAATATCTCAGTTATTTTTTAACAACTCTGTTTTTTAAAAAATTGAGGTTCAAGGTGAATAAGGAAATAAGCTACTTGAAATGATTTTAGAATACTGACATATTTATTTTACCTCAGTGTATATCTTATTGAGTATCTTGGACAAAGCACCTATGCCTCAGTAAGAATGAGGTGCCAAAATGGAGTACACACTCCAAATATTATTGAAATACAATGAAAAAGGATAGTTTCAGGCTGAGTAGCCACATCGTGCTGGAGGTTGCATCAACCGGTGGTGTTTACTGTGAGAAAGGAAGACTTGGGGGATCATGATAGCCCCTGGCATGCGTCAGGGTACCTCCGGGGAACAGAAGGATAAAAATTATTTTGTTTGGTTTCAAAGGAAAAGATGGGTTGCTTCAAGGAGGCTGTTCTGGCACAATAGAAAATATTCTACACTCTGATTTGTCCGAAGCAGCAACTACTGCCCCAAGGCAGTGCATGCTGAGACAGAAGACAAAGTAACCTTTTAGAGACTTTTATAGAGGGGCTTATGCATTGGGTAAGTAGTTGTACTAAATTGTCCTTCATTCCTTTTTAACACTTAAAACAGTGGGAACCCAGGCTGTAGGTAGAAGACCTCTTTTCCTATGTAGTTTCTCTAGCTGTATAAGTTCCTCAAGGGAGGAGGATTGGCTAAGGTGCAAAAATGGTAAATGGAAAGTACTTTGTTCCCAAGTAACTTTATTATTTTGACTGCAGCACACAATGATTTTTTGTGGACAGAATGTAATGTGTGGGCACTCAGCTATACGTGGATTAAAAGTTATGATTTCTCAGAGATGTCGTTAACCATGGTTGGATTTAAGACCAGTTTGCAGAACCAGGCGAATGTCTCAGGCACTCTCTGACTTCTGCGCGATTTCCTCTCTTGTTACCTGAGCTCCTGCAACATTGAAGATTTAATTTGGATGCTTCAGTTGAGTGCACATGTAATGTGGGTATATCCAAATTGGATATGTGTTGTTGTGGCTCAAAGATGGACGTATTTACAACTGATTAGGCAAATATAGTTCTTCTCATATCTACAGTGGCATAAATTTTAAATGCAGGAAAGTTGCTGTTTACTGTGTGTTTATCAGTCCTAAGGTTTATGCTTAATGAACTTCCTCCACTGGGATTATGGACTCCTTGTTTTATGAAAGAAATCATTCCCTAAGCAAATGATTCTCTCAACCAGAAATGAATGATCTGGACAAAATATGGGTGTTGTGTATAAGTAATATATGAAGTTCAGTAAACAATCCTAAGCCAAAAGAACAAAGCTGGAGGCATCACACTCCCTGACTTCAAACTATACAACAAGGCTACAGTAACCAAAACAGCATGGTACTGGTACCAAAACAGAGATACAGACCAATGGAACACAACAGAGCCCTCAGAAATAATACCACGTATCTACAACCATCTGATCTTTGACAAACCTGACAAAAACAAGAAATGTGGAAAGAATTCCCTATTTAATAAATGGTGCTGGGAAAACTGGCTAGCCATAAGTAGAAAGCTGAAACTGGATCCCTTCCTTACACCTTATACAAAAATTAATTCAAGATGGATTAGACACTTAAATGTCAGACCTAAAACCATAAAAACCCTAGAAAAAAACCTAGGCAATACCATTCAGGACATAGGCATGGGCAAGGACTTCATGTCTGAAACACCAAAAGCAATGGCAACAAAAGCCAAAATTGACAAATGGGATCTAATTAAACTGAAGAACTTCTGCACAGCAAAAGAAACTACCATCAGAGTGAACAGGCAACCTACAGAATGAGAGAAAATTTTGCAATCTACTCATCTGACAAAGAGCTAATATCCAGAACCTACAAAGAAGTCAAACAAATTTACAAGAAAAAAACAACCCTATCAAAAAGTGGGCAAAGGATACGAACAGACACTTCTCAAAAGAAGACATTTATGCAGCCAACAGATACATGAAAAAATGCTCATCATCACTAGTCATCAGAGAAATGCAAATCAAAACCACAATGAGATACCATCTCACACCAGTTAGAATGGCGATCATTAAAAAGTCAGGAAACAACAGGTGCTGTAGAGGATGTGGAGAAATAGGAACACTTTTACACTGTTGGTGGGACCGTAAACTAGTTCAACCCTTGTGGAAGACATTCCTCAATGATCTAGAACTAGAAAATACCATTTGACCCAGCCATCTCATTACTGGGTATATACCCAAAGGATTATAAATCATGCAGCTATAAAGATACATGCACATGTATGTTTATTGCGGCACTATTCACAATAGCAAAGACTTGGAACCAACCCAACTGTGCATCAGTGACAGACTGGATTAAGAAAATGTGGCACATATACACAATGGAATACTATGCAGCCATAAAAAAGGATGAGTTTGTGTCCTTTGTAGGGACATGGATGCAGCTGGAAACCATCATTCTCAGCAAACTATCACAAGAACAGAAAACCAAACACCGCATGTTCTCACTCATAGGTGGGAATTGAACAATGAGAACACTTGGACACTGGAAGGGGAATATCACACACCAGGACCTGATGTGGGGTGTGGGGAGGGATAGTATTAGGAGATATACCTAACATAAATGACGAGTTAATGGGTGCAGCACACCAACTTGGCACATGTATACATATGTAAAAAACCTGCATGTTTTGCACATGTACCATAGAACATAAAGTATAATTTTAAAAAAAAATCTAAGATAAGGAGAAAAGTCTATTTTTAGGGCTGTACTGTCAGACTAGATAAAGGTTTCTTCAAAATCCCTGTGCTTTTTCTTATAGTAGCTTTGTAGCCTCTCCTCACACTTAAAACCTTCATTAGTTACAATTATCACATCTTTTTCTCATCTACTTAACCGGAAATAAATTTCGTTTATCTTTACTAATTTCCAGGCTATCAGAAATGTGCTTGTGAGGAAAAATATTTTCTGCTTCACATAATGGCTTCTTTAGATGTTTGAAAAGTCTCCCTTTCCTTTTTAAACCTGATTTTACTATTTAGTTAATGAGAAAGCATACTGTCCTTCTGTTGCTGATTCAACATCTTAAGTGTGAGAAGCCTATATTTAGTTTACTGCAGTTACTGAAAATACCCATTTCTCTTGAGGTACTAAATTGCTTATTTTGGGAAATGAGTCTAATGTATGTGTGAATGAAACAGTCTGAATTCCTGTAAGTATACTTTCTCTAATATCCTAGCTTCACAAATCTTTTAGTTTTCAATTCTCTGATTATTTTTTTTTCTCAGTCCAATTCTGATTTGTAAAATTTTAAGTGAGTTCATTTTCTTAAGTTGATTCTGGGGTGTTCTTTAAAGGCTGAGTGTGGATTGGGTGGTAGTACTCTGCTAATCTGAGAAGAGGCGGTCTGAGATAGTGATGGACTAGCAAGAAATCCACACACCCAAAAAGCATGTGGAAGGGTGCAGAGGTGGGAGCCATGGTGTTGTATGTTAGCTCCTGATCAGTGACATTTATCTAATAATTTTGGTGTTTTCCTCCTTTTTGTATGTCATCGTTTGACCGTAAACACGGTTCTACTTTTGCAGTTCTTATGGTATATTAAAATTATGTATGTTTGACTGCTGTAATAGACTCTGAGCTTCTTGTCTTTTTCATGTTTTTATCACCTCTTAATTTATGGTGCATAATCAATTACTATTTATTGAATGAAAGAAGATTTCTCCCCAAATACTGTTTGTGAATCTTTTAGAATAGAGACACGTGGCTAGCTCTGTCTTCCACTGGACCCTGGTATCTTCAGATTTACCCCTGAAATGGACTTGATCTCTGGAATTTAGAACAAAATTAATCGTCATATTAATCATATTTTCATTGGTTTTAGTGAGAAACAGTTGAGAGGGTAGGAGGAATACAGGAACCTGTGCAGTTTTAAAAACCCAGCTTTCTGGGTTTTGTTTTTACTTTTTCCTCAATTAGCTTTTAGATTGTGTGTGTATGTGTGTTATTTGAGACAGAGTCTCACTCTGTCACCCAGGCTGGAGTGCAGTGGTGCAATCTCAGCTCACTACAACCTCCTCTTCCCAGGTTCAAGTGATTCTTGTGCCTCAGCCTCCCAAGTAGCTGGAATTAACAAGCATGTGCCACCATGCCTGGCTAATTTTTGTGTTTTTAGTAGAGACGAGATTTCACCTTGTTGGCCAGGCTGGTCTCCGACTCCTAGCGTGAAGTGATTCACCCACCTCGGCCTTTCAAAGTGCTGGGATTACAGGCGTGAGCCGCTGTGCCTGGCCAGCTTTTTGGGTTTTTAGCACATAGCCATATTTCCAATTATCATTTAGTCACAGTGTTCATAGTATTTCCAGCAGCCCTTTAGTCAGCCTCTTGATTGTTATTATATAAGTCTCTGTCTTACCCCCTACCCCCAGTTTTAATTCTGGAAACTGCAAAATGATTGAAATATGCACATAGCCAGAATTGGGATATTTGCTAGAGTTAGTTCTAGGAGCGTAATCCATAGTAAAGTGTGCCTTTGTAACATCTTGAACTGGTCTTAATATTAGTAAATAAATGAAACTATTTTTAGTTGTTTTTTTTTGCCAGAATTATATTAGAGAAAACCTGATACATTTTATGATTTTATGCAACTCAGAAGTAATTACCAAATTCATAATTCTGTGAGATTTTTAATACTTGCATTATTAGAATATACCAGATTTATTATCTAGAAACCAGCCTTTGAAAGTTAATAAAATGCAGCTGTCAGAATTGCAAATACCTGTTAAATCTTATATATTATTTTATATGCATATAAACCATGCATAAGGAAATGAAGCTTCATAAAAGGTTGTAGGAACCTTTACTGTATTTCTCTCCTCAACAGTATAATACTTGTTCAGATTTGTTTTTTAATTAAAATTAAAGAAGATCCATCTTAATATTTCCACAAAGTTTAAATGTTATTTTAGAATCATTCCTTTTATGCTTGTTTTTCTTAAAAATATTTAAGTGTACCAGTTTAGAATATTGTTTGATTCTATAATAAGTATTCAAAAAATAGTACAGATTATCTTTATTATTTAAAGTGTGGTATTTGATACCTGCTAACATGGGTATTTTTGGTTTTATTTCTTTTAAACATTTTTAAATTGACAAATAAAAATTGCACATACATGGTATAAAACATGCTTTGAAATGTGTGTACTTTGTGGAATGGCTACATTAAGCAAAATAATATGCATCACCTCTATACATCATTTTTTTGTGTAATGAGAGTACTTAAAATCTACTCTCCCAGCGATTTTCAAGTGTAGAATACATTGTCATTAACTACAGTCACCATGTTGTACAGTAGATCTCTTGCAATTATTGCCCATGTCTAACTAAAATTATAGATCCCTATTTATTATTTTCCAGGATAGAAGATTTTTAGAGGTGACAGGCAGTATAGATAAGACTGGAGAAGTTCTTGGGACTTTAAAATTATGAGAAGGACCTTTTTTTATCCATGGATACCCGGGCCCTGCTCAGAAATAATTGAAAACCCCAATTAAGAAAACAAAAACCTTTTCAGATATATTGCAAACAGCATATTGTAAGCCAATAGAACAAGTTAGGGTTAGACGTTTCAAATTTTTTTTATTCTTGGCTTTACCAAAGCAGTAGTCATTTTATGAGATGGAAGAAATGAAGCGTTTTAGGGTTGATTTCCCCAGAAGTAGAGGATTGGATGCATCCCATGTGGAGACTTTTGGGTGTATTGTGTTTGAGCGTGTGGATGGTAAAGTTCTGGCTGGCATGCTTTCTTAGAGTATCTACCACATATCTATGCTCGATGTGTGCAGCCAAGCATGAAACCTGTTGTTCTTATTCTCCTCCTAGTCATCTTCCCATTGAGAATTATTTTTCTGTTTGTGTGATTACCCAGGTCCAGGGGCACTAACCCTACTTCCCGTAGGATGGTTGGATATGACAAAGTGTAAGCTTGCGTTGGGCTCATGGTATGGGTGTGATTATTCAAGTTATGTGTCAAATCGACCAAAAGCTGATTTGAGTTAAAGGAATAAGGTATAGTTCAAGGTCATTGAAAGTGGTAAGATTTAAAGAACAGAATCACAGATTTGTTTGTAAACAGTGATATATATTTTTGTGTGAGGAATTAGAAAAAGAAGGTTCAGTAAAAAACTAAAAGTGAGTTTCTTTTCATTTGTTACCTTTTAATCTCAAGTTTTTAAATTTTCATATCCGTGTTCTATTGTGCCTTTTTGCCAGATGTTTAAAACAGTAAACATATAATTACTTGATGAGAGAGCTATTTCTGTTCATTCTGGACCTGGATGCACTGAACAGTTCAAAGTTGATATCACCAGTTGATCTGGAGAATGTTCTTCATTTATCAGTTTCTGCATTTGAAAGTTAACGTGCTAAAATTGATTTCATCCTGTATTCCTTGGCTCAAGTTGATTACGCCTATCAGAATCTCTCCATTTTAAAAAAGTAACTCTGCTATTTAGCCGTGCAGCATTAATTGATAACATATCTTTAGCATAGATTTATGTGACCATGCAGTCTTGTCATTTGGGTTCAGTGAAGTCTCGTCTCACATTCTCCATTTAGCTAACACTGTTGGCGGTAATGACTTGGAATTAATGCAGTTTGTCAGCAGCTATAGAAGGCAGTGATAGCAGCAACATCCTTCTACATCTTCTTCAGACTGAAGTATGAAATAGCATTTCCCACTTATTTCTGTACCACATTATAAACAACATCTGTGCCTGGCTTTGCTCAAGGAGGGAGCTACTGATATCTGTAAAGATAGATACCATGGTTTATTATTTTACCAGGTGATTTTCATGGCAACCTTTAAAGCATAAACCAAGAGCTTAAAGTATTGCTCAGGTGTGGATTATGGATTGGATTAAATAGTGCCTTAAAAGCCATTTTACTATCTCAGCTCCTTGGTGGTATACAGACACACACTTGACATTTGGTGGGGCTTTGAAGTTAATTACAGGCATCATTAAAGGCATGACTTTGAGTTATTCTGAACTGAGATGCACCATGTATGACCAAAAGAAAAAAAAAAGGTCAGGCATATTTGTCATTTCTACTACAGTGTGGTTATATCTTCTTTCTTACAAGATGTGTGAGCAACGTCCAGCAGTGTGTTTGTGCAGCATTTGTACTCAGGACTTCTTATGAAAAGCTGGCCATAAGAAGCTGGCCATTCGAAGTCCCCGCAGCAGAGCTTGAGTTGGCTTAACCAGATGAACAATCGCGAGACCTAGTTACTCTTTGTTGACTTAGCTCTGTGCTGTGGCACCTAGGGTGCAACGGGGTAAGCTGTCACTGCCACAAGGGTGAAGTGAAAAGTATATGTCTGTACTCTTTTATCTTTCATTTATCAGCTAGACATATGTTTCCTTCATGCAAAGGAAAGAAAATCACAAGGGCCCATGCTTGTCTCTCTTTAGAACTCTCTAGAATTAGCTTGTCATGAAATGTAAAACTAATGTGCAGTTGTAAAAACTGCTGCCAGCTTTTTCCTCACTGCAGGCTGATGGCTAAGTAGATTTGGAAATGAAAGGGGTTATTATAAAGTGATTACTGAATAGCTAGGTATGTCATCTTAAATAAGCAGCTAAAATCTCTGTGTTAGACATTCAGGCTGTAGTCTTGTTTTGTATCATTCATATTTAAGACGATTTGGATTGTGGAGGAGTAATCAAGCACTAGGGGTAATTTAAGAAAAAATATATACTGAGTGATTTTTTTCATTGCTTATTAAAATACATTAGAATTTAAATGAGGCATTCTCTAAAATGTGTAACTATTAAGTATGTACCAAATATAAAAATCTGAATAGCTGTTGGCTGTAGTTCGGAGTTGAAAATTCTTCACTTGACTAAAAACGTATTTATCTTCTTTTAAAATTTAAGTAAAACGTATTATAAAATAATATATTGAAAATGGCATATATCAAAGAATGAATGGTTTAAAAATTATAACTCTTAATATCTTATTACTGTCAGTTTCATATGAGAGGGCAGATACCTTGAAGAATCTTAAAAGAAAAACAAAGTAAACGGTACTTTGTTACAGCAAATGTGGTCTTTTTCATTATCCTTCTGTTCTTTTTAAATACTTTTCTTGGACTCGCCATCTGTGTTGCTGGCTTGAACAATCACATAACCTCTGACTCCTTCTCCCCTACCCTTGAGCTTCAGATGTAGTATAAATGACATGCCGGGTGTCCTTCGTGGATATTTCAGCAGCAAGCAGTGGGAGGCATCTCAACCTAAGCTCTTCTCCCTTTGTCCCCTGTCCTGGCAATACTGCCTTCAGTTTGAGCTAGCTTTTTGGGTGTCTTTTTCCTGTCCCTTTTCCCACCTTCCTGCTGTACGCCTGCCCACCTAATTGGTTGTAGCCTGTGGTTTGTTTCTCATGTTGCCATTTTCCCGGTCCGGGCTTCATGTACCCATCGCCAAGACAGTTCCCTCTGTAGACCCTCCAACTCCCTTTTCTGCAGGCTTCCGCTCTTCACTCCATCTCAGCCGTCTACAGGCTGCTTATTGTGTCTGCTTCCCAGGTCCTCAGACCTCTGTTCCCCACAGCTGGGCACAGTGGGCCCAGCACGTAGGCATGATCCTGTGCTGTCTTCAGGCCCTTAGCAGACCTCATGCAAGGGAGATGTGGAGAGAATGTGCAGCTCACCACCTCGTTCCCTTGCTTCTGGTTCCTGTATAGCCTGATTTATCTTGGTGATACATAAGGAGATCAGATCGTAACTTATGAGCCCTAGCAAGCAACCAGGTGCCTGTCTATAGTGGTACCTGGCCCTCTTTCTTAGTAATATGCCTAGTATGTGCCACAGATTCTAGTCCCTGCCTGGGAGCTTCTTAGTCACTGGTAGAATTTCTTAATGTTAACCTGAAGCCATGGTTTTAGTCTGCTACCCAAACAGGCTGTGTGATCATCTGATATTACATCTTCATCAGTATGGTCCACTCTGCCTGGAATGTCTCTCCCCTCTTTCAATTATTTGGTCCTATGTTAGCATCTTTATTATATGCTTGCTATTCTAAGTTTACTTAGAAATGAGACTTGAGTGTACTGATGCTGGGTTTTTTTTTTTTTTTTTTGAGTTATGCTATTTAGTTTTTATTTATTTTTTTTACTTCTTTTTCACATTGTTCTCCATGTTGGGAGGAATGCTTATCCTCCAATCCTGATGCTTCCATGGAGAAGTCAGGGCCGCCACCCCAACCCTCCTCCCTCTCCTGCTGTCTATCAAAGATAAACAAAGCTGGACACTAGTTAAAGGGGCAAGGACAGATTTTAATCAGTAATCATTCTTGCAATGGGAAAAAGAGTCCAGCATGATCTAAGGTCAACCTCGATTTGTGCAGAGAGGACTGGGCATTTATAAAAGAGAATTAGGGAGTAGGGAGGGGAGGGGGTGAGCTGGGTCTCAGGAGAGTCAGGGAAGTGAAAAATTATAAAAAGCAGAAAGGGCGGGTTAATTCATGTGAAGCCATCTGGGTTTGTTAGCCAGTGCTGACAGAAGTTAGGTTTCTATCTTCGGCAGAGACTGGGCTCCTGCACCCTCTAAGACTGGGAGACGGGGCCCTATCTTCAAGTAATTGCCGGAACAAACAACAAATTCTCTGTCTGGAGTTTTCTCAGGCAGGCACTCTCAGAGGGGTTAGGATCATCCTACGGATGAAGCCTTGAGCTTTTAGAAACTGTGTTAGTGTTTGTTCAAGTCTTTATAGGCCAGGCTTGAGGCCTAGTCAACAAGAGAGCTCACTGGGGCCTGACAAGAGTTTGTTCATGGGGAGAATCTTGGTGAGCTCTCACTTTGTCCTATGAGAGCAATGATTCATTGAATAGATGACATTTGAAAAGGGAACTGAAGATATTTAATCAGTTTCTTCTGGGCATTGTCAGAGGGACACAAATGCTCTTTTCTACAACTAGAGGTAAATTAACCATCCCTAGGTGGGAGTGGAGAGTGCTTGGATCATCAGTGAATGGAGGATGTGTAAATATGACTCAAGAGTGGATTCACTACACAGTTGCAGTAATCAAGACACGCTGGCACAATGATGAACACATCATGCCTGTAATCACTTTGGGAGGCCAAAGTGGGTGAATCACTTTGGATCCAGGAGTTCCAGACCAACCTGGCCCACGTGGTGAAACCTCATCTCTACTAAAAATACCTGGCCAACATGGTGAAAGCCCATCTATACTAAAAATACAAAAGTTAGCTGGGCGTGATGGTAGGCGCCTGTAATCCCAGCTACTCGAGAGGCTGAGGCAGGAGAATCGCTTGAACCCAGGCGGCAGAGGTTGCAGTGAGCCAAGATCATGCCACAGCACTCCAGCCTGGGTGACAGAGCAAGACTCTGTCCAAAAAAACAGAAAACCAAAACCATGAGATACGACTTTATACCCACTAGGATTTCTGTCAAAAAATATGGAAAATAGCAAGTGTTGGCCAGGATGTAGAAAAATTGAATCCCTCGTATATTGCTGGTGGGAATGTAAAATAATACACCCACTTCAGAAAACAGTCTGACAGTTCTTCAGATGGTTAGACAGAATTATCATCTGACCCAGTAATTCCACTTCTAGTTAGGTACCCAACAGTATACCTAGCACATATGAAAACATGTGTCCACACAAAACTTGTTTATAAGCCAGGCGCGGTGGCTCACACCGGTAATACCAACACTTTGGGAGGCCAAGGCAGGCAGACTGCTTAAGCTGAGGAGTTTAAGACCAGCCTGGGCCACATGGTGAAATTCTATCTCTAATAAAAGATACAAAAATTAGCTGGATGTGATGGCATGTACCTGTGGTCCCATCTACTCAAAAGGCTGAGGTGGGAGGATCACTTGAACCTGGGAGGCAGAGGTTGCAGTCAGCTGTGATTGCACCACTGTACTCCAGCCTGGATGACAATGTGAGACCGTCTCAGAACAAAACTAATACACGAATGTTCACAGCAGCGTTTGTCATGATGGCCAAAAAGTGGAAACAACATGTAGTTCTCATCGACTGATGAATGGCTTAAAAAAATGTGGTTTATCTACCCAGTGGAATATTACCTGGCAATAAAGAGGAGTGAAGTCTGCTACATGCTACAACACGGATGAACTTTGGGAACATTGTGCTGAGTAAAAGGAAGCCAATTACAACAGACCACATTTTGTATGATTCTAGTTATATGAAATACCCAGAGTAGGAAACCTGTAGAGATGGGAGGTAGATTAGTTATTGCAAGGGCACAGGGTGGTGATGATTGTGGCAAATGGGAGTGACTGCTAATGGATGTGGAATCTCTTTTTGGAAATGTTCCAAACATAGATTGTGGTGATGGTCACATAGGTCTGTGAATGTACTTAAAACCATTGAATTGTACACTTTACATGAGTGGATTGTATGACATATTAACTATAGCTCAAAAAGATGTTGAAAAAAGGGACTTAAGTGAGGAAAACTAAGAATGATTGTAATAGCAGACTTCCACAAATCAAGTCTTTTTTCTTCACTCACCTATGTCAGTAATTGATATGGTTTGGCCCAGTCTCCACCCAAAATCTCATCTTGAATTGTAATCCTTACATGTCAAGGGTGGTACCATGGGGGCAGTTTCCTCCATGCTATTCTCATAATAGTGAGTGAGTTTCACGAGATCTGATGGTTTTGTAAGTGCTTGTCATTTCCCTGCTGGCACTCATTCTCTCTGCTGCCACCCTGTGAAGAAATACCTTCTACCATGATTGTAAGTTTCCTGAGATCTCCCCAACCATCCAACCATACAGAATTATGAGTCAATGAAATCTCTTTTCGTTACTAATTATCCAGTCTTGGGTATTTCCTCATAGCAGCATGAGAACAGACTAATACAGTAAAAAATCTAATATTAGTGAAATCTTTACTTGTCTAAGATCAGTAGGCATGTGTATCTCTCAGTTGAGAACCTGAAAGAGAAGACAATTATTTATTGACCTTCTTAAACCTCCACATATTAACGCATAGCTGAGTATACCACTTATCCTCTATGTATCTTGCGTCTATTTTCTATCTTGTATCCATCCTGTGTCAGCACTCTTGTGTTTATGTTTTTAAATCAGTTCCCAACTTGCAGCTGGGGAGGGAGGGAGCAGTCAGAGAAGAAGTGTGATTCCCTATCCCAGCCCCTCCCCAGGGCCCCAGTCTGTGTGTCTCTGGGTCCTCCTTGATGTGGTTTCCTTGCTTGAATCCATTATATTTTTTTCCGTGATGTCATTTATTCTCCCTGCCTTCCCCTTCCCCACAAGAAGATCTAGTTTCAGAGGCCAGCATTCTCCAGTATTCCCAGTGTGGTCAGATTGACTTTGTGCAGTTGCATCATTCATGGTATAAATGAGATATTAATAATATTATATGGCTGTCCTCCAGATCCAAACTCCTGGCCTCCAAGTCAAAGCTAAGCATCACCGCCTCCCCACACTTGCTCAGGAAGTGTTCCCCGCTACATCGGCCCACCATGTACTCTTGCCACGAGGTATTAATAAGTGAGAAGTTGTCTGGAACTTCAGGTGATCACTAGACCAAATGAAGGGTTTTTTTTTAATTTGAAAGATTTGATTCTTCCCTGAGAATTCAACTTCAGAAAGAATGAACGAAACTAAGACTTTTTAAATTATTTATCATATCTATAACCCATTGGAATTAATAGCTGTGGATCCTCATGAAAATTTTTAGTTAATTTTCAACATGGTAAGAATCATGAACATTTTAAATTAAATGGAACGCTAGATGGCAAGTGAATGCTTTACCTTATTAAGATGATTCAATGTGTTCCATAATTTTTAAGTCACTTCTAAGCAGCATTTCAAGGAAACATACTTGGTAGTAATAAAAAAAAAAAGTTTTGTGGCAAATAAACAATTAAAAATGAAAGATGTGCATATCAAACTGTGATTCATTTTGTTAAGTTTAATGAAGAATTAGCTATATGATAGTTCTTATTTTGTGACAGTTACATTGTTATTGTATTCAAGAAAGTAATACCTGCAAAAATAGCAAATTTTGAAAAAGAGGATAGCACCAAAGAACAAAAGTGTGCTGTTTTGTATCAGTCACACAATGCACTTTCTCTAGTTGTTAAGTTAGTAATACAGTATATGTGTGTACATGTTTCCCATTCAGGGATTTGTGACCAGGTGGAATAAAGGTGGTCTCTGAGTCACCTGGAGAGCTTTATAAAACTCCACCTCACCCTCAGCCCCAACATTGCTCCTCAACCTCCCACCATAATAGCTGAATGTCAGAACCAAGAGGGAAGGGGGTAAGATGGGTGTGGTACATGGATGAATTGGCCAGGGACTCCTGGGGCTGTGCAACCCACACTCTTCTCATGTTGGTGGACGGTGGAGATCACGCATGTCTGGAACTTTTTCCAGTTGAGTGCTATAGAATCAAGAGACCAAAGTTAATTTGGAAAGGAAGTTTGGGGTAACCATTCATAAACACATGTAATAGACTCCTCTTGAAGGGCTATGGAAGAGATGACAGGCCTCCAAGAGTGTTAGAATAAGTGAATATGAATCCGTCCATTTTCAGTAAATAACTGATTGATTCCCTGGCTTCCAGGAAAACAATGAAAAACATCCACGTTGCCTTTGTATTTTTTAAATCAGCAAATTGAGCTTACTCAAATTACCTTAGGCTTGAGAGGGATAGAAAAGTATTGCAAAGTTGTCTGACCTTGATGGGAAAATGGAGTTGATCCCACACAAAAACTATGTTTAGGGAAAAATTGACACTAAAATGGAACAAATTTGGTAGCAAGATAAGAAGATAATTCAGCAGAGAGGTAAACTGCTCTTTACTAAAGGAGCAAACTTAGTTTTTTTTAAGTTGTTTTATTTGGAACAGAAATAATTTCAAGTAAGAACCCGTGTTTTCCTTCTTTCTATCTTTTTAAAATAAAAGTGGCGGGTTCATTTTTTCTGTAGCATACCTCCTCCTGCCCTGCCATCCCATTGTCAGTGGGGTGCTGAGAACACACTCTTCTGCTGGAACTGAGTTTTCTGTCATCTCATTTCCCAAGCTTCCCTGGAAGATTAGCAGGATGGAAAACCTAGGTTTTAAATAAGAACTAACTTATCAATCATATGCTCTTTTAAACTGAGGAAGTTTTTTTTTTTTTTTTTTTTTTTAAAGTTGTTGGTGAAAACATAGAAGGATAATTACAATATAGCTGTCAATCTAGCGGAGTTGAGTGTGGTCTTTTCTGAAACCATTTGTACAGACTTGTAAACTTCAAACAGAAAACAGTCTAATCATAAGAAGATTGTAAATACCAAAATAGGAAGCTCTAAATAGGTAAAAAAAAAAACATTTTAAATAACACTTACCTGCTTAGTATTAACTAGAGGTAATAGTTACATATAGGTAAAACTGAAATTGTATTTGATTCACTGTTTTCATCACTAATCACGTTACTTCTGTAGCAAAGAGTGAATGGTTTGGGTTCTCTTTTGCCCTGGGTAAAATATCAGTTCCAAACTTCCAAGGCTTTTTGTGGATATCATAGCTTTATGAGGGTTACAAAAGGTCAAAACCCATTCCAAACCAATTTTTGACAGTTCTGACAAACTCTGTGAAAATCATTTTGCCTCCTCCTGTTAGTCAGAAATAAATATCAAGGAAGTCTTTTACTGCAGACTCCTATTTGTTTCATACAACAGTTCCCTTGTAAAGTTCATCTATAGGATGAACTGCAGCCTGTTTGTTCCACTGTATAGAAACAATTCAAGATTCTAATTTTGAGTGTAGCAGTGGTGCTCCTTCTATAGTGATGAACTTTACACTTTGGAAATGTCACCAAGGAGCTCAGGCAAAAACCGAACAGTTCCAGTGGTGAGTGAAAGCCTTGTTTATAGTGCGTGTGACTTCCTTAAAACAGAAAAGCACAGCAGAGATGTGAGTCACAGCGCGGAAACTTGGAAAGGCTTTTCACAGAAAATAGGTAAACACTGCAGAAAAGGAGGTATTTCTAGAGTTGATTTATGAGACAAAGGAACTGATCTAAACGTTCACTATGTGTTATACTCTGCTAGTATCCTTTTACCAAATGTGTTGATTAACAAATATAGACATTTTCTAGGATAAAGATTCATGTTAATGGGATGAGATATGTAACTTGATTGTTACAGAATGCAGTAAGACATAGAGAAACATAATAAACATATATATATACTGGGATCTTGACCACGTGAGTCTATGAAAGCCTGTGAGGTTTGTTTTTTCTTTCTTTTCTTTTCTTTTTTTTTTTTTTTTGAGATATAATCTCGCACTGTCGCCTGGCCTGGAGTGCAATGGTACAATCTCTGCTCATTGCAACCTCCACCTCTTGGGTTCATGTGATTCTCCTGCCTCAGCCTCCCAAGTAGCTGAAACTACAGGCACACGCTGCCACACCCGGCTATTTTTTTGTATTTTTAGTGGATATGGGGTTTCACTATGTTGGCCAGACTAGTCTCGAACTCCTGACCTTGTGATCCACCCACCTCGGCCTCCCAAAGTGCTGGGATTACAGGCATGAGCCACCATGCCCTGCCAAGTCTGTGAGTTTTTATTGCAGCTAAGAAGGAATAGTCATAAGGGGATTTGATTTTGTACTAAGACTGAAAGGAATTGAAGACTACTTTTTGGCAGATAAAAAGATGCTGCCGTTTGCATATTGGATCAGTCTGAACAGGGATGCTAATTTTGGAGGGAGGACCTTATTTGAAGTATATCAGATAGATTTGCTTGACTGGTATGGAAACCAAGAAGGGTTCTGCGATCGCTTTCATAGTTGTGACTTATTAATGGGAAGACTTTTTATTTAGGTCAGATGATAAGAGCATGAATTAGAAGTCCTTTGATTGTTGCAGATGAACTGTCACATCAGGAAGGCATTCTGGCTGTGGCTGGAGGGACAGATAAGTTAGCGGGGAGTAACTGGAATATGAACCTTGGAGAAAATGTAGTTTAAGTGTGAATATGAATATTGAACTCTGGTAAATGAGTAAATGGCATTAGTTTCCTAAAAAAACAAAAAACAAAAAAACCTTCATACACTCCTGTCAACATGCATACCTCATAGTACATTCACTTTTTGAGGCTTGGTTCATCGTAAGTTCTGAAATTGTTAATTATAAATATATTCTCTAAGGACTTTCAGTGTGCACAGCATATACATATATCCGGTAGAAAGCATATCTTTTTATCATGAAACTTACATAATCATAAACCTTGTATATTTGTGTATTTTTGTGGTAGTTTTCCAACAGGTGAAAGTAAGTGTCTTGAGGAAGGAAGGGGGCTCTCTTTTCTAATTGCACAGAGGTACCACATGAGTTAACTGTGGCCTTGGATGGTCACCTGCCTGACTGCTCTCTTCCTCCTGATGTGACAGCTCTGAGTTCCATTTCAGATCTAGCGCTAAGTTTCCAAGAATGCAAGAATGAGATTCAGAACTTTGGGTGAGGGGAGGGGGAGCAGCAACTATACCCAAGTGTCAGAGCCAGGCTGCACTCAAGCCTGAAGCTCAGCTTTTAGGAACCAAGGTCTAGTTTCAGGGATGAGAATACAACTGGTAGGAAGCCTATCGTGTGTTTCGAAGGAGGGTTGCTTTGTAATTCTTTTCAAGTCAGAGGACTCCATCCCATGGGGGTATCTGTGGAACTACTGAGTCTTTAATGACGTATGATCTTGCTTCCTTCAAGTCTGCCTGGTAGTAACCATTGTACGTCTCTCAGAAGAACCAAGATATACTGTTCTCCAGGAAGGAAATCTCAAAGAGCCAACAATCTTTCTAGGATATTCATGCCTTTCCTATAATAATGTTTTCTGAAGTTATGTGATATTTGATACAAACAAAGGACATATGTAACCTACATAAATTGTGCAGCATAGCAGTAATCAACTTCCCATCTTAAAAACAGAATACTTCTAGAACCTTTTCCCCTAATTGTAGTCTTCTACTCATTTTATCTCTGTGTCTCCAGGACAGAGGTAGCCAGTATCTTCATTTTTATGTAAATTTTTCCTTTGCTCTTCTCTTACTTTGTTATTAAAACAGTTTTATCGCATACGTAGGTATTCTTAAACCGTTTCCTTTTGCATGTTTTTCAGTTTTATAAGATTGCATCATAGTAGTCCTGTGGGACTTGTTTTTTTTTATTCAATACTCTGTGTTTCTGAAACACAATATATAGCTCATAGCTATAGCTAATTATGTAGTCTAACTTTCCATCGTAGGGATATTTATCTGCTTTTGGCTCAGTAAATATTTGGATTGTTTCCTTGCTTTTCTTTTTTATTCTTTTGACAATAATGCTGGTAAAGACATTTCTGCTCATGTCTCCTGGTGCCCACTGGGAAGAATTTCTCTAGGAATGCATTTTTCAAACCCTTTAGATGTAGCATGAAATGTATTTTCATTGTTACGTAGTTATTACATGATGCAATCCATTATCTTTTAACTTAAAATGCATTTTTATGTTTCTTTTCTGTTCTCTTTATTAAAACAAATGCCACTGTGATATGACCTAGGGATACAGCCTGCACTCTGAAAAAGCACTCCTCCGAGACAGAACTTCTCCAAATCAATGTGCAGGTGAAGATTCATCTTCAGGAGGTCAGAGGTGGGCCTGAGTATCTGCTTCCAGAGGATGCTGCTGTACTGGTGTGAGAACCAGCACTACTTTGAATGGGCTCCAGGCTGTTCTCAAATTTCTCTGATGTCAAGAATCACCCAGGCTGCTTCTTATGATATAAATCCTGGGGCTTCATTGCAGGCCCAACAAATCTATGTCTCTGGGGATGAGGCCTAGAGAGCTTTATAGGGTCATGTGTTGCATAATGACATTTTGGTCAACCACAGACCGCATATACAACTGTGGTCCCATATGATTATAATACCATGTTTTCACTGTACCATTCCTATGTTTAGATACACAAATAATTACTGCTGTGTTTCTGTTGCCTTCAGTATTGAATACAGTAACACACTGTACAGGTTTGTAGCCTAGGGGCAGTAGGCGGCAATCTAAACCTGGCTGTGGCATAGGCTCTACTGTGTAGGTTTCGGTAAATACACTCGATGATGTTCACACAATGAAATCACCTGACAACGCATTTCTCAGAATGTATCTCTGTGTTTGGGCGATGCATGACTGTATTTTTGAAAATATGCCAGGTTATTCTTCTAAGTGAAAAAGCACTATTCTAGAATATATGCCTAAGAATATAACAGCTGGGTTGTATTCTAAGGTTAGCTTTGCAAGATGATGCCAACTTGTGTTCCACAGTGGCTGTACCAATTCCCACTCTCATTAATGATGTATAATACATTGCATTGATCTACATGCTGCCAACAATCAGTATTACCAGACTTTCTAATTTCTGTGAAACTGATGGGTATAGAATGGAATTTACTGTGACTCTAATGGACATTTCCCAGATTAGTATTAAGCTTGAGCATGTTTTCATGTTTGTGGTCTGTAATTTTCCTCTTCTTCAAAAGCCCTGTTCTTTTACCAGCTTTTCTTTTGAGTTGTCATCTTTATCTTGTGATTGGTGGAAGTTCTGTATATAATCAATATCTCTCGTTCGTTTAGTGGTTGCCAATGTCTCCTATTCTGTGGTTTGCCTTTTACTTTTCTACTAAATACCTCTTTATATCTTTTGTCTTTATTGTGTTTGGTTGTTTTCCTTTCTTTACAAGAATAAGGTTATAGCTTAGGTTTTCACTTTCCTTAGGATACGTTTGATAAATATGTTTTTACTTTTAATGTAGCATAAATTTGAACTTTTCATTGATAGTTGGTGCTTTGCCCTGTAATCAGAAAAAATAATCCCCTACATTCTTTAGTTTAAAAAATTAAATTTCGGTTTTTACGCTTCTAGTTGAGTCGGAATTGATTTTTGTGTATGATGCAGAGTAGGAATCCACTTCTAGCACCACTTGTTTCCCCCGGGAATCAGAAACGCCACCTCTATCATACAGAACATCAAGATTTCTGTTGTGCTTCATGTCTGTTCTTTCAGCAACACCACACTGTGTAGTTACTGTAGCTTTTAAATAACTCTTGGTATCTGATAGAACACATTTTCCTACCTCATTCTGCTACAGAGTGTTCTGTTTGGGGACCTTTGCACTTATTTATTTACTTTAGAATCAATTTATCAAGTTCCTTAAAACTCTAATTAGGTTTTAACTGAAATTGTAGTGATTCTATAGATTAGCTTGGGGAGAACTGACACCTTTACCATATTGAGTCTGCCGTTCATAAACATGGTATAACTCCAGTTATTTTGATCCTCACTAATGTCTTTCAATGAGGTTTTGGATTTTTATCTGTTATTTGTGTCTTGTAACATTTATTCCTGGGCTCCTTATATCATTTGAGCTTGTCATAAATGAAAAAAAATTCAGTAATGTTTCAGTTTGATAATACACAAAAATGCAGAGGATTTCAAAATTAATTCCATGTTTGGTCACCTTGCTAACATTTGCTTTTTTGTATAACTTGTAGGTCCTGCTGTGTGCCAAGCCTGTCACATTGTCTGTGTATAATTAAAGTGTTGTTTTTTCTTGTTTCATTCTTACACTTTTCATTTCTTACTGTACTGAATAGAACCTCCAGGAAAATGTTGTAGTGAAACAGCTTAGATTTATTTTTTGTAAATAGATTATGGCACGATGTTGATTTTACTTTTAATTCTCTGGGCATTTTAATAGACAAGATTTTATTTACATGTATTGTCATTACTAGTATATACTAGTAGTAATATACACTAGTAATACTACATATTATATATATATTACTAATATATTGCTAGTATATATTACTACTACTACTAGTGGTAGACTTCTATCTAGCACTTTTCTATTTGCTTTCTGGTTTTTCCTGTTTTTCTACATTTCCCCTCACCCCTTGCCTTTTTTCTTTTCTTTTGTTTGTTTCCCATAATTGACTGAAAGAACTTGTTTTCTTTAGATGAGTTACTTGTTGCTTAAGGTATTATCCTATGGCTGTCTGTATAGTGATTACCCTAGAGAGTTTGCCTGGCATACTGAAAGTCTGTAGTTGATATCTTAAACTTCCCTTCCCAGTGATGGAAAGATCTTACAACACTGTAACTCTGAGCATTGCCCTACCTGTGTGTTTGCTCTTGTTGTCGGCAGTCTCATTCTGTATATACAAAAAGCTCTAAAATTAGACAGTATTGTTATTTTACAAACATAAGTTATATTTCTTTGCTCACCATTTCTTCTAGCATCTCAGACCTTCTTTCAAAACTCATTTTTCTTTTTGAAGGTGATCCTTTATTGCAGGTTCATTGGTAGTAAGTTCACTCAGGTATGATTCTTTAAAATTAGCTTTATTTTGTCTTGATCCTTGAATGATAGTTTTGCTATGTATATAGTTCTAAGTTGACATATTCATATTCATATTTTTTCTCTGTACTTTGAGTATTTTATTCCCTTGTTTTTTTGCCTTCCACTGTCATTGTTGAGAACTCTGTGGTCAATCTGCCATTACTTTGTAGGTGATATACTTTTTCTCTCTAGATGCTTTTGAGATCATCTCTTTATTTTGGCGTTGGTGGTTTAACTACATTATGTCTGAATGTGGAATTAATTTAATTTTTCTATGTTTTGTATATGTTATACTTTCTGTATCTTTTGACTGATATCTCTTGTCAGTTCTGGAAATTTCTCAGACATTATATCTTCAGTTAGTGCCTCTCCTTTGTTCCCTGTGTTCTACTTCTGGAATGCCAATTAGATATAGATATACCCTGTAATTTTGCCCTCTATCTTTCTTTCTTATTTTCTGTTATGTTCCTATTTCTATTTTTCTGTGCTACATTCTAGATAACTTCCTCTGATCCATTCACTACTTCACTAATTCTCTCTTAAGTTGTGTCCAATCTTGCTGTCTAGTTTTATATAGTACATAATTAATGTCCTATCCGTTGAGGTTTTTGTTTTATTTCAACAACATTATTCTTTCTAAAAGTTACATTAGCTGTTTTTAAAATTGGTCATTTTCAGTGACATATTACATGTTCATTTTTGTAATTACATTTTTAATTTTGGAAGTGGCACGCAAATTTTGTATTCTGAATCTGCTCATTTGAGTGATGTGAATCTGTTGTCTCTTATCTCTGTTGACTCTCCGTCAGGGCATCTTGTTTTCTGTTATTTTTGTTAATCTTTACTAGTGAGCTTATATTTGGGTGAGCTTTATTTGTGAAAGTAGGAGGCCTATATTTGTGGATCAGTTTGTTTATAGGTTTGTATTTGTGTTTGCTGGAATCAGGAGATGGTACTGACTGTGGATACTTGACACACTGTTATTTGTCTGAGATTAGCTTGGGAACATCATATTTGGCTTCCCCGCCCCTGGCCCATGGCTTAATCTTTGGATTCCAGTGCTGATATAGACAACTAGAGCTCCACCTTACCCTTTGTTTTGGACAAGGAACATGGTGTAAGGTATATATGCTGGAGACATACGATGTCCTATGCAATTAAAAAAATGTCTTATACTGGATCTAGTTGTTTTCAAATGGGAGAGTCCTTGAGAGTAAATGGTATGCCATTCTGTTGTAATCAGAAATTGTAATAATTACTTCATGGATGTATTGTTCATTTAGTAATTATTTGATGAGTTTGAATATTTTGTTTTCATACAAACACAATAATAATATGATTTAATGAGTGGTTGTTGGGAGAAATTCTTAACATGAACCTTTGTCAAATATAGTTGCTAAAGTCAAAGAAAGAAATAGTTCTATGTATTGTAGATCTCTATTTCAAATACTATCCCAAATAAATGATGCAACTCATAATCGCACATTAGGGATGGCTGCAGTGGCTCGTGCCTATAATCCCATCACTTAGGGAGGCCAAGGCAGGAGGATCACGAGGTCAGAAGTTCGAGACCAGCCTCGTCAACATGGTGAAACTCCGACTCTAAAATACAAAATTAGCCGGGCGTCGTGGCGGACGCCAGTTTTCCCTACTACTCAGGAGGCTGAAGCAGGAGAATTGCTTGAAACCAGAGGTTGCAGTTACCCGAGATTGTGCCATTGCACTCCAGCCTGGACAAAAGAGTGAAACTCCGTCTCAAAAAAAAAAAAAAAAAAAAAAGATAAATGCTCATTAGACTTTGCTTATTTACATTTAACTGGAACCATTACTTTAAGATCTGTCCTTTGGAGCCAGTATAGGCCCATAGCCTTGAAATGCAACCTTTTTTAGAAAAAAAAAAAAAAAAAAAAAAGGAACAACTGAACGTTGTTTTTCATTTGGAGAGAAGTTTGACATTATCTGTTATACTTAGAGATATATAACGTCTACAAGTCAACAGTCTCACTTTTAATGTGCACTAAGGGAAACTGTGGCCAGGAGGGCATATAGACAAACATGCTCCTCATAGCACTGCTTGTAATAGAGAAAAGGTAGACTCCGCTGTCTTTTCCGCAATAGGGGAATGGATAAGTAAACTGTGTTTTATTTAATGTAATTCTAGACACCAGTTAAACTAACATAGCTTCAACTCCATTATATCGAATGAAATCTCATGTTGCAAAGAATAGTAGCATTTTTGAAAATTTTTAAGCATCCTAGATAAATGTAATAAAAGTACAAAAACATGTTTGGGAATGATAGATAATAACCTTTGAATAGTAAGTAGGAAGGTGGCAAAATTTTATAGCAGTAATATTTCTTTAATAAAAAGTGATCTGGAACAAAACATAAAATGTTAACATTTGATACTGATGGATACACATAGTATTGTTTTATTTTATACTCTTCAATGTGTTTTAGAGGTTTTATTACTTAAAATTTCAAAAACCCTAAACACCAACAAAAAATTATTGTTTAAAATGAAAACATATTTCAATCATTGTGACACTTCTAACCTTATTTTTGTACAGTTCATCATTCAGGGAGAATAAAATATGACATGTTGTTATTGAGTGCCCTGTCAATACCCACATTTCTTTATTTTGGAAGGTATCAGCACTAAATTTCTACCTCTCTTTTTCCAACCTCTATTCAATAACACTTTTATTTTTTATGGATTTAGGGGTACAAGTACAGTCGTGCAATATGGATATATGGCATAGTAGTGAAGTCTGAACTTTCAGCATTCAGCAAGCTTTTTACTTAAAAATTTAAACTTTTCATTCTGAGCAAACTATCACAGAGATAGAAAACCAAACATCGTATGTTCTCACACATAGGTGGGAATTGGACAATGAGAACACTTGGACACAGGGTGGGGAACATCACACACCGGGGCCTGTCGTGAGGTGGGGGGACGGGGGAGGGATAGCATTAAGAGATATGCCTAATGTAAATGATGAATTAATGGGTGCTGCACACCAACATGGCACATGTCTACAGATGTAACAAACCTGCTTGTTGTGCATGTGTGCCCTAGAACTTAAAGTATAATAAAATAAAAATTTAAACTTAAAAAAAATTCTCAAAATATTTATCCTGAAAGATTTAGTGGAATTATTCTGAAACCAGGTACCTTGGATGACTAGCCCAGGGTCCACTATGTATTCTTTTACTTTATTTTTAAAATATACAAGCCAAACCAAGAACTAAGCAAAGCATTTGCACATACTGCCTTACCTAACATTCAGCATTACGTAACACCGCTGGGGAGTGCTGCCTCTAGGCTGTCAGTTGTGGCCTGTTTAGAGTGTTATCTTCCCTTATCTGAGATCTGTGTTCTTACCGTAAGTGTCATTTTATTATATAAGATATTTCTGCGTGTTTGCCATAACATGTGAATGGGAATTCCAGCTTTCAAAAATGATGGAAATTTAAATGATTAGTGTTTTAAATTTTAAACTTAATAATTTAAATTAAATTATTTAGTTGCTATGTGGAGAATCTATTTCCCAGCAAGATTGGGCAGTGGTTTATTTACCTTTACAATTTAGGCAGAGTTCAAACTAGCATTTGGAATACATGAAAGACATAGTGAGACTATGTCCGTCTTAAACCAAGAAATGAAGTAGAATGATTTTGTGTAGACTTTGGCATTGTTACACTTTCCTTCATTTATTCTGTAACATTGTTTTTTTTCCTTCTCTTAAATGAGCACTGTTTTTGAAATGTGGCCTATTTGTTAGAAAGATACTATTCTCCCTTATAGAGGATTGTATGATTTATTTAAGAAAAGCAGATTGTTTCCAAGGGCATTTTTTGATTCTGATGATGGTAAAATGTAAAAACTATTAATGTGATATCTACGAAAAGTATTCTGGAGGAAAAATATATTCAAATTTATATAATTCTTAGGATAAGTTTGAATTCATTCCATTACATCACCATTACATAGATGCCTGTAGGGCAGTGTAAATTAAAGATTGTTGTATTCCAGCAATTCCAGCTTGACTGACAAGGTACTTTTTAAACTCTGGAAAGCACTGACCAATTGAAAGCCTTTAACTACTTCACCTAAAAACAAGGCCATGTACCCAGAATCGTTGCTGCTTAGGAATACTGAATTTTGGGGTAGGTCACTCTAATATTAGTTACTCAGACCTTTGCTCTGATTTCACTAAATAGTAAAGTAAAGGGAGCTATTGCTTTATTATTTTGTCACCCTGTAGTGTGACTGGTGAGGCAGAAGTACAATAGCTGGAGGTCCTGAAGGGGCCCACCATGCCATTCTGGTTGTTATTCCCTTTATTGTAATAGACCTCCGTAGAGTTCATGGAGAGGGGAAAAAAAAAACCCGTTAGTGGGAGCATTGGTTGTAATCTATGTTTTTGATTATCAATGACAGGATCCTAAAATTACACCCAAATATCTCTCACAGGTTCTGAAATTGAGTTTCTAAAAAAGCACTGTAGTAGTAATAGAAGGTAAAGTGCAGAGTTCCAAAGAAATGAGCTGTGAATTGAACCTGCAACGGAAATTGATCCTATCAGTCAGGTTTTGCCCTTGTTCATAGAAAAATAGGACCGAATGTAGAAGGAGCCAGGATCACTGATTAAATAGGATGCTGAAGTGCTGGAGGCTAGAAGTGGGCTTGCTGGTCCCTTAGGTCAGGACTGCAACTGTCAGACTTCTCTGCTGGAAACCTTGCTCAAGCTGGCAGAAAAAGAACAGAATGAAAAATGCTGCAGGCATCAGTGGGAGAGTCGGTAAGAGCTCACTGACTGAGCTTCCGGCGCGCTTCTCCGTAGGGAGGCCATTCTCATCTCTTATCGTGAGTCAGTGGGCCCACAGTGGACCGCCTGGCCTCATGATTCATGCCAATGGGGCCTGTCATGATACCCTTTCAGGGAAGCAGGAAAGCATCAGTGTGGTCAGAGGGTGTGAGTGTGAAGAAAAGTAGCCTTGGAAACAATTCCATTCTCAGTAGCATCTTCAGGATTGTGAGGAAAGAGGAGAAATTTCCTACAACTAGTGGTCCTATGAATACAATTTGTTACCCTGTTATCTAACTGTAAGAGTTATATATTGTGCACATAGAATGCTTGTAATGCTATGCCAAGTTTTTGGGGGGCAGTGTTTTTATTCTACTCCAGAAATGCAGTGTGAGTTGCAATTAGCCTACCAAAATTACACATTTCTGGTTATGAAGTTGCCATTTGTTTCCTACAGTGTGATATATTTCTACAGTGATGCCCTTCAGAGTGTTCAGTGATCATCAGTATAACTCACTAGAGTAAATGTCCCTGTGGAATGCCTCATTCACAGTTAGCAGCACACTAATGGAAGTCGTTCTGCAGAAACACTGAAAACAAAGGTATTATAAAACACTAACTGAAGATGTAATTATTATAAATCCATTGCTGGATCAGAATTTAATTTTGCAGAATGGCAGAAAAAAAGTAAAAACAAAGAAGCAGTGAAATCAGGCAGTTTGCTTAGTATCGGTTAAAAGAATTGTCAGATTTCCTTAGTCATTGGTCACAGCCTATCAACACTTATCATTAAAGGAGGCTGCTTTCATAGGTACATGGTAGCACATGGCATTTCATTTATGTTATTGTATGTATCTGCTTTACCAGCCATTTCCCCAACTCACTTAACTTTGCCTTTGGACCCTGGTAAGAGAAAATGACAGTACTCCATCTGAAGTGGACCATGTCCCTGTGTCATGGTGTTGATTTAACTTAACCTGTAAGCTTTTGACAAATGAGAATCAGAGTCAAAGAGGCCTTCATCCCTGTCCTATGTTGATATGACCCTTCCTACCCCCATTGATATTGACCCTGCCATGGTGATAGCAACAAATTAGTAGACACAGCAGAACTACGGACCATAGTCAAAGGCTCACAGAGGGCACAAAGGAAAATACTCTGCGAAAGCTTCTGTAAGATCGTTTTGCTTTGGTTAACTGTAGTTTTGCTTTGACGTAAAGATGCAAGCCAGTGAGTGCCACTCTCTTTTCATCTAAGATTTAGACCTCATACAGCCTCTGTCTCCTGTCTGATTACCACTCGTGACAATAGGCAATTTAGAGCCTTTGTCATAGAAATGATTGTTTTGTGTTATGCTTCGCTATAGTACTTGGGAAATGTATGGGAAATCTGACTTAATTTTACCATGATGGAATTCTAAAAGGTACTTACAGAGAAAGGGAGCATGCATTTCAAGACTACTTGACCAGTAGATAGACAGAAGCCTTTGTCTTTAATCCTGCGTTTTAATTTAAGTATATATTTTCTTGGATAAGAAATACCGAATGATGCAGACTTATTTATGCAGAGGAAAATAGTTTTCCATTGAAATTAAGTTAGAACTGTACTTCTTGTTTAAACTAATATCTGAAGCCTTTAGTCATTTTATTAGTCAGTAAAACTGATGAAAACCTTAGGAAAACGCATTAGAACAGTCCTGTGATGAATAGGAGGCCTGGGATTAATAAGGAAAAGGGCAGAGGGACACTTTTTGATCTGTTTATGTATAAGGGATCTGGAGCTTATTAGAAGTTTTTATGAACATTCAACTAATGAAGCATTGTATAAAATTATACATTTCCGTTAAGTTGTAAAAGTTACTAATCTGGAAAAAAAAACCTTCAATGTTATTTCTAAATAATTTTATTTATGACATTTTCCCTACAGAAGTAATTTAAATATGAAAAATTAATTTTGTAATAAGGAACATTCCATGAGAATGGCACTCACAATTTCTTGGAGGAGTTTTCATCCTTGGTTCTTAGATTTATTACAGGATACAGTAGCATGAGTGATCTTTATTAATCCCATTTTATGATTACAGCAGACATCTGGTAAATTCTACATTGCATATCTAACATTATTCCACTTTAAACATTTTCATTTGTTAGAGGTTGCAGGTAAAAGGGGGGGATTTTAAGTTCTCTCTGTGGCATAAATGATGGAGAAAACAGACACAAAGAATTTATGCGCAAATAGGAATCAAGAAGTGAACTTCAACAATAGTCCAGACAAGTTTGCAGCGCCCTGAAGTGCAGACCAGGCTCTCTGGTACTGCTGAACCAGGGAATATGGCCTTGACCCTCTCTTCTATGGAATTAGCAGGAAAAGGGAGAAGAATTCCTCCAACACTTTTGACTCAAGTTTAAATACATTGGATCTTTATTATATTGTACATTTTTGGGTCGTGTTTTAGGTGAAGTCTTAGTATCTTTAGTATCCTGATTTCTTCTTCTTTGATTCTCTTTAGTTTGGTAGAGACCAACAGTGGGGTGGGGGCAGCATGATTTGAAGTTGTCAGATCCAAATTCGAGTGCCACAGCAAACCCCAACCCTGATCAAGTTATTAAGCCTACCTTGGTCACAATTTTTGTCTCTATATATTAGAAATGAAAATATTTACAGGATTATTGTAAGGAATAGGCAATACATAGAAAGCAACTCACACATAGTAAGTGTGCCATAAACTGTAGCTTTTATATCTCAAGTTTATTGTCCCTTCTCAATTGTAGATCTCTTTACATTGATATTTGGTGGGCACACTTCAGACAAACAAAAATCAAAATTATGAATCAAATGACCTCTGGATGTATAACACAAAATATTTTAGGTTAGGCTTTTCCTAAAACCCTGAATGCTAAATTTTTTGTAGCAGTGCATGGTACATTATAAGTGCCGGGTAAATGTTATTCACGTAGTAGTATTTATTTTCATCATGATTTCATAAACAAACCTAAGCTTTCTCTGCATATATTTTGTTTTAAACCATGCAAAAATGCTTATATTCTCTCCATGTCATTTAGATTTCTAAGCTTGAAAATGTACCTGGAGCTGGGGCTAAAAGAAGAATACTAAGAAATTGTCATGAATAGGCAAGAATTACTTTAGAATTGATTGAGTGGAATTCTATTCAGATTGAAATTCGGAAACACCTGTTCTGCTCAGAAGTTTATGTTCTCTTATTGTATTATTTCATGGATAATTCTCAAGCTTTTACTCTTATGTTTTCTAATTACATAATTATAAATTAATGCTTAAAGAAAAAACACATGTATCAGTATTAAGATTGGTTTATTTATTCAGAGACCCAGAGGAAAAGAGGCTTAAATAAGATAGCATTTAATTTTTCCTAATGAAAAGTTTGGAGGTGGGAAGGTCAGGGCCGGTATGGTAGCTCAGTGATATCAGAGACCCTGGCTCCTCCTCCATCAGTGCTTTGAATTCTTAATGTTTAAGTGCCTCGTGGTTCAGCATGGCTGCCTGAGCTCCAAATGTCATATCCTCCATCCAGCTAATAGGAAAGAAGAAGGACCAAAGATGGTGAGCCCCTGCCTTATAAGAACACCTCTCAGAAACTATTTTGGACATTTCATCTTATATACCATTCTTCAGAACTTAGGCACATGGCCACATCTATCTGCAGAAAATAATGGAAACTTTCATCTTTATTCTGGGTAGCCAAATGCCTAGCCAAGACTTAGGGATTTATTATCCAGGAAGGAGAGGAGACCAGGTGTTGGGGACAACTGGGAATATCTGTGACCTTTGGGATTGACCTGAGCCTTTATCTTTCTTCTTTCTCATGTTTTCTTTTGTCTTCTTTTCTAAATAGATCCCATGCGAGGCCCAAGGAAACTGGAAGTAGTGGAGGTCAAATCTCGGCAAATCACTATCCGCTGGGAGCCATTTGGATATAATGTAACTCGTTGCCACAGTTATAATCTCACTGTCCACTACTGTTACCAAGTTGGAGGACAAGAACAAGTGCGAGAAGAAGTAAGCTGGGATACAGAAAACTCACACCCTCAACACACGATCACTAACCTGTCACCATACACCAATGTCAGTGTGAAACTGATCCTCATGAACCCAGAGGGCCGGAAGGAAAGCCAAGAACTCATAGTGCAGACAGATGAAGACCGTGAGTACCTTTGAATGATATGTTTATGTAAAACATGATCTTTCAAAAAGCAGCTTTTGTTTTGAGATCTTTGCTGTGAAGATGGAAGAAAGAACTACTTACATTGTAGAACAACACAAATGTGTATCTGTACTCTGTATTCTTAAGCACTGATTGAAAGAGGGAAAAGGGAGTAGAGATGTAGAAATGTCATTTTTTATTACTCATATAGTTACTTTCCTATATATAATCATTCCATATTGCTCTCAATAGTTCTTCATTCAAGTTTTATTTCAGTTGGCTGAAAACTTGTTGTTTCGGGTATTAGGTTATTTATATAAAATCATTGGACTGAAAGAGTGTTATTTAGGGTATTAGATTATTTATATAAAATATTTATCTAAATATATTTAAATGGCATTCTGAAACATTTTTTATAGTTCAGATAAAATTTCAGCACAAAATAGAGCCTGCCCTTGCTTTTCAACACAGTCTTGAGAAACTAAGTTGGTGGTCATGAAATAGATCATTTTTCTCCACAGGAACAATGTTGAAAGTGAATGTTACTTTAATAAGTGACTACTTAACAAATAAACCATGCATGTCACCAGTAATGCATCAAAAAAGCAAATATACAGGAAACCTCTATAATAACTTAAAACAGTAAAATTATGCTTTGAACCTCATAGCATGGATGTAAATGTTCCTTTACACAGACGATACGGGGAACCCTTGTATAAATAATAGCATATTCATTTAGTACATAAAATACTGTGGTAGTGTATCATACATTTGACCTAAAAATCACTTTTCAGGCATCAAAATAAGTGACAAAGAACGTAGGAAGCCCATTAAATGAATGAACTGACTATTTTTAAGAAAAATAGTTGTTTCGCTTTTTGTTTCTTTATGTAACTGATAATGTAATTTTGACCATTGATTAAATCATGAGTTAAATGTTTAGAATACTTTATCGTTTCATTTAAAGAACTAAAAAGGTATTTTTGAGTGTTTCTACCTACCCAGCAGGTAGGTAGAAAGTAGGTAGGTTTCTACCTACCTACCCTTCTGTGGAAGAAAAACGTAGAAGTAGCTAGAGTAGATGAGGAGCTCACTGCACATCCTCTCTTTCTTCTTTTATGTCCCTCAGGTCCTGCTTGTGTTGGCTCCTCTCAAGCAGTAGTTTGGGAGGGAGTCCAAGTTTGGTGGAAGCCACTCAGTCAAGGCTGAGACCGGAAGCTCTATTTCTGTTTCTTCTAACTCTCTCATCTCCCAGAAGAGGAGAAGCTGGTGTCCACATTGTCATCAAATCATGGCTGGCTCCTTCCTGCCCTACGTGTCTCTACTGACTCTGGTCCTAACATCTGTTGTTTCTACTTCCAAAGTTTTAGATTGTTCTTTTCTGTCAATTTCCATTGCCTGTATTTAAATCCTTATTATTTGAAATTTATATAATTGTTTCTACCTTTTCTTTGTGGTTCCAGTTTTTCTATTCTAATGCCCCTCTACTCACTCACTAATCTTAAAAATACATTTTCATCTTGGCTCTCTCTCTACAAGAGTCTTCAGTGGCTCTTCCACTTAATCGTCATTCCAGTGCCTTGGCTGTCAAGGTCTTCTATATTCTTGGCTCATATTCTAGGAGTAATAACGTCTCCTTCACAGCAGCTTGTTCTGCAAAGCCATCCCTGAGTGCTGGTCCCTGTGCCTGCTCTGTGCATCCTGGGCTCCCCATCGTTGCCTGATTGTTCTCCTTGGCCAGTCAGGGCCTCTCCTGGCCGCTTCTCAGGCTCGCCTACTCTGCTACCCGCTGAAGTTCTCCTCACATTTCAGGTCCTTCACATAGCTGTCTCCAGCTCTTCAGTCTGTGTTACTCACATCCTTCTGACCTTACTTGTGCTTCATGAGATCCTTGTCTCTGACCCTCAATTTCCTGATCTGAGAAGTGAGAATAATAACAATTCTTAGATATATTAGGGATAGAAGAAATTTACATGGTTGTAACTGTCAGAAAGGGTCCTTTCTTAGTGTTGTAATGATTCATGGCCACTCATTATGATGATTCTTTGCTCCCTCATTATGTATTTATACGTATTGTTTCTTTTTATTGTAAACTGTTTGACAAGAAGTACTGTTTTTCTTTTATAGCAATATGTGTGATATTGAGTAAGTAATAAACACCCCAAAATACCTTGTAAGTCTTTAAGTGAAATAATGAAGTATTATTGATAAGCATTTAATTCATGTTTTAATAAACAATAATGGTCACATCAATGAAAGAAATAAAATGCAGTCACTTTCAGATATGTGTTGCTGAAGCATGAACCTATTGAACACTGTGGGTTTCAAACTGAGAACCGTCATGAGCCAGGAATTTTGTTAAGTTCCATCAAAACATGAGGACAGAATTACTTTCTTTGTTTTTTTTTTGTTGTTGTTTGTTTAAATTATCTTGCTAGTCCCTGAAGCTGGAGCATGCATTACTTTGAAATAAAAATCTATTGTTTTCCTAGCACACTAGCATTTCTTAATTAGAAAAAACTTTAATTTCAAGTTATATTTCGTCACCCCTCCACAAGAAATACTTCAGAAAAGGCAGAGAGAAGAAAGAAATAGAATAATTGCCAAACAATACCCAGTTTGTAGAGAAAAGAATTGGGGAATCACTTTGTTTATCCATTAACAAAGGTTATAATTCATTGAACGTTGTGAGTTTTATTGTAGTATAATACTTTTATTGAAATATAGTTTATTTCATCAGAAATCGTGTGGGAAAAAAATTTACCTTCCATTAATGTTAGTAGAATCCTATGTAGCCCAGGGATAAGTTGTACAAACATAGGTATTATGACTTTATATACCAGATCCTTCATTCCCAGAACTTCTTAAAATAGGTACTAGACCTAAGTCACTATGAGGTACTATCTTCCCTAACTTAATCAGTAGTATATTAATTATTTATTCATATTGTTTTAATTTACATTGTCTTTCCCTGATCTTAAAGTGATTATCTGAATCCCCATTAGGGTTTCCTGTCAACTATTCTACGCCATCTATCACAGGGTCACCACCAGTACATTCTAATAATTAGTTCATCCTTCTGAGATATCCTCTGCCTAACATGATTTTGAATACCTCCTATGTCATGTTACTGTTAGTATTTTCTTTTATACAAATTGAATAAAACAAATATTTGTTTTTTTCTTTTTTTTAATTAAAAAGAATGGTTTTTTTATTTTTTTTTTATACTTTAAGTTCTAGGGTATCACAAATATTTGTTTTTTCTAACTCTTCACCTTCCTTACACCTGCACATGGGTTAATACATATTTTCAAATAAGAAATATCATTAGCTGCTCCACCTATGGAGTAGCCATTGTTTTATTCCTTTGCTTTCTTAATAAACTTGCTTTCACTTAAAAAGAAAAAAAAATCATCACAAAATAGAGTCACTCATCTTAATTATCTTGATTCTGTGAGAAAACTGAGGATGGCATCATCATAAACACTTTCAGGGTTAAGAGGAAGAGACTTAGCTGAGTTTTCTCAGGCATAGCCGGTTTTAGTTCAGCTTCTAATTATGATGAACATTTTAGTCTCAGAGCTTGGAATTCCAATGTTCTTAGAACTCACCTAGTGTTGTCATTTCTAATGTTTTTTGCTGCTTCAGTGTAGTCGTATATAAATTTCTTCAACATAGAACTAACAATTATTTTCATATTTATGTACTATTTAGGGTTTGAATGTCAAAATTAACTTGGCTGGGTATAGTGACACATGCCCATAATCCCAGCACTTTGGGAGCCCAAGGCAGGAGGGGATCGCTTGAGCCCAGGAGTTTGAGACCAGCCTGGGAAACATAGTGAGACCCTATCACTACAAAAAGTAAAAATAAATTAGCTGGCATGCTGGTGTGTACCTATGGTGCCAGCTACTCAGAAGGTTGAGGTGCGAGATCACTTAAACCTGGGAGGTTGAGGCTGCAGTGTGCAATGGTAGCCCCACTGCACTCCAGCCCAGATGACAGAGCAAGACCCTATTTCCAAAAAACAGAAAATCAACTTAATCCAACTTCATTTTAGGAATGAGGCAAATGAGACCTAAAGAGGTTCAATAATTTGTCCAAATTGCATAATTTAATCATTAGATAGTCTTAAATCAGAACCCGGACCTCCCATATGAATCAGTATTTTTTTTTTCTGCCAAACAACACTTGACTTTAATTGGAATAACTGTAAATGTTCTACATTTACATATAAGTAGCCCCTCATCTCAAAAAAAGGCGTACTATCTGTGAGTCCTTTTGAAATTCTAGGCAGGCTTTCCAATCCGTGATAGCCTTAGCAGTCATTAAAAAACTAATCATACCCTCTCACAATCTAAAACATTTTTTCCAACCCCCTTTAAAAACGTTTATTGAGATATGTTTGTCTGTTCACCATTTGATAAATATTTGGGTTGTTTTCACTTTTTGGGTATTATGAATAATACTGCTATGTATATTCATGAACAAGTTTTTGAATTAACTTTTTTTTCACTTTTCCTGAGTACGTAGCTAGGAGTGAAATTGTTGGGTTATGCTATAAATCTACCTGTGTTTAACCAATTGAGGCACTGCCAGAGGGTTTTCAAAGTAGTGGCATGACTTCACCTTCCCTCCAGCAGGGTATGCGGTTTCCGATTACTCTTCCTTCTTACCAGCACTTGTCTTTTCATTATAGCAATGCTAGTGGGTATGAGGTGATATCTCATTATGGTTTTGATTTACAGTTTCTTGCTAGCTAATGATACTGAGCATCTTTTCCTGTGCTTATTGACTATTTGTTTGTCTTTTTTGGAGAAGTGTTTATTCAGGTCCTTTGCTCATTTCTAATTATACTATTTATTATCTTATTACTGGGTGTTAATATAGCTCCTTTTATATTCTAGATACAAATCTCTTATCATATATATGATATGCAGAAACCTTCTCCCATTCTGTGTCTTGTCTTTTCTTAATAGTGCCCTTTGATACCCAAAAGGTTTTCATTGTGATAATGTACATTTTATCTAGATTTTCTTTCATTGCTTTTGCTTTTGGTGTCATGCCTAAGAAATTGTTGCCCGATCCAAGATCATGAAGATTTATTTATATGTATGCTTTCTTTAAGAGTTTTATAGTTTTAGTTCTTACAGTTAAGTCTTTAAACTATTCAGATTTAATTGTTATATATGGTGTGAGGTAGAAATCCAACTTCATTCTTGTGCATGTGGATACTCAGTTGTGCTAGTAGCATTGGTTGAAAAGATTATTCTATCCTCATTGAATTTTCATGGTACTCTTACTAAAAATCAATTTACTGCAAATGTAAGGGCTTCTTGAGTACTGGGATTCTCAGTTCGATTCCGTGTGTGTGTGTGTGTGTGTGTGTGTGTGTATTTTTATGGAATCTGTAGCTTTGCAGTCAGTTTTGAAATCAGGTGAGTTCTCTCCGACCCAGTTATTGGTCATTAACTTCATCACCAAAAAATTTGATCATGCACCCCCAAATATATGCATATTTATAAGCAGTATAGCTATTTTGTAAATAAGATAGACATACTAGTACACTAAATTGTATATAACATGAAGCATACTGAAACACTACATTTAAAATGATAATGGGATAAATAATATTTTTCAATTATATTGAATATTATTTTATAGAAAATTTGCAAATAACATCTTCACTTTTGTTAGATTTTTGCAAACTTATAAGAAGGTGTTATGTATTTTAAGTTTTGAAAAATGGCATCAAACTTCCCCCAAATCACATATAGTATTAACAAATAAAATAATGTTTAAAGACTATATTGTTATTTTGTCTATATCAACTTCTACTTTGTAGAACTAATTAATAGTTAGTACAGTAGCTCATATATTTTTTTGTGTGGTTTTATTATTCAGTGTTATGGTTATAACTTGAATCCATGTGATATATAACTGTTATTTACTTTCAGTCTTTTCAGTACTTTATTGTATAACATAACTTATTAAACCATTTGATTTGTTTCTTATTTATTATTATTTTAAAAATCACTGCTTTGTGAACATTTTTGTATGTGTCTGCTGGTGCATATATGCAAGAATTTTACTAGGGAATATACCTGCATGTGGGACCATTGGGTCATATATTCTGTGCATCTTCAGCTTTACTAAATACTATTAATAATTTTCCAATGTGTCTCTACCAGTTTACACTCCCACAAGGAGTATGTGAGAATTCTCATCACTTCAAATCCTTCCTCATTTCTTTTGGAAGAGTAAAAACGTTTATTTAATAGATGGGACTGGGCTCTAATTGATTAAAGCTTTTAAGAAAAAAAATGATAAAGTTATTCTTTTAATCAGGACAGTGTAGCTAAAATGGTTTAAGGTTCCAGATTTTTATAGAAAACTTGAGTATATGTGTGGACTATTAAAATCTTTTCTCTCAATAGGAGGTTAAAACCTACCAAGTCTAGAAAAATCTACTTTTTAATTGTTTATTACTTAAACATTTATTTCCTCCCACCCTCCTTTAGTCCCAGGTGCTGTTCCCACTGAATCCATACAAGGAAGTACCTTTGAAGAGAAGATATTTCTTCAGTGGAGAGAACCAACTCAAACATACGGTGTAATCACTTTATATGAGGTAGTATATATGTTTGTTAGTAATTTTTAATTAGAAATTCTCATGATAATATAGGCTATCTAGTATTTAAAAATGCATAGTTACATAATATATTTTAAGAAGTTTAATGCTTTCAGTAGTTATAATGGTTGTTATATAGAAGAAAATTGTAAAAATAAGTTTTTGAATTATATATAATTTGAGGATTTAGCTTTACAATGAGTTGGACCTTTCCAGTTTATATGTTATTATATGTTAAGACACAGCATTACATTTAAGAATTATCTTTATTAAAAACAATAAGTATTTTGAAACATGCATTGATTATAAGACAAACATAGAATTCTATTCTTGATTAGCTATTAAATATTTTGCTACTGAATTATAGAAGGACACTGATTATCCAATTAGCAAAGTCAATAAATACTGTCTCAGGGCTAACAATAGAATAATGTCTTTTGGTTTCTTAGTATTACCAAAACATCCTTTTGACTTCTGTGACATAGTTTTGTCTACTGAGGCATATCAAATGGTTGAATGATAGATAGCAGAGAAGAATTTGATGAATTGTTCAAGGAAAAAAATAACAGCAATAACAGGGTGACATTCATCATCACATCTGTGCGAGCACCATTTCACTCTGCCTATTGTCATAGAAACAAGCAGCTGTGTTTTTTTAAGCTAGCATTTATTTGAAGGCGAATTCAACAAAATTGTATGTTGTAAAGTTTCTAAAAATCGTGGCCAATTCTCCTATGGAACCTCTGCTTGAATACCTTTCAGAACTACTAACAAAAGCCTGTAAAGATGAGCTGTCAGACAGTGATCACTGGGAAACCCCTTCCCTGACCCAACTGGCCTCACGTTTATGTTTCCTTATAATTTTTGAAAATTGGTATTGAAACACAACGCAAAAATTAATTCAAAGCTAAGTGAAGAAAGATAAAAAAGTTGATTTTTGTACTGTTATTGATGCTGTTCATTGGCTGCCTCATTGTAAAAGAATATTATCAAAATTCATGGCTCAGCTTTTATAGAGCTAAGTGTTATAAACAAATCAAACAAGTTCATATTTTTTTTCTCAGTGATGAAAATCTTTTAGTTTTTATTTTTGGCCCCCAAAATAAACTAAAACTAGGTCTCAGTTTTGGGGATTCTTACCTAGTAACAGGATTTTAAACTTGGAAACATACAATCTTTGAAATCAACTTTAATTTCCAAGCCATAAGTTCATCTGTCCCAAAAGCCACATGCTGCTATGTAGACAGACAGAAAACATTTAATAGAGTCTTTCTTTTTAATCCCACAAGAGATATATCTCTGTGTGGTAAGTCACTTTAACATGAAAACAATGGGAATAATAATTCAAAGGAAAAACCTATTAATCTCTCTGATTCTGCAGCCAGGACTACCCAGCTGAACACTGATCTAAATACTACTACAATGGGGATGCATGAACGTGTCATAAATCAGGGTTTTAAAAATCAGATATGTGTAAGTAGAACAGATTGGTTCAGTTTTCTAGGGACCAAAGGGGAAATATGTGATCCAGGCTGAAGTGATTAAATACAAGCTTTCTGCCCGACAAATCTTTCTCCCTTTCCCACGTTTTCTACAAGTAGGAAGGAAGGGAGTCCCCAGCTCCCTCCAGGCGGGTCTTAGGTGGAGTCTCAGGAGGAGCTCTTCTTGAGCTGAGATGCACCTGTGAGCTGTGATTCACCCAGCCTATGCCAGAGTTTACAACAGGCACACACAGCTTCCTCCCGGAGCTGAAGATACATGTTGAACCAGACTCAGTCCCTCTCTGGAGAATCACAGACTTCTGAGACAAAATTATGCTAAGAAAATCAAACCTTTGCCCCAAAAGAAACAGGGACCATGGCAACAGTGTATTCTGTCATGGAATCACATTTGAATACTGGTGAAAACCAGAAGGTGAGATAAATTGCCATGGTTGGAAAAAAGTTTAGTAACCAATGACACGGGTGTTTGTTTAAGGAAGGCAGCGCACAGGATAATTTTTGAAGGAAAGAAGAAAGCACAGATGGAATATTGTTGATGTTTGTACTAGGCCATTCTTGCTTGGCTGTAAAGAAATGCCAGAGGTTTGGTAACTTATAAAGAAAAGAGGTTTACTTGGCTCATGCTTCTGCAGACCATTTAGAAGCATGGCACCTGCATCTGCTCCGGACAAGGGTCTCAGGAACCTTACAATTATGGCGGAGGCTGAAGGGGAGCAGGCACGTCACATGGCGAGAGCAGGAGTAAGAGAAAAGTGGGGAGTGCCACACCCTCCTGTGAACTCAGAGCGAGAATTCACTCATCACCAAGAGGGTGGCCTGAAGCCTTTTCACGAAGGATCTGCCGCCATGACCCGAGCACCTCCAACACTGGGAATCTCATTTCAACATGAAATTTGAAGGGGACAAACATCCAGACCATATCAGTGTTGGAAATGGATGTGCTGTAGCTTTAGGTTATTGTTAGTTCTCTCTTTGCTTATTATGAAAGATACACAAAAGCATTAATGATAAAAAACGGCTGACAGCATTGTTTTTTCCAGGAGTTACAGCAGTTCACAGCCTTACTTCATTCTTCTGGTTTTCTTCCTTGCCTTCTTCTTTACACTCCTCTAACTCCGTTCTCAGCCTTCCAGCACTAGCCTTGCCTCTCTGACCTCCTTGTCTTCATTCTGACTCAAGTCCTTCTCATGCCTTACCCCTCCACCTCAGTCATTTAATTTTATCAGTCATCTTCCTACAACCTGGGTCTGATCATTACCCCGTTACTCAATAGCTGTCAAAATCTCTTATTTTGTCAAGTTGTCAATTTAATACTGCCCTCTGAAAGAATACTTTTAAGTGCAGAAGTATTCAAACTAAAACATCCTTGCTTCCCAATTTTACTTTTCAAATGTAACTACTATTAACAGCTAGATACATGTCCTTTTAAAATTTTACAAGGTAGAAACTGTAGTGCAAATTCATTAATGAATATAAAATGGAGGCAATTTAATAAATGTTGTCAAATCCAGCATTTTATTATAAGAATAAAATGCCACATGAGACTCCCACCTCACATCATACAAAAATAAATACCAGGTTCATGATTTAAACACAAAAGTTTAGAAGAACCCTTGGAGAAAAAGGTAGGAAGACATTTTTGTTATGTATTTTTCTAAGCTTGATATAAAATGCAGCAGTCATTAAAAATGAAGATCAACAGATTTGGTTATATAAAATTTTAAACTTCTGAATGATGAAAGATATCATGAAGGAGGTCTGAGTGCAAACAGAAGACTTAGATTATTTTCAGCACTTACAGCAGTCAACAGGCTGGGGGCTGTAATATACAGAGAGCTCTATGTAGTAATAAGAAAAAAACAAATACTGTATTAGGAAAGAAAATGGACAAAGACACTTCAAAAAAAAAAATTCTCCCAGCATGTAAGCATATGGTAAAGTACCTACCCAACCCTACTAATGATTAAGAAATGGAATATTACAAGTGCTACAGAAGTTTAGATTTCTATAATATCAAGTGTTAATCAGTGATGTGGAGAAATGCGTACATGCATAGTCTATTGATGGGAACATACATTTTGCCGTCTTTTTTTGGTAGGCAATTAGGGAGAATCTATCAAAATTTAAACATAGCATGTCAAACCTATTTCTAGAAGTTTATTAGTAATACTCCCCAATGTATAAGGATATTTGTCCAAGTATTTTCGTTGTACCCTACTAACTTTATGTGTCTCTAGTGAGTAAATACCAGACTCCTGGTCATGAGACTAACACATGGATTTTTTAAAAGCTTTAGTATGTCTAAGATACTGGAAAAAGACAGAAGTAGAAAAGGTACTGTTCCTTTTCTATTGAAGTAACTGCCCCATCAGCAACCAACTATAGAAAGAATGAAATGAGTTCTAAACTTAGGGACTCAGTGTGTGAGTGTGTGACTAGAGTATCAAGTGCAGTTTTGGTTGGGCACTTTAATCAAGTAGAATGGTCTAGATTTGCCAGCTGATTGGGACATTCAGGAGTCTAGAGTTGAAGATACGTTAATATCCTGAGCCTGGATAACTGGACTGTTAGTCACCATCAGCTGAGATAGGTGGTTATGTAGAGGGAATGAGAATTTAGGGGCCATGTTAAGAAGTTTGTTTTCAATACTCAAGGGCTTCTGTGATCTAACCCAAATCTATATTTATAACGCCGTCTCCCACTGTTTTTCTTCTGGAACTCAATGAGCCATGTATATGAAATGGTTTTTTCTCCAAGAGCCTTCTGAGTCATCGCACGCCCTGCTTTTGCTTAGATTCATTCCGCCTGTGCCATCCCATCGCTCTCATCCTATAGCAGCTCTGCTTATCTTTCAGTATTTTATTCAAGTACTATACTCTTCCTTGAAGTATCCTAGGTCCTTTGCTCCCCTGAAATCAGATTTAATTATTCAGTCCTTTGTTTTCTCAGAATAATTGCTTAAACCTCAATTAGAGGATGGTGTTTTATGCTGGCTGAAATGACCATCAACTCACACTAGAAGATTTTGATTCCGCTCTCCTATAACACGCAAGTCAAAGATTGCATGTTATTCTATTTTGGTTTCCCATTAATCTCTCAGTTTAGAATCTGAGGCTTTAAGTAGAGAAGGGGAAGACAATTTTGGAAGATTTCAGGCACTTACCTGCAAATCAGAAATCATCCAATAGAAGCAACAGTTTACTCCATCTCACCCAAATCTAACCCTCACGCATGGTTCTGAGATCTCAGTTTGCTTTTGACCTGGCACATCCCATAAAATTACTTACATCCAACACTGCAGCAGTAGCGTTATTTACAGAGGCTTCATTACAGTTTCCTGGACCTTCAGCCAGGGACAGAGTACAAGTACAGGAGCTTCCAGACTTCCTTCTTGTAGCTTCCTGCTGTACTGAAGTACTTAATAGGCACTTAATAAACATGTATTGAATGAACAAGTGAAGAAGTAAATGCTGAAACCATATGGACATTTGAGTTTGAGCAGGGGAGTATATTTTGGTGCCGTTTAGAGCAGCCCCTGAGGTGGGCGAATGTCTGCCATCCGCTCTGTGGCAGGTAGTGGGGTTGCAGAGTTAGAGTGCCCCTGCTGCCGAGGAGCTTTCCTCATTCTGATGTTCAGACTCCAGGGCTCTGTGGATGGGTCTGAGATGGGGAAACCCATCACCTTTGTAACATTTTGTGGACATACACATGCCCAACATATTTGCTTGTTAGGGGTGAGGGAGAGGATCTGTAAGTTTTAGGAGTGTGTGAATTAGTGTATACATGTGATTTTTAGAGGTAGATAAGAGAAGGTGTCTAATTTTTACCAAATTGTCAAAGGGTTATGACTAGAAGCCAGCTAAGAACCTCAGTGTTATTTTGCAACCACAAGGCTTCCGGCAAGTCCAAGCCCATCGACCCTACTGGAACAGCAAGTCCTTTAGTAAAGCGTTTGCTTGATAGTCCTTGTGGGTGGAGCAAAGATCCCACTTCTCTGAGTGTTTACATGAGCGTATGCACACACCTGCTCTCCCCAGGAGGAGTTGTAGAAAATAGATACTGAGTGCCAAATATTTACTGATCACAATGGGATCGGGAAAAGAATAAGACATTAGCTACTCCTCAGAAGGAAGATACAATTACGTGAAATATTCCAATTCCTCTGGCATATTTAAATCATGATTGAAGATCAAAGAAGAGATTTCACAGTACTCCACGATTCATTGCCCAGTGAATTGTATGAACAGTCACAACACAGGCATTCAGTGGATCTAGGGCTTGTTAGGCCAGGTTTAGGAAGGATTTACAGATACACAGAATGGGAACCCTGGACTGGGACAGGGACGGGTACTTTTTTTGTCCCAGTCTCATCTTTGGAAATGAACCCTCCCTCTCTCCTTCCCTCCCTGCCGCCCTCCCTCCCTCTCTCCCTTTCTCTCTCTGCTTTTTTTCATTTGGTTTCTGTGACAGCTTTCTCTCCTTTGGCTCTCTTCATGCATTTCTGACGCTTCTGTCGGCTTCTCCTCCTCTATCCTGTATCAAATACCTACATTCATTAGGGTGTGGTACCAGGCTCCCTTCTTTTTTTTCTAAACTTCCTTCACTAGTGACCCCCTCCATTCCAGAATTGAATATCGTCTCAATGCTCATCACCCCCAGTCTTCACTCCAACCCAGTCCTCTCGAATCTCAGCTTCATGTCATACATGTGTGTCCACCTGACTGCGTGGGCATTTCCAACTTAACATGTCCACTTGTGTCTGTAAATTTCTCCTCATATGTTCCACTCTTTTTCGGTACATGGGACCATCCTCTGATCAAGCCCAAAACATGGAACCTACCCTTTATTCCATCCTCTTTTTCTTATATCCAGTCCTTCACTGAGTTCTGTCCATTTTGTCTCTAAAAGATGCCAATTCTTTCCATCTCTTGCTGCCTGTACCAGCCCCACCTTATTCCAAGTGCCTGTATTCTCTCCGTTGTGCTGTAGCTCTAGGCCCTGGACTCTGCTGTACTTCCTAGTGCCTTCCCCACTACCTCAATTGTGCCCCCGCAATCAAATCAACCTTCCACCCACAGTCAAAGTGAACTCTTTAGAGGGAAATTAGATCATTTTATTTTCATGCCTAAACATGTTCAAGGGCTTCCTGTTGTATGTATCCAAACTTCTTATCTTGGAGTGCAAAGCACTGTACAGTATGGTCCTGCCTGCTTCTCCAGCCCCCAAGGAACCACACCGACCTCCTTTCTGTTCATATACTGTGCCCACTCACTCCTGCTTCACTGCCTTAGTTCCTGCTCTTCTTCCCCAAACTCTCAGCATGACTGACTCCTTCCCTAAGTTCAAGTCTCTTCAGTTTAACTGACATCTCAGTGGGCCCTTCCCCAGCCACTCTAAGTGGCTGTGTAATAACCTCTCTCGCCCGACAATTCTCCTTATTTTAGCACCTTGTTCGTTTCTTCCATGGAACTTGGTATTTTGAAAGTATTCATTTACTTACTGTATGGCTCCCCAGCTCCATCCCACCCTGTCCAGATTCTCCTTTATCTGAAACAGGGCGTGTGTTTACCTGCTGGCCATGGTGCTTGCTCAATGTCAGTGTTCAATCAATGTTTGAATAGAGTAAATGAATCTGAATAGGTAGAGAACATGGAAACAGAGCTAACTGTCTCATGTTCCAGGCGAGTGAATGTTTACGGGCAGAAGCAATGTCAGAAAAGCCCCATTAGTGTTTGCAGGGCAGTCTTTATCCTGTGACCAGAACAGAAGGGAATATAATTGTGTAGTATCACAGATTCAGAAGTAGGTTTGGAGAAGGTGGGAGCAGGTCTGAAACACAAAACTAAGGAGTTTGGGCTTTCTCTCATATGCATTTATGTTTCATTAAGGTTTATAGACAGGCAATAAAATGAATGAGAACACTAAGCTAGCCTCAGTAGGCAGCGTCAGTCCTCATTTTAATTATACTCTGTCATAATTGTTGGATCGCTTCTCCCCTTCCCCTACCAGACTGATACCTCCTTCAGGGAAGGTACGATTCCTGAGGCACCATGCAAGACCCCAGCTCAAAACACAGTGCTTGGCACATGAGAGGGGCTCAATGAATATGTTTTAAATGTATGGGTGAATTAGTGGGAAACATTGGGAAGCAATTACGCAGTCATAATAGAGGTTTAGATCCACCTCCTCCAAACTGCCTTGTTCCCTGGAGGTGTCTGAATGGAGGACCAAGTAATCACACAGCAGATACGTCGCTGACGTCCCTCGCTTAGCTGCGGGGGGCAGATTTGGCCTTATCTCTTCTTGGCTTCCTTAACCTTGTAAAGGAAGTCTGTTAGAGGGTTAATAACAGATACTGTGCGTGACTCCAATAGTGTCATGCACTGCAGTGATTAATATATACAGCAAACAGTTTTCTTGCTAAAGCTTAGTTGATTCAATCTAAATATTCTTTCAGAGAGGTCTTCTTAATTGTAATGACATGGTATAAATATAAGAAAAAAGACTGTCAATTATCACTTCGTATAATAACAGTTTTAGTGTTCATGCACATAAATTACAAGTAAGTTTACCTATTTGAAAGCAAGAAAAGTGCTCAGTTTTGCAATTTAAAACTTTAGAATATGCCACATTTTAAAATTATGTCATTACAACCAGTAGAAGTTAGTAATCACCACTAAAGTGCATGTTCTTGAGTAGATGATGAACTACTCACAGTGAAATTCTTTAAAATATCATTTGAAAGAGCAAGATTTAAAGGCATCTATGTTATATTTATTTTCAAACACTTCGGACTTATCCAACATACTTTGAATATCTGTTATGTAGCTAATATCATGAAAACTTCTAGAACTGCACTGTCTCATATGGCAGCTACTAATCACACATGGCAATTTAAATTCAAATTTTAACTAAAATTTTCAGTTCCTCAGTGTCACTAACCACATTTCAAATGCTCAGTAGCCAGATGTGGCTAGTGGCTGCATTTCCATCATTTCAGAAAGTTCTTTTGGAAGACATTGCTCTAAAGGAAAGAAATGAACATGACCCATAATGATCACTCTATGTGTAGCATCAGGAGTGACCGGAATCTGTCTAGGATTCCAGCCATTGGAGCAGATGTCCTTGCCTGCATTGATGAGAACACTTCAGTGCCCTTTTTCCCAATAGATAATAATCCTAAATCAAATTATGGCCACTAGATTAAAGATGAGGCCTTATCCTTGTCAGTATCTTATCTGTTTGAGCTAGTTGTATATTTTCTTATTTTGTTCGAAACTGATTGTAATGTAGTTTTACAAAATGACATTTTGAAAGCAAACAACTTCAAAGCATTAGCTTAACCCTGCGTTCATCCTGTATGTTCTAATCTACTGGCTTAAGTTCCCCTGTCTATAAAAGTAATAACTCAACAGCTTTGGTGGAGTTCCTTCATCCCTTCACTGGATTCAGGATTTCAAGAGTCTGAGTAGGAGCTTATCATGAAGTGTCTGACAGTGCATACATCAGAAGGGTTTATTGGATAAAGATGCAATCTGAGTCCATCTGCTCCAAATATTTTATCACTTTCTCATTCTTTTGCAGATCACCTACAAAGCAGTCAGTTCCTTTGACCCAGAAATAGATTTATCCAATCAGAGTGGAAGAGTTTCAAAGCTGGGAAACGAAACCCATTTTCTGTTTTTTGGACTGTATCCGGGGACCACATACTCCTTTACCATCCGGGCTAGCACAGCTAAGGGTTTTGGGCCTCCAGCAACAAACCAGTTCACCACGAAAATATCAGGTACTCTACATTCGTGAGTTGTGTCTTTTACCAGAAGTAACATTTTTGTCCTTTTTCTTTCCCATTGTTGAGTATGCCAAGCTGGCACACACTAACATTGTATCCAAAGGAATACCCTTGAATGCCTGAAGCTCAGACTCATGGCATTAAATGAGGTACTACAAATATTTCTCATTTGGGAGCTTGAGATCTCATGTGTTAGGAAGTGGCTATTGTTTTAGCAGGGCGCCTTGGAGGACTTGGGCATAAGGCAGAAGGTTCTGTTGAGACACTCTCATCCCCTTCTCAATCCAAAGTTGTCAGAGCAGTGATGTTGGAAAAATCTCTGTAATGAACCATGAACCATCAGGAGCTCAGCAGAAAGACAGTCATATAGAATCTGCTTCCGAAGGATCAGCCTCCTTGGGACCTCTACCATAAATAGATTCTGTCCTGAAGAGAGAGGCAAATACATGATGGTACCAGGCACTGAGGACCTCCAGCTTTTTGCTTTTAGAGACTTAATTATGTCATCTAACAAAAGACCTAATTTGAGAAATATTTCTAGGCATGTTCAACTGTGCAGAAAATGTCTTTCTACTTCAGACTAGAGGAAATTAAGCTGCCATCTGGTATGGGATATACAACAGCAATAAAAAAAAAAATTGCATGAATATTTTTTTTCCTTTTTTTTCCCCTTTGGGTATGAGTGTAGAAGTGTTGAGTTTTGGCTTTAACTGTTTTGTTTGGAGTGAATCAGGTGGGGTGGAAGTAGGGAAACGAGCTAACTCTTGTTATCAGCCATGGTTAGTTCAATAATATTTAGCCTGACCTTTACATCTTTTGTCTCTCTTTCCTTGTTTTGTATTAATAAAAGTTATTGTTTGGAGTTGAAGGAAAGGAATGTTCACAACTAGAGTATTGTAAGTGTTTGGCTAGGTTTTGAGGGAGGGTTTAGAATTTTCTTTTTAAGCAATTATAACTTAAGAGATAATTTTTCGTTATATAAGATTTTATGAGCACAAACGACTTGAAATTTAATACACTTGATACTCTGTGTATAGAATTAGGTTATAGAAACAGTATGGAGAATTGGGAAAGAGAAAATAAGTCTTTGGGAAGTTAGAATAATTAGAGATTTGAAAACTGACACAGGTTGAAGAAAATGGGTTGGTAGAAGAAAAACCACTGGACTTGGAATAAAAAAATCTAGGTTCTAGTTATGATTTTGCCAGGCACTTCCTCTCTGATTTTAATCAAATAAATTTACCCCTACATACAAATTAAGATAATATTATCTAGTGTATGAATTTATCATGGGGATTTAAAGATGAAATAAGTGCCAATATATATACCTCGAAGCATGTTTTAAGAAATTTTTCCCATGTAAGTTACTCTACGAAGATTATTGTCATAAAGAGTGTATTTTTTGAATAAAATAATTCACTTTTGCTGTTTTTATTAGATAAGAATTCTTATCAATATGGTTGTATTAGTCCATTTTCACACTGCTAATAAAGGCATACCCAAGACTGAGTAACTTATAAAGGAAAGAGGTTTGATTTACTCACGGTTCAGCATGGCTGAGGAGACCTCAGGAAACTTACAGTCATGGCAGATTGTAATCAATGGTTTTAACCACTTTCAGCATGCCAAGTTCAAACAATTTTATTGAAAATCAAGAAACCTGACATTTTCATTAGCCTATACGGCTCATCAAGAATAAGTATTTGATTTTTTAGTTTTAAAACAGTTACAGTTTACAGGTTCAAATTTTCATGGACCTATGAGAGGGAACCACTCTTGTATACAAAATGTAATTCTATGTTATGAATTTGAGTTAATTTTTAAGAGAATTGAAATAAATTTTAATGCTGAGATGATTCAATAAATGGAACTCAGAATTAACCCATATCGTGATAAAATAATCTTTTTGTGTATGTAAGACAATTTTAAAAACTGTATTTGCAAGAAACGACCTCTAGCTTTCTCATCAGGAGTCTCTACCTGTGGGCTGTGAAAATATGGTATGCCCTCCCACATCACAGCTCTGTGTAACGATTTGTCTTGTCCATAATTACTGAAGAGCTCTGTTGCTATCATAATAAGACTTAACAGTCTAGAGAAGGAAGATGCCGGGAACTGGCCTTGGAAATAGGATTTATATCTGGAGGAGAACTAACATTTGTAGGATTATATTTGCCCATCTCTCTGTTCTCTCTTTGAATTACGATAATAAACATACAGGGTAGTTTCCCCATTTTGAGATATATAAAAGCTCTGATGCTGGTTAAAACAAAACAAAAAAAAGTCAAACCCAAGCCTTTCTCACTTCTGTTCCTATGTGTTTTCCACTGTCATGCTTTTCTGAGAGCCCACAGATAGTCACTAATTAATTCCAGCAAATCTCTCTGACTCCCACTGTCCTCTTTAAATCCCCAGTGGGTCTCTGGTACATGAAAAACCTTGACTTAGATGGAATAACTGTAAAGTCCAATGATTATTTCTTAAATATGCCTTTAGCATAAACATTTTATCTGAGAACTCATATGTACAGAAAAGTGTACCAATTGTAAGTGTACAGCTCGGTGATTTTTTACAAGCCAAGTATGCTAATTTAGCCAGAATCCAAATCAAGAAACGGAATATTACTCACACCTTACAAACCCCCTCATACCATCTCCCAACTTCAACTCAAGATCACAGAGGGCACTACGGGCTGCTTTTAGCAGCTGTCCCTGTGATTCTGTGTAGGGAATATACGCAAAGTTTGCTCATGGTCATTGATAGCTGCAATGTAAAGTAAATGCACTGTGTTCTTAATGCTCTTTGTAAAAGGAAGTGGAAACTAAACTGAGAAGATCAACCAGAAATAATGAGTCTTCCATCCTATGCCTTTTCCCCCAGCACCCTCTATGCCAGCTTATGAACTTGAGACACCTCTGAATCAAACTGACAATACCGTGACAGTCATGCTGAAACCTGCCCACAGCAGAGGAGCACCTGTCAGGTATGGAACAGAGGGGTGGGCCGGCTCTAGAGAGAAGAAAACTAAATCAAGTTGATTAATTCCTCCGACGTGTTTTCTAGGGATTTGCTGCAAATCTCAGCCAGCATGTAAATCCATATCTTTATTAGTTCTAATTAAAAGTAATGACTGAGGAAAATGAAAGGGCTTTGATGTAAGGTGGTCAAGTATTGTTTAAAGGGTTTTATGCTGATGCGAGTGGGTTGTTCTTTTGAAGATAAGGCACCAAGCACTAGTCTGTTGAGGAGGTAGTTTTGAATTAAAAGGTGACTGCCTGATGCAATTTGGTTACCCAAGGGCAGATGGCATTTTTGTTCTCAGCTCCCTTCTTTGAATGGATGTTTAAATGTTTTCATGTGTGTGTTTACTTTGGGTTTTATGTCATTTAATTTTAGTAAATTAGCTAATTTCTCAATAGAATATGGGATGTATAGTTGTCGTTTTTTTTTAAAAAAAAAACAGATGATTGGAAAGAACATTGTGAAGTCTTTATTTGAACAGATTTGAGTTAATTACCAACATCTAGGCCCGCGTCTTATCCCATGATGATTTATATAGCTAAGCAATTATAAAGTGTAACTTTTACAGTGACTGAATAAAATAAATTTATTATTTCCAAGACAGAGCAATAGAATACCTGAGTAACTCTGGAGTATCAACTTGTCATAAGCTCATTAATCTACATAGGTGAAATTTCTACTTGATTCAGAGGGATTTAAATGTTTTACCTTTGTATTATCAGAATAGATCCCCTTCAGAGTCATCTATTACTTTGAATAGAGTACTTGGAAGAAACATTTACATTGACAAGGCATTTTAGGGTTTATTTTCACGTTCCTTTTGTAGACTTTGATTTCATTAATCTTTTTACACCTGGCTATATTTGATCATGTTTTCACTGCAGTGTCATAAGGCGATCAGTTAGATTTCGTTCTATTCAGTAAAATATATATGGAGGTCTTGGTTCATAAAGTCATAAATAAAACCAGAATAGTATTAGTTTTTAGTGAAGTCAGATTAGGGAAGAGTCACAGAAATTTTTATTTCAAAAATCTCCAAAATTTTTCAAAGAATTTTTAGTTTATACTGTAGAATAATGCAACACAGTAGCTCATATAAAGTTTTATGCTTGCTGTTCATAGATGCAGTTTGTGAGAATACTACGAAATATATAAAAGCTCTATTCCAAATTGGAGATTGTGTTAACTGCTACATTTCAAGTGATATGCTTGACATTGCCCAGGCCCTCTGGGTTGATGCCTGTGGGTGGCACTGAGAGGTTGCACTAATCCGATGGACCCAAGGCATGCATTAGATGCTATCCAAGATTCAAGTGTACCCATGGCCATGGGTCAGTCTTTGTTGACTTTAAAAGCTGAAATTTATTAAATGAAAATGTATGCTCTGACCATGGCCTTGGGAGCGTCATTTGTTTCTGATCCACTTAACAGTTGCTCAGACTCAGCAATAAAGAGTCATTGGGAAAGGACTTGATGTTTTACTGCAAAAAGCATCATGATCATGTGAATAGTTAGAATTCACTCAGCTTCGATGCCTCCAAACCAAAGGAAGCTGAAAGCTTAATCATTTTTCAAAAACAACCCGTTATTCCATGGTACTTTGTTCTTATATGGATACCTTTTGCACATTTTCTGTACTTGTATCTTACTTTCAAACGCTTTCTGTTGGACTTTCATTTGTATCTTTGTATAGAGCTGTTCAAATTTTGTTGATTGGTTTGTTTTTGAGATGGAGTCTCACTCTGTCGCTCAGGCTAGAATGCAGTAGCCTGATCTCAGCTCACTGCAGCCTCTGCCTCCCGAGTTCAAGCGATTTCTTCTGTCTCAGCCTCCCAAGTAGCTGGGATTACAGGCGTGTGCTACCACGCCTGGCTAATTTTTGTATTTTTAGTAGAGATAGGGTTTCATCATGTTGGCCAGGCTAGTCTTGAACTCCTGACCCTAGGTGATCCACCCATCTTGGCCTCCCAAAGTGCTGGGATTACTGGCATGAGCCACCATGCCTGGCCAAGACTAAGTTTTAAAATAATTGCTCTTTGGGCGATCTGCCTGCATCGCTTTCCCAGCCGTCTTCCCTGGTCTTTACAAGGTGCTGGGCACACTCCAAACTACTGTTCTTTTTTCTAGCATATGCCTCACTAAGACATTATTTTATTGTTGCTTACTTTTATACATGTCTAGTTGTTTTTCGGAGACTTTGGGACCTTACTAGTAGTTCTTGGTGTCCTCGGGCTTCCTATTCTTATGTCTATAAAAATACATATCCAAATTCTTGTCAGAGTCCAAAATACATAACTTTCTCTGCACATCATTTCATGACTTTGTGTTGCCTCACCCTCTTTTCTAGTTGTCATAACATCCTGGTTTACAGGTTCAGCACTGCTGTGCTGTTAAGAAAGGTCATATCAGTATTGGTGAATATGCTCCTTGAATTTGCCAGAAGCACTTTGCCTCCAGTCCCTAATACCTTCTTCCCCTGTTAGCATCTTGAAATTAATAAATATATCCATGTTCATTATTCACATCTGTAATCTTAGAATCATGATCAATCCTTATGGGACATCATTCAGTAAGCATTATGGGGAAACCTGCTATAGACATCATCTTTATTGGAAGGATGCCTATCTTAAATGGGTAAATTGTGTTGGCACAAATTTGAGAGAGGAAATTATTTCAACCTCGCCTGTCGAATATATGTATATTTGTTTTTTTTGTTTTTTTTGTTTTTTTGTTTTTGCAGAAAAGTGAATGTTGTCTTCAAGAGATTCATTATATCGGACAACGTAATTGAACTGATTATCTGTAGAATAGATGGAAGACCGATATAGTGAGAAAGACTAGGTTGGGGAAAAAATATGTGTAGTACCCTCTAACTAAATAGGGCATATTAAAATTCTCAATTTCATGTAATGTTTAGACAAATAAGAACTCTGATTAGGGAATCATATGGACCTAAATATAAAGCCATAATGTAAATTAAAACATTTGAACACATCTGGAAATCTGCAAAATGCACATGTAATCAAACTGCAGTACAAGAAAGCTTTTCCCAAATGATAAGATAAATACTAGAAGGAGGAGGGAAATGGAAGCGAACATCTGTTTGCTTTCCTGGATTTTGCACAGTATTGTGTATTCAAAAATACTGTCATTGTGTGATTTCCAAAACCCATTTTTTTCAATTGATTTGATTTTTTTCTTTAATCCATATTCATTGATGTTGAAAATTCAGTTGAACTTCGTTTTTGCACTTCACTAAGTAAGGTGGTCGTGTATTGATTTCCCTACAAACACTTAGCTTGGTTCATGTAGATTCTTAAAATTGCATTAAACTCTCAATGTAAATGATTGTTGTCTTTTTATTGATCAACACATCAGCTCTGTCACATAAAATTATTTAAATCCTGAGATGGCCCAGAAGAACACAAATTCCATCATTCCAGCCAATAAACTAGCACCTAGGAGAAAATTTTAATGTCTGTTCATGGATTCAAAGTTTTTTCATTAATAAGATACGGAAAAGTTTTATTTTCTTTCTTTTATTTATTTATTCTTTTCTTGAGACAGGGTCTCACTCTGTTGCCCAGGCTAGAGTACAGTGGTGCAATTGTAGCTCACTGCAGTCTTGACCTTCCGAGGCTGAAGGGATCCCCCTGCCTCAGCCTTCAGAGTGGGTATTAGAGACAGGATACACAGTGCCCCTGGCAAATTCAAGGAGCATATTCACCAATACTGACATGACCCTTCGTAAAAGCACAGCAGTGTTCAAATGCAGGGCACCTCAGATGTGGAACTGAAACCAGAGAGTGATGGTTATTATTAACGAAAGACCGCCCCAGCCCTTTGGGAGGCAAAGGTGGGAGGATCACTTGAGGCCAGGAGTTTGAGACCAGCCTGGGCAATGTAGCAAGACCCTGTCTTTACAAAAAAGAAAATTAAAAAACAAAAACAAACAAACAAAAAACATAGCTGAGTATGGTTATATGCTTGTAGTCCCAACCTAGGCATGGTTGTGTGTACCTGTACTCAGGAGGCTGATGCTGGAGGATTGCTTGAGCCCAGGAGTTCAAGATCAGCCTGGACAACATAGAGAGGCCCAACATAGACCCACCTCTACAAAAAAAATGTTTTTAAGAAAGGAGATAATCAGGCATTTTTGTTTTAAAAAGTTTCTCATAAATTATGGTTGTTGGCATACAAATGGTTATGGTTTAGTAGTTCAAGGTTATGAAGCATAAAGCATGTTTTCTTTTTCTCAAGCAGCAGCAACCCTTTTGTTTATCTCACTGTCTGTAAGTTCAAGGAAAGATGTTCAGTCCATTAACACTACCTTCCTAGACATCCCATTCTCTTCTCCACACAAGGAGCCTTTGAGCATTGGGGATATGGAGGAAGCTGCTATGGACTCTCCTCTCCAGGGGCTGACAATGTAGATGGGAAAGAGAGCTACGTGGAATCTAGTGTCCTGTAGTAAGTAGGGATGAGGATGGGATCCAGTGGCCTGACCAAGGAGTGGTCAGTACAGGGAAGAGCCAGCTAAGACTTCAGAGAGGAGGTAACCCTGGGGCCGAGTAGCTGAATCTTGACAGATGGCTGTTGTTCAGAGCATCTGTGTGATGTGGAATATGTTTCCAGGGAGGTTAGGTATGTGGCTGGCAAGGAATAAAAAATGAGAGAGACAGGTTGGCTCCATGAGGACAGGGAGGACTGAGTAGTTTGGCCTGATCTGAGAATGAGAAGTGTGTTATAATCAGAGAGGGGTGAGATGGGAGAAGAAGCAAGGGAGACAAGAGGATGAATTGGATGACCTTGCACTCCATACCAATGAGTAGCTATTTACAGGATTCAGGTCAGGGAAAAAATGTAAGGAAGAGACGCAGCAGTAATGGAGGATGGGTTAGAGGGCGTGGCACCTCAGAACAAACAAATAGGAGCAGCATAAACGCTGGAGGATGTGCTGGGCCCAATTAAGATAGAGCTATCCCTGAGGGCATGGAGGAAGGGGGTTTCATAAATGCCTGGTGCTGATTTTCATTAGAAAAAGGATTTAGAGAAATCAAAAACACCTAGTCCTTTTTAGAAGGAAAAAAAGAGAATATATTGTTGATAAAAATACTGTCCAGGGTATTGTTACAGTAAATACTAGAACACTTGAAATTGAAAAACTAGCCTAGCAATGACTTGCCAATAATTCATTGGAAATCACTAATTATATAAATATTTTTCAACCCCAATTTTCATAAGCAGTAAAAAATTGTTCTTAGTGTCTCCTGTTTGGAAGAACCTTCTGGATCTTTCTTTTGTTGCTTCTCCTACCTTCCTTGTATTGCACCGTAACCCCTTTGCCGTGAGCCTGCATCCATCAGTTTTGTGATGATGACTGTACATGTTGGGGTGTGACCATGATGCCTACTCAATGGATGTGGGTAGCACCTCTGGTTACTAAAAGTTAGAGAGTGAAATGCTTCTCTCAGCTTCAGAAGGCATGCCAGCAGCACACTTAGTGGGTGACTGTAGCTCATTCTTGGCTAGGGCTGGGGAAGACCTAAGTTTTTGATCATACTACTTTGTTATCCCCAGAAGAACCCATGCTGTCTCTGAAAAGGCAAATATTTGAGTTGGAACTACAGACTCCATGAAAGCTCTTGAGTGTCCTTCACGGTGGAGGCCACACCTTGCACATTCCTGGCGGCGAGGGCCAGACTGTGTTGTGCGTTCCCCTCTTCACTGACCAGCTGCACAGAAGCCATTCAGCAGGAAGGAGGGAGACATAAAGTCTACCTCATTTTCCATTGACCATAGAGAAAGTTACATGCTGTTTCTTTTCCCTCGTCTAGATAGACCATCTTTAAATGTTAATAGTGGAATAAATTAGAAACAGTTTCAATTATAAACTCAGAGCACGGAAAGATTGCAAATGGTTGCACTGGACAATATATTACTTTACGAATTGTAAAGCTGCTCTGCCATTTGCTCTCGGGAACCCCTGGGTCTTCTTAATCACAGTTATTGATTTAGGGAGTTTAAGGGATGAACTTCTAGCCGTGTTCCAGGCTAAGGCCGATAGCCTTTCTGGGAGAGGATCTTGGAAAGTTTGACAAAGATTAACTGATTTGACTATAGATGCCTCACTTTCGTGTATGTGAAATGTGAGGAAAGGTTGCAAGTTCTAAGAGGCTGATAAAGTCATGTGTGACCGCTAACCCGATATGCTTCTTAGAGCCCTAGACTTTTAGAACTGAGCTCCAACTCAGAGGCCCTGACCACATTCCTCATGTTACACTTCTGCTTCATCCTAGTTTGGTGGTGGGGAGAGGGATAAGGGCACAGATACAGAAGGAATTATGTTTTACATCATTCTCTTCAGCAGATCATTTTATCAACCAGCACTTATAAGTATACACAATGTAACTCTTTATTATAAGAACACCAGGGTACACAAAAGTGCTAATATGCCTTCTATTTCCTCAATAACTATTTTGTTAAGTATGTTATATTACAGTTGTGAGGCTTACCTGTATTTGGTTGCAACTTAATTAAATTAATATTCAGCTCTTCAATCAGACAGTAGAAAGATTAGGGAGTGGTCTTGGTGTTTTTTCCCATATAATCTGTCCCTTTTGACGTGTATGTATGGCTCAGTTCCGTCCCATCTCTACTTTTACCTGCTAAGTGTTTTCCTGTCCTGTGTCAATGTATTTTCTGCTCAATGAGAAGTAGTAAGAGCTCTGTCCAGTTATTAGTACCTGGTTAAAATCCTGGCCCTTCATAGCATTGAAAAGTGTTGTAGGAAATATTAGGATTGACACTTGGCTACTATTCATTTATTCTTTGTTCATTCACCAGATATCTACTGAACACTTATTATCTTCAAGTCATTGTGCTAGGGTTGTGATAAAAGCTGTCTAGAAAAGTCCAGGGTACTCTTAAGAGTATATGACAGAAGGATGAAATCTCAACAGGAGAATCAGGAGTCTCTTACTGAGAATGTGTTGATTAAACTGAAACCTGAGGAGGAAGTAGGTAGGTAGGTTCACCAAGTAGCTTAGCAATAGGTAGAAAAGCCTAAGATAAGAGAAGTTAAAGAGACCTAAACAGTGGTCATCCTACTCAATAAAATTAAAAACACACAGGTTTGGCCATCACTCAGGAGCATTAATTAGATTTACATGCAGTTGTGCACAACATAAGGACATTTCATTCAACAGACTGCATATACTGCAGTGGTCCTGAAAGATTATAATACTGTCTTTTCATTGCACCTTTTCTACATTTAGCTTTAGGTTTACAGATACTTCCCACTGTTTTACAGTTGCCTACAGTATTCAGTACAGTCACATACCGTATAGCTGTGTAGCGCAGGAGCAATAGGTTCTACTCTACAGCCTAGGGGTGTCGTAGGCTGTACCATCTAGGTTTTTGTAAGTACACCTTATGATGTTTGCACAAAGATGGAATGGCCTCATGAGGCACTTCTCAGAATATATCCCCATCATTAAGTGACTCATGACCATATGTAATGTTGAGAGTGAGCATTTGCCTAGGCTAAACGTTACGTAAAACATGTAAATGTAATCAGAAATGCAAAGTCGTTTGATCACAAAATGATTTTAATAATTTAGTTTTTGAATATCACGCAATACCTCTAACCTAATTAAGAGTGCAATAGATGTTTATTGAATGAACCTCTTCTTTTTCTTGCCAGCAGGAGTAATTATCACCTGAAACATTTATAGATAAGAAGACCCTAGACCTTCGTTTAACTAGTGGGACATATCAGGAACATGTGGAGTTTTAAATTCTATTTTCATCCCTAAATAAAAGTTAAATATCGTGAACCTTCCATAGAATGCAGAACTATAAAAGAAGAATTACCTTTGAAGCAATCTGGTTTTCTTCTTTTTCTTTTTTTTTTTTTTTTTTTTTTTTGTTGTTGTTAGTAAGAAGGGTAACTAAGAAAGATTGCTTCAAATAAGCCATTGCTATAAATTCAGATCCCATCAGGAAGGTCACTCCAATTTGCAGGCTGTTACTGACTCCTGGAGAAACTTGTCTTCTCACCTCTTGGGGTCAGTAGTGACACCACTGCCACCACCCCCTCCCCGCGCCCCGCCTCCTTTTCGCTTTACCTTCCATCCCCACAATCACTGTTTTAGTTCATATTTGTCTTTCTCAGATCTCCAATCCCCGTTCCACCCTGTGACTGCAGGGTCTTTCCTCCCAGGTTAATAACCCATCAGTGTCTCCCTATTGCCCTCAGCATAAATCCAGACTTCCTCTAATAGGGAAGCCTCTGGCTTCTGCTCACTTCCTGGGGCCGCCTGCCTTCCACCTGTAAATATATGCCTGAGAATATCCTGGGTGGTTCCATGCCATTTTGTGGGTTTGTTTATTTTGCAATTGATGTTTCTTTCATGGAATCGTCTCTCTTTTTTCTTCCCTCCGCTGTCCTGCCTGCACACTCTCACACACACACACACACACACACACACACACACTCTCCACAGTCTCCCTCTCTCTTTCACTTATTTCCACTCCCCTCCTAGCTATGGCCCAGATGTCACCTCCTTGGAGAGCCTGCCCTGGCCCCCTGCCCGTCTGCGGCCTGCAGCTCTCCCAGAGAGCTCAGCCCTAGATTCACTGCACTGGCTGGTGACTGCTTGTCCTGGCCACCTACCAGCTCCTTCAGGGCCAGGCCTGCTCTCTGTGATTTTTACCTCTGTATTTCCAATCCTGGTTCTGTGCCAAGTACAGCCTTCCATGAGTGTTGGTTTGTTTTGTTTTTATTATTTGCTTCTCATTCTTTTAAACTGTAGAAGAATTTTTACTGAGACAAAAAATATGACGGGGTTTGCATATTAGATCAACCACTGGGGCCGGGACATTGGGGAAGTAAATGGACCCACATGGCTTCTGGATGGAAAGTTAACAGATTACCGTGGATGAATGCGTCAAAACTGTCTCTTGACAAACACAAAGGCTTTTGATTGGAGCAGGCTGTGCTCAGGGGTTCCACCTCCCAGTTCTCGCCAAATGACTGAAGTTTCATTTGGTAGAATAAGTGACATCTAATCTCTCTGATATAAACAATTCATACAACTTAATAGTTCGGAAAGGTAGTATCACAAATTAAAAGAACACTTGGCACAGACACAAGAAGACTTGGGTTTGGATCTCGGCTGGGTCGTTTACTAATTGTGTGACCTGAAGTCACCCTATGTGTGAGGCTCTTCTTGCATTGCTGTAAAGATACCTGAGACTGGGTAATTTGTAAAGAAAAGAGGTTTAATCGGCTCAGCATTCTGCAGGCTTTACAGGAAGCATGGTGCTGGCATCTGCTTGGCTGCTGGGGAGGCCTCAGAAGCCTCCAATCTTCCACCTGTAAATATATGCCAGCACTTACAACCATGGCGGAAGACAAAGAGGAAGAAGGCATGTCACATGGCGAAAGCAGGGCAAGACAGAGAGTGAGGAGGGAGATGCCACACCCTTTTTTTTTTTTTTTTTTTTAATTGTGTGTGTGTGGAGATGGAGTCTCACTCTGTCACCCAGGCTGGAGAGCAGTGACACAATCTCAGCTCACTGCAACCTCTGCCTCCCCAGTTCAAGCAATTCTTCTTCTGCCTCAGCCTCCCGAGTAGCTGGGATTACAGGCGCCTACCACCATGCCTGGCTAATTTTGTATTTTGAGTAGAGATGGGGTTTTGCCATGTTCACCAAGCTGGTTGCGAACTCCTGACCTCAAATGATCTGCCCACCTTGGCCTCCCAAAGTGCTGAGATTACAGGTATGAGCCACCACTCCCAGCCAGATGCCACACATTTTTAAGAGACCAGATCTCATGCGAACTCAGATTGAGGTATCAATTATCCCCAAGGAGATGGCCTAAGCCACTCATGAAGGATGCGCTCCCATGATCCAAACACCTCTCACCAGACCCCACCTCCAATTCCCAACTGGAAATTATATTCAATATGAGATTTGGGCAGAGACAAATACCCAACCATGTCACCCTCTAAATTCTCTAAGTCTGTTTCATTTGTAAAGTTGCCAGTAAATATGCTGCTTGCCTGTCTCACAGCCTGGTCAGAAGGATTATGATCAGTGAAAATTCTTCACAAACCGAATTGCTCAAAGAGAATAAAGCTATGATATCATGATTTGCTTAAAAAATATTGACTACATTGCTATTCAGTCTTTATCTCCATTGCACTCTGCTTTTAGTACTATACTTATGCCGATATGCTATGGTTGTCACCTACATAGGAACTATGTTTTAACAGTCACCCATATTTGACAATACTTTTATAGAAATTGTAAGAAATGTGTGTTTGGTATTAATATTGTGCATTCATTTGGTAAAATCATCAATGTTTTAGATCTCTTGTTCCATCAAAACATCCCAGCAATAAGAGAAGGCATTACTGGTAGGACTATTTATAGGTAACAACTCATTCCAGGGAGTAAAAGGCAATGTTGGTAAGAACCGAAAAAATGCAACCACAGCATGGAGCTTGATGCTTCTGGGTTTAAATTCTCATTTGCCGAGATGTAATGTCCAACTCAAAAGTAATAACACTATCTACCTCAAAGGACAGCTGGGAGAATTAGTGACCTGTAAGCAAAGCAGTCAGGACAGCATCAAACACAGATATTATCTGTTCAGTACAGGAAACCTTTTCTTATTGTTGATTTCTGTAGTGATAGAAACAACTTATAGATAACGTGGTAGCCCCTGTTGTTCCACCCATGTCTTGGGAAATTTTCTGAGTCTTAGTGTTATATTCCTGAGCCTCAGTTATGTTCTGAGCAGCTTGTGATAAAGGAATAATAATTACAGCAATAGAAAATGAATAATCGATGTTACTTGGATCGAGGAACTGTGATGTGCCAAGCCCATGCTTGATCCCAAATGAAATCATTTCTCATGATGCAGAGCAGGCTTCCTCGCTAGATGCCAGCGTTTCCCCTTTACAGTTGAAAGAACTGAGGTTCAGGGAGGTTAACAGACTTGTCTACTCTAACCCCAAAGCTGTGAGCTCTCCATGTTGTGCTCAGAGCTACAGGGCATGTGAGCTGTCAGGACCTTACCTCCTCCTGGGAGCTCTACTCATTCTCTTGTCCCCCACTTTGCTTGCTCAGAAGACATCTTTCCTGCTGACTCTTCAGAACCAAGATGGTTACACCTACCTTTGCAGACATAGACTGTTCTGCAAATTAACATCCTTTCTTTATTGTCTTTTCTAGTACAGGCATACCTTGGAGTTATTGCAGGCTTAGTTCCAGATCACTGCAATAAAGTGAATATCACAACAAAGCATTTTTTGTTTCCTAGTGCACAGAAAAGTTTTGTTTATGTTATACTGTAGTCTGTTAAGTGAGCAATAGCATTATGTCTTAAAAAATGTGTCTACCTTAATTAAAAAATACATTATTGCTAAAAGTACAGATGATCATCTGAGCCTTCAGTGAGGCATAATCTTTTTGCTGGTGGAGGGTCTTTGCTCAATGTGGATGGTTGCTCACTAATCAGGGTGGTAGCTGCTGAAGGTTTGGGTGACTGCGGCAATTTCCTAGAATAAGACAAAGAAATTTGCCACATCAATAGACTTTGCCTTTCGCAAAAGATTTCTCTATAGCATGAGATGCTATTGTATAGCATTTTACCCATGGTAGAATTTCTTTCAAAATTGGAGTCAGTCCTCTCAAACCTTGTCACTGCGTTATCAACTGTGTTAATATAATATTCTAAATTATTTGTTGTCATTTCAACAGTGGTCACAGCATCTTCATCACAAGTAGGTTTCATCTTAAGAAACCACTTTCTTTGCTTACCCCTAGGAAGCAACTTCTCATCCGTTCAAGTGTGATCATGAAATTGCAGCAACTCAGTCACATCCTCAGGGTCCACTTCTAATTCTAGTTATTCTTTCCACCACATCTGCGGTGACTTCCTCCACTGAAGTGTTGAACCCCTCAAAGTCACCCCTTGAGGGTTAGAATCAACTTCTTCCAAGCTCCTGTTAATATTAATACTTTGACTTCCTCCCATAAATCACAAATGTTCTTAATGGCATCTAGAATAGTGACTCCTTTCCACTGACTTTGACCAGACCCATTAGAGGAATACTTACATATGGCAGCTATAGCATCACAAAATCTATTCTGTGTATAATAGGACAAGAAAGTTAAAATGACTCCTTGACCCATGGGTGACAAAATGTATGTTGTGTTAGCAGGTATGAAACTAGCATTCATCTCATGTGCATCTCCATCAGGGCTTGTGGGTGATCAAGTGCATTGTCAAATGAGCAGTAATATTTAGAAAATAATCTTTTTCTCTGAGAAGTAGGTCTCAACAGTGGGCTTAAAATATTCGATAAACCTTACTGTAAACAGATGTGGTGTCATCCAGGCTTTGTTGTTCCATTTCAAGAGCACAGACAGAGTAGATTTAGCATGATTCTTAAGGATCCTAGGATGGTGAATGAGCACGGGCTTTCGCTTAAACTTGCTAGCAGCATGAGCCCATAACACGAGAGTCAGCCTGCCCTTTGAAGCCAGATACTGACTTCTCCTCTTAAGCTATGAAAGTCCTAAATGGCACCTGCTTCCAATAGAAGGCCGTTTCATCTGCACTGAAAATCTGTGGTTTAGTGTAGTCACCCTCATCAATGACTTTAACTAGATCTTCTGGATAATGTGCTGCAGCTTCTACATCAGCACTTGCTGCTTCACTTTGTACTTTTATGTTATAAAGATGGCTACTTTTCTTAAACCTCATGAACCAACCTCTGCTAGCTTCAGACTTTTCTTCTGCAGCTTCCTCACCTCCCTCAGCCTTCATAGAACTGAAGAAAGTTAGGGTCTTGCTCTGCACTAGGCTTGGTTTAAGGGACTATTATGGCTGGTCTGATCTTCTATCCAGACCACTCAAGTTAGTTTGATACTCTATCCAGACCACTAACACTTTCTCCATATCAGCAATAAGGCCGTTTCACTTTCCTATCATTCATGTGTTCACTGGAGTAGCACTTTTAATTTCCTTCAGGAACTTTTCCTTTGCACTTACAACTTGGCTGTTTGATGCAAGAGGCCCAGCTTTCTGTCTTAGCTTTTGACATGCCTTCCTCACTACGCTTAATAATGCCAGCTTTTAATTTAAAGTGAGAGACTTGCAAGTTTTCCTTTCACCTGAACACTTAGAGGCCATTGTATGGTTATTATTTGTTCTAATTTCAATATTGTGTGTCTTAGGGAATAGGGATGCCCAGGGAGAGATGGCTGTCTTATATGGACACAGTTCATAGCGCCCCAAAACAATTACAAGAGTAACATCAAAGATCACTGACCACAGATCACTGTAACAGTTGTAATAATAATGAAAAAGTTTGAAATGTTGAAAGAATTACCAAAATGTAGCACAGAAACATGAAGTAAGTGCATGCTGTCAGAAAAATGGCAGTGACAGTGTTGGTCAAGGAAGGGTTGCCACAAACCTTCAATTTGTAAAACTGCAGTATCTGTGAAGCCCAATAATGTGAAGTGCCTTATTAAGCTGGGTATGCCTTTGTTTAGAAAATACATTACACCTTTGTTTCTTTATTATAATCATTGGAATCTCTGGGGTTTATCCCTACTGCTTGCTTAATTCTTAGATGTAATACTTTTGTTTTCTTCATTATTTCTTTGTTGTTATTTTTAAGCTGAAACATTTTGGGATTTGTTTGTTTTGTTATGTTTTAGAGGTGGAATCTCACTCCATTGTCCAGGCTGGAGTACAGTAGCATGATCATAGCTTGCTGCAACCTCAAATTCCTTGGCTCAAGCGATCCTCCCACCACAGTCTCCTAAGAGCTGAGACTTAGAGGTGTGTGCCACCACACCCAGCTAATTTTTTTTTTAAATTATTTTCTATAGATCAGGGTCTCACTCTCTTGCACAAATTGGTCTCAAACTCCTGGGCCCAAACAATCCTCCCACCTTGGCTTCCCAAAGTGCTAGAACTTACAGGTATGAGGCACCACACCCAGCTCTTGCTAAATGTTTAGCCATATAATTTTGAGAACTTGAAGAACTTAAACGAAATTGTTTTAGAAGATTCGATTATTTTAATCAAATTAATCAGTGTTTTTCTGCTGGTATGTATGTTCTTTTTCCTTTCACCATTTTTATTAGTCTCCCGAGAATCAATAAATTAAGCATCAGTGCTTTTGAGATGCTTATAAGTGACTTTTTAATTGTTCTCTTTTATTTATTGGAGAAATGCAGACTGCAGGAGCATCTTAAACCTTCGGAGCTAAATGTACTTTTGTCGCACTTTTCAAACCTTTTGAAAAGGCTCTATCTGTGGCTAAAATTGTTTAGGGAAAGGAACTGACTTCTAACCTAATAATTTTCCTTTATTCACGGAGGTACACATAGAATCAAAATGTCATTCAGTGGTAAAACTTCAGCTTCTATATTCCTGCTTTTTATAGAACTTGTTTTTTATTATTACTTACTGTTGCTGAATCGCTATAGTGAGTGTTAGCAAAAGGTGCCAAATCCCTTCCTGTTACCACCACCACTACCACCACCCTGCCTGCTTTTGAGTTTTATTGGATTAAAAAATAATACTCTGGATTCCTTTACTGCCAGAAAACAAAGATCATTTTTATTAATGTTGCTTCTAGGATGACAATGTCAGTCATCTCTTTGAAAATTCATTTTGGAAACTAAGTTTGTTATTTAAGAACCTTTGAAAAGAAGCTTTAAAAAATGGCAGAGGAAGATAATAATAATAGAGTAGATGTATTTGAGCTTTTATACAATGAAACTTAATTTAACTTTCCCTCAAACTCCATTTCAGACTTGCTTTTGTGCATGAAAATATGCTGCCTAGCCTTCCCTCCCCTACTTTTCAGATTTTCTTTTCTTTAGCATAATCTCTTCTGAAGGATTCTATGCATTGGATCAAACCTCCAGTCTCATTCCCAGGCTCCTGTGCTGAGGGCGGCAGGCCCAGGGCGCCTGTGGGAGGGTGTATGGGGAGGCTACTCTAGACAGGGAAGGCCAGGAATGGCTCTAAGAGCCAAATTCCACTGCCAGTCACCCCCCAGAAAAACCAACAAAATACTTACATAATATTTTGATATAACTTTAAGGATTAAAATGGATATCCTATGAAGTACTGAAAACAAAAAATTATGGCCTTTGTAGCCTGAGGAGTGATTATAGACGTGACAGAGAGTAGTTCCAAGTTTGCCTGACAGTGGTTTGGAAAGAGAGAGGAGAACAAAGACCAAGACCATGCCTGCCTTCAAGCTTCTTCGTGGCCCACCCTCAGGTACCTCCTTCTTCATCCTCACCTCGGGCCATGTGGGCTCCTAGAGGAGTCAAGACTAGGGAGCCTGATTTTCATGTCCAACAATACAAGAATTGAGTGAGAAAGACCCTGCAGTTCTTGGGTAGCTCTTGGGGCCACTCTGGGGACTCCTGGGGGCAAACCTGCTGGGACCTGGGCAGTATCTGAGGTAGGACCCAGGTCATTGCCCTCCGTCTTCTGTGTTGATGCAGGGTGCTCATAAGCAATTGGAGTGAATGGAGACTGTATTGGAATCTATTAATAAACATGTTGAGCTTTTTGTTTTTGTTGCTGTTGCATTATCTCTAATTCAAGGAGAATGTTGGTGACTGTAGCATTGCAGAAGCAGTTTTAGGGTGAGAACATTTGGGCACTAGATTGAGGTCAGATGCCCTCAATGTAGTAGATGCTAGGAGAGATTTTAACGTAGAGATTGACATATCCCTGGGTCCTGTTACTTTGTCCTTTGTACAAACCCTTATCAGATCCTTGGCACGGTAGTTCTTCACTGGTGTGCGTATTTCTAACACTCTTAGCCTGGGCTATTCAAGGACTGGGCAGTCTGTGCCTAATTCCTCTTTTTATTCTTCCCCTGTGCCTGGAACAAGGCCTGATATGTGGTGAATATTGTGGAAAGGAAGAATGGAGGAAACATGAATGAAGTAATTTTCTTCTCATTTGCTGATGTCACAACTTGCCTGATCTTGTGCTGAGAGTCATAAAATATTAGAGCCTGAAGGACTTTAGTGGTCAGTCGGTGATTCAGGGGCAAAGCTGGAGCCAGTCACTTGTGGACGGTGATTCCCAAGTCAATGCTGTGTCATCGGCACCCCCGTGGGCACACCTGCCTTTCTCTGATGGTTGCATTTGTATTCCAGCTCATCCGGCCCGAAGCGCTGGAACTTTTCAGGACTGAGAGATTGTGAATTGGATATAATACAGACTATAAAATATCATTCAGACAAACATACAAGAACAAAGATATTTGGTGCAGCTTTGATAGTATTCTCTTTCTATTTTTATTCAAATCATTAGGACTATTTAAGAGAACATACTTTTCGTAATAGTAACGAATTTCGGATTATAATTTTGTAGTCATGTGCTTATGAAATTGAGATGATTAAATTGTGTTAAATTTACATGAAATAGGAAATGCAAAGGAAAATGTCTTCACTTGTTAAAAGCAGGAGAAATCACCCTTAAAGATGTTCCATCTAGGACTAATTTACTCGAAATGTGGTGCCTGTTGTGAAGATTAATGATAGGTGGCCTTTTACAGAGTTTCTCAGCCTGAGCCTAATGTTCTAGTTGTTCTTTTTATTATCCCAAACCTCCATAACTAAAGAAATTTTTTCACCCTGCCCTTTGTTCATAATATGGGACAATAATTGAGTTCATATTTCTCACCCAACCTTTCAGCTTTAATTAATATTTTATTATATCAGATTTTATCACTAACTAGCAGAGCAGTGGGGTATTGAACCAAGTGTGGGAGCGAGTGCACAGGCACACACGCACAGAGCAATAGTAACTTGCTGATGCCAGGCAAGTTCCTTGTTATGAGTTATGGCTGAGAGAACATAAAAAATGCTTGTGGCACCCCACAAATATTCCACAGCAATTTCTGGTCAGTCTTATCTACATCAGAGCAGGACAAAAAGAAATTAAAGTTGCTAATGTGGAATATTCAACCCCAATGTGTTACCCATTGCCAGTTGTCTGTATAAAACTAGTTACCATTTATCATTGACAATTTAATGAACAAGAGTGTGTCCGATCAGTTACTCTCAGTGTTACCTGCAGGACTCTAAGGAATCTGAGCTGTAATGACAAACACTGAATTCTGATTTTTTTCCACTAATTGTAATTTGGTGACATACTTTTTAAAACTGAGTTCAGTTTCACCAGGTTGTCTGGAGTATTAGGGTGTCATTTCAGTAAAGGCTGACAGATTTAGGAAAAGGCAATGTCAGAGCAAAGAACAAGAGGAAGATAAATTCAGTGTGGCTGCATGGCAGTAACCCTTAGTTATACATTTATTTTTTCATGCTTTGCATGTAATTAATATTTTCATTTTCTTTCATCTCCCCCATATTAATCTTCAGGAAGATATCAATACTAATCTGTATTTTTTTTATACATAAAGAATGGATGATTTTTACCAAAAATTGCAAATCAAGCCAAAAGTCACTCCTAGATGTGATAAAATGAACAATATTCTAAGGCCCTGAAGTGATCAGAAGTGCCTGTTTTAGAGGATTAGCAAAAGCAGCAATGAAAGGGTTATAACTCTTCTCCTTCTCTCTTCTCTTCCTTACCTCCCTACCTTCTATTATCCAATTGGTAACCCTCTCATATCTTATGGTGCAAAGAAATATGATAAATGGATAACAAAAAATGAATTTACAACTCATCTTGAAATGAATTAGGACAAAAAATTTTAAGTTAATTTCACATATGTATGAGGCTTCCTCTCCAGGAACTCAAAGTTAGGGAAAAACTAAAAACATTTTATCACATTTGAACTTACGAGTCTAAAAAAGTACATGAAAGATGTTCAGATGTTCTTTTCTAGGTTATACTTCATGTGCTATTCCGTATAAATGCAGATTTTTCATTCTCCTTGTAAAGGCTGTAGAATTTTGTTGTAGAAACGCCTAGCATAAATTAAACTGTAAATTAAATTTCATTCCATAGGAAAGTCGTGATATAGTGATGTCACAGTGTTGGCAGATTCATCTTCACTGTGGATTGTGCTTTTAATATTGCACATGCAGTGGGAAGATTTGATGTAACTTTAAATTCCAGAGTAATGGTAGGACAGGGCGAGGGTAGTGCAACTTTAATAAACAAAGGCAGCATGGGCAACCCATTAAAAGGATAATAGAATTTAAATTCAACTCACTAAGCTAGAAATTTCTGATCAGTGTTCTATTCTCAGAAATTTGCTTTTTAAAACTCTTTCTAGAAACACCATTCTAACAGTGAGATTTTCAAAGCTAGTTTTGAGACTATGATTGTGGATGGAAAAATTTTATGAAACTCATTAGTGAAGTGATGTTACTTGTACAGATGAAAAACACATCAGCTATAAAGTTCTGTCAAGGTACTGTTGACCTAGGTGCTAATAATGTGTTAATTTCCATCAGGGAAACAGCAAATTGTGGCACTTGGGCAGCAGATAGGACTTAGCTATTTTTCATTAGCACTTGGGCTTTGATAAAGGGGAATAGAAAAGAGCTGCCTGACCTTTCAGCGCTTAAATTATTAAAGAGCAAATAGATTTGAGGTCTGGATGCTTGCAAATCTAATTTGTCTTGTGGAGCAAGGATGAAAAGACATTTTGGGTTTGAAATTGCTCCAGTCAACTTAGTTCTTCCTTTAATATATCTGAAGTTGATTGGATGGTAGCCATTTAAAAACCAATATGTCTGGAGTAGAGTATATAATGGAACCCATGCCAACTGGCTAACATGGAGGCCTGTCTAATGATCGTTTAATTCTTAAATTTTCACTTAATCCTCATAAAACTGCTGCTTGAAACAAATGATTTTTTTCATGTTTGCTTAGATAATATTTATATTAGAAAACAAAATTTTGTATCATTAGAGAACGTCAAACGTTGTGTTGTTTAAGATAAACTCGAACAGTGCCTGACACCTATTAGGCGCTCAAAAAATATTCATTGAAATAATAAATCAGTGTACACACTCACACATCACACCTATGAGCCAGGTTAGGAGAGAGGAATGGGAAGTGAGAGATGGAGGTGCAGGGGGCTTGTAGAGACATCGCATTTGATTCCCTTAGGTTCATTATTTAATTGTGGGTTATGCAGGATAAACTAAAATATAACTAGCATCCTCTTATCATCAAAACTTTTCCTTGGTCATTGCTTTCTTTTTGGCTCATGAGTATTTGGGAAATGAATACAAAATAAACTTCACATTAAATTTTAATAAGACAAAGCATCGTTGTGACTATCGGTGTGCTTTCTCCCTCCTGGTGCATAGAATGTGTAATATACCCCCAAACCAAATAGAAGCTACTTAAGGATTATAGCATGCTTTCAGAAATATGTACTTCACAGCCAAAGTGTCATGAGACACAACAGTGACTAAACCTTTGCCCTTCTCCTTCAGAAGCTTATAGGACTTTTGAAAATGTGATACAAGGACACAAAATGGCTGTGTCTACACAGAAAACATGTTTTTGTGAGTTTGGAGCAGAGCAAGAGAACATGAAAATGAGGAAACAGACTAGGTCATTGAGAGAGGGTCATTGAGGGTCTCAGTGTTTTAGGACATAGGGCATCTGAGAGTAACCTAGAGTTCATTGCCTTGAGGGGAACCACATTTAAGTGGCAAACTTGAGTCCAGGCCAGGGTGAAGGAATAGATGCAAAGATGTTTGCAGTAGGAGAATCTAGGATCTTGGGACATGGAAAGTCTAGGAGTAGCTGTGCTGCTTTTTGTCTAGCGGGGTTAAAACAGGAGGGAGCTCCTTGCAGGTTGAGAGAGGTGGGAAGATCACAGTGCTCAGAGGACACCAGCCAGGTGCTAAAGTCACTGTGGAGCCCAGGAGAATGTCCTCCCTGAAAGTGGTTAATGACTCAGATACAGATGACAGAAGGAATTGAGGTCAAAGCCAACGTTATCATCTATAACTCCCTTGATGTGATAAGTGTGAATCTTTACAATACTCAAAATAAATTGATTGTGGAAAGTCAATGGAGACTAGCTTATGTGTTGGTTGTGTGTGCGGGAGCAAGTGAAAATTCCCTTCAGGCCAGATGGTTCCCATGAGTGCCTTCACTGGACTTGTGAGTAAGGAATGTCAGCACACCCTGGTCTGATGATTAGCAGACCTAGCTCTGCTGTCAGACCACTTCTGCCTCTTCAGTAGAATGCCCTGGTAAAATGGCACTTCACCTCTAGACCTCAGTTTTCACATTAGGAAAACGGGAGAAATAAAATCTGTGTGCATTGGGCACCTGGCCTAGCACTTCCGGTATGGAATATCTGCAACTATGTTTTCTTCACACATATCCTTATTTTCCTGCCTTGTCTAGTATATGGATTTCTCAGAAGTTGTTTTTAAGTTGAAGTTGTGAAAATCATATCATACAGCAAATGAACCGGAAAGAAGATTTCAAGGAAGTGATGTTAAAAATTATTTTATTGGCCAGGAGTGGTGGCTCATGCCCGTAATCCCAGCACTTTGGGAGGCTGAGGCAGGCAGATCTTGAGGTCAGGAGATCAAGACCATCCTGGCTGACATGGTGAAACCCCGTATTTACTAAGCGTACAAAACAAAATTAGCCAGGCGTGGTGGCAGGCGCGTGTAGTCCCAGCTACTCGGGAGGCTGAAGCGAGAGAATGGCATGAACGCAGAAGGCGGAGCTTGCAGTGAACTGAGATCACACCACTGCACTCTAGCCTGGGCAACAGAGTGAGACTGTTTCTCAAAAAAAAAAAAAAAAAAAAAAAATACATATATATATATATATAAAAATTAAATGGAGAATCACTTTGCAAAGAAAATAATTATTCTTATGGTTTCTCTCTTTTGTGAGATCAGTCCTCGTATGTTGAATAAAAATTCTAAATATATGAAATCCATGTTAGAGATTCACTTAATTCCCTTATTTCGTAGGAGAAAAAACTCAAATAAATTCATTGAAATGCATTTAAAACCCCAGCTTTTAGAGAATTAGCATTAGAGTCCAGACCAGTGCATTGTTTCTATCCCAACAAAAGCGATTTCAAGAGAGTGATCACACTTCTTCAGGACTGTTTTTAATGGAATTCCAGGTTAGACTTGTTTCACAGCTGTCCACTGTGGCTGTGCCACAGAACAGGCAGTACTTAGTCTTCCACTTTGACCTTGAGCCTTTGCCTTTACTATTGTATGAATGATCCACTGATGTGGAGCATTTTACATGACTCAATCCAGTAGAAAGTATGTGCTGTTTAGGAGATAAAAGTTGTACTCCTTTTTTTTAAGTTTACATCACTGGTAAAGTTCACTTTTTCACTGCCCTGTAAACCTGCTGGTTACCTGGCCACTGAGAAGTCAGTCTGATATTCTAAAACAACTGATTTTTATTTAGACAGAGTTACCAACGGAATGGCAGCACACATTTCGTTACTGTAATAGAAGGTGCTAAGTTGTTGTGCCCACGGAGATAGGTGGTTCTACGAATGCAGATTGGGAGGTCACATAGAGAGGAACCTCCCTAGGCATTCCCCGCCATGGGTGGGGATGGCAGGCAGCCCTCTTCTGTGCCTTTTCCTTGGTATTAATGGGTTCCTGTACTGAGCAGCTCTTGGTTCATGTGAATTCTGGTGCCTTTCTGATACTGTGAGAAAAAGATCCCTCGTCCTGCCAGGACTTACAGTCTAATCTAGAGTCAGCTCAGAGAAGCTTTAGTTTTTCTCAGCATAAGAAACTTTTTTTTTCCAACAAAACTGCGAACAACATTCATCACTCTAGCAAAGGTATTAAATAAATATATTAATTTTCTGAAAGTCCATCAGTTCAAGGTTTCTCCCATTCTCCTAAGGTTACTTCAGAATTCAAAGACATTGGAAGAGGGTGGGCAGGTACCAGAGACCTGCTCCTTAATGGGACTGTCACCCTTGCAGACATCTTCAAAAATACCCATGCCCAGCCCATTCTTATATGAGATTCGAGGGGCCTTGTTCATGACTTAGTCTTACTAATCACTTGGAACTCCAAGGCTTTGGGTTTTGAAACTATAATCCCTTATCTCTGCTTTTCTTATGCATTTCTTTCCACTGACTGAATATGGTGAGGGCGAAGGAACATAAGAAAACATAGGAAGATAAACCTTAGTTAACATGAATCACTACACGTTGTGTTTTGTGATTTGCTAAAACTTTACTTGTGTTGTCATTAAAGAAAATAATGCATTGCTTTTTAAAATAAATTTATAGTTGGTATAATTTAATTGTATTTGTCAGGTAAACTGAGTTAATTGTCTGTAAAATCATCTTCAGTTACATGTGAGAAAAACATTACTTCTGCTCAGATAAACAGTAGAGATTATCATATTAAAAATTTTAAATGACGGTGAATTTTGTTTCTCTCACTAAGTAGTGTTGTTTTGGGTGGGAGAGTTCTGAAGAAGAACTGAAGCACCCTCCCTCTCTTTCTCTGAGCAAGTACTGCATGAGAGTCTGTTCTATACCAAGCACTCAGTATCGACTGCGTCCAGTGTGTTCTTTATTTTGTGTGTCTTATGGGTCCATGCAGTTGAAAGCAGAGTGGATCAGTTCAGTGATCATAAAATATCATTGATGATACTCTTGTTTTTCTAGTGTCTATCAAATAGTTGTTGAGGAAGAACGTCCTCGAAGAACTAAAAAGACCACAGAAATCCTAAAGTGCTACCCAGTGCCAATTCACTTCCAGAACGCTTCTCTGCTGAACTCGCAGTACTACTTTGCTGCAGAATTTCCTGCAGACAGCCTCCAAGCTGCGCAGCCGTTTACAATTGGTGATAATAAGACATACAATGGATACTGGAACACTCCCCTTCTCCCCCATAAAAGCTACAGAATTTATTTCCAAGCTGCTAGTAGAGCCAATGGGGTAAGTTGTACAGATAACTGTTTACTTCGGCTATTCGGGATTGTTCATGTGAACATGGATTAAGTAAAATAGTAGTAAAATTGAAGTCGTGCTTTTCTGCATTTCTACTTGTAAACAAATGTGATTTTTCTTCTCTTAAAATTATTTCCATCTAGAGAAATTTATGGAAAGAAACGAATATACTCATCTTTTTTTATATATATATATTTTGTTTGGAGGAGTTTATCCTCAACATGATGGGTTTTATTTTCAGTTTTCCTGTTACCGAAAGTTGGCTGGCAATTTTGCTTAGCTTACTATTTTACAGGAAGACAGTATAGCTCCAACCCATACATTCAGCTCGTTTAAAATGTTGTGAGATTCACAGCATCTGTCTTTTCAGCATAGTCTGTCCCATTAAAGAAATGGGAACTGAAGAAGTTCCACAGGAGTTTCTACTTCCTATAGCTGTGACTAAATTTGGTGTCTTTTTTTTTTTTTTTTCATAAGAGATAATAGAAAGATGAGAGGGAAACAAAATAAAAAGTGTCGTTTCTGAATTGGTTTCCCTTTCCTGTTCAGACCAGCGCAGAACTCTGGTTGAGATTGTGAAGGCTCCTCAGAGAGAGGAAATGTTTCGCACATACCACAGTGGGTCCCTCCTTCCCAGCATAGGTCTAGGTACCATTGTCAGCTTAACTTTTGCTGGTGAAAAGCGGGGAAATCTGAGATGCATCGTACTTCTCCAGTGCTGTTTGCTCAGGGGGAAGTACAGGGACGGTGAAGGAGGTCCAGGGCCACCAGGCAGAGGCATTTTAAGTGTAGCTCCTTGTTCATCATCTGGTCTAGAAATGCCCAGCACCACCGGCACTGGAGCCAGAAAATGTATCTGAGTGTGGCTCAAAGAATAATTGCTGTGTGATTAAAGACACGCCCGGAACAGTGAGATCCCTCTTTATCAGTGTTATTTAAATAGAACTATAGATATTTCTATTTGTTTTAAATAAAACATGAATAATGATTTTTCCCTCTCTTTATTTGACACAGGAAACCAAAATAGACTGTGTCCGAGTGGCCACAAAAGGTAGGTTGAAATTGTGGAATGCTCTCCTAATTAATGTTCCTTAAAAGTTTATTTTAACCTATGTTTCAAAACTTTTTGAACTGTAACTTGATTGAAAATAAATGTATTATATATACATATATATGCATGAATGCATGCAAGTATTAGGATCTGATGGTAATTAACACTGACTGTAACTCATATAGATACTTTTTAAAATAAGAAGCTGTATTTCTGTGTTCCAAGCAGTTTTCAATAGTTACCTTTTTCCAATTTTTTCAAATGAATTTAATTTTTATATGATCTCAGTACACGTTTTTAAAACCATAGTATCATACCTGGTTAGTACCACATCTAGTGAATCTTGATATGCCAAGGAATAAAATATCACCCACTATTTTTAAGCAGTGATCTAATTATAATAGCAGTAGAAAGTGGAGTCCACCTGGGCTTTTTTCACTGGTGGTGCGTGTCTCTCTGAGCCTAGTAACCAGGTTATGTTACTGTGGAGTGTCTATTTCCCAAGCCTGGTTAAAACTCTGAGATAATGTGATAGAGGATGAGCTGCAAAAGTGGGTAGGGCGAGTTACCCTGAGCTCCCCACACAGCACCTCCTGCGGAAGCAAGTGCAGACGTGTGTTTGTGAACATGAGCTGTCATCTGGTCAACTTGACAGTGTTGTTTTAACCGTCACGTCCAGAAATGTATAAGAAAATGATTTGAGAAATTTAAAATGTCATCTTAAATGAGGCAATATAAATTAACACTCAAAGTTAAATACCCTCATTCAGACCATTGGAGTGACCATGAGTACAGTGGGAAGTTCTGTATGATTTAATTTAGAGGCGATGGTAAAAACACATCATTAGGTCTGTAGCAGAAGATTTAATTGGGTCATACTTGATGAGTTGTGTTGGATAAAATAACTTTTTGTTGTTGTTTAACTCTCAGGTGAATATAGTTTGAATATACCATGATGTACATGTGCATTTTCAAAATTCTCATTGAATTCTTATTTTGTGAACCTACATGACTTTTTTAGTCAGTGTTAGCTCAACAAATATTTCTTGGTTGCATGTTTTGTGTGAGGCATTGTGTGAGGTACTCACCTCATTTGTATCTTGTTTGTCCTCATGGGCTTGTAGTTCTATATCCAAACATCGATTTATACTAATTTTAAAACACTCAATTTTTATATCATATTATACCTAAGTGACTTTAGTACAGGAATAAATTGATATTTACTGAAATTATAGCGACTTATGTGTTTCATAAATTGCCGTATGCTATCAGCTATTAATTATTATAGGACGATGAAGCCCTTGAACCAGGTGTCCATTGACGCTCTTAGATCTCAAGGTTTTGGTCCATGCTCAACAACAGGAATTTCAAAATACTGCTGTATTACATTTCACTTACGCTTAAGGCCTGAAAAAGTAAATCCTGTTCCAGGGCCCCTAGTTTATAATGCTCAATGTTTAACGTCACAGCTGAAAGTTTTGAAACCTCTTTCATACATGTGTTCTCATTTATTTCTTCATTACTATGAAAAAGGAAACAGGTACTGCTATTCTTATTTTTTAAGATGAGGAAAAGGTATATTTTTGGAGACGAATTGACTCACCAAGGTGACTCAGCTGATAGTCTGGTGATCAAGGCCTGCACTCCTAGCCCCAGTGTTTCTTTCACCATTGCTCATGGCTCGTCACCCAGCAGCACCTCTGGCCAGCGACAGTATTGTGTAGTGTAAGCATCAGACCTCCTCTTTGTGAGGGTTGAGCCACTGCCCAATTTGCTGTGAAAACAACAAAATATCTGTCATCATGCTCATTTACATAGTTAAATAATTATATAAATAACACACTAGTAAATGTGGAAACCTGACAAGTTTGCTGTTTTCACAATAGACTGAATTAGATAGGGATTTGGATCATTCTCTTCCATCAGCTAGATTTCATCAATATTATAATTTGTTTTTCAATTCACCAAAGGATGATTAAGCAATCAGATGACCTGATTGACTAAATATTCCCCACTCCTATTTTCTGAGTCATTTGCAAACATTTACACAGCAACAAACTCTATCCAAAGAACCTCTTTTGGGAAAAGAGGGAAACAAATTTTAATATTTACTGCATAACATTGTCATTTCTGTTTCATCAAATCATAGCACAAGAGGAAATCTTGGAAGATATTCTCCCTCCAGGCAAAACTACACTGTTTTGCGCCATTTTATTAAGTTCTCCATGGATGGATTCAGCAACCCTCCTTTCAGCACAGTGTAATGTTCATCACCTTTTAGTCAGAAAATTTGTCCTTATTGATACTAGAAATTCTCTTGCAACATGGGAAGCCATTCCATCTTGACTATATAGTCAAAACAGAGAAATAGGAAGATCTAATAACTGTTGGTACCACAGAGTAAAGATGTTTAAAATGTAAAAGAATTCAAACATCCTGAGTGTGTGTTGCCACATACTGCTCACACTGCGATGGCTTAATTGAGTTTTCAGATACAGAATTGCTTTCCTAAGCAACATTTTGAATGTACAAAGATTTCAGTGTTCTCCTGAAACAACTGTTGACAAGTATCTTTATAGAAAAAGTATGGAGGTGGATTTGTTTTCACTAAGAGCTAGCTTATAATTTAAAGTAAGGGTATGTCTCTTAAAAATATATTTCATACTATTTATAAATTTAATGTAGTGATTATTTTAATCATATTCCAAAGATATATTTTGACACTCATCATCTTAAATATTAACTTCATAAAAGTTAGACAGGAAGAAACCTAAGCTGTGTTATTATATATCTCCCTATGTGTGGGGGATTGCCTATATTTTTATGTATCCTCTTCGTTTATGCACCTAGATAAATTTCCTATAGGTACGTGTTAACTATAGGCAAACTCATCACAGAATATTCTCTCTTGAGTTAAACGATAAAGACACCATACACCAGGGTATACGTGATGTTTATGTGTTACCTGCCCAATTCAAGGGATTGTTTTTAATTGTATAGTGGAGTGAATAGAGTAGCTTTTAAATATTTCTTAAAATCTGTGAAATTGTATTTTTCATTAACATTCACATTTTTATAGTTGGATTTTTAATGACCACTTGTCCAACTGTGTTTTAGTGATTGGTGTATGTGTTTTCTTTAGCTTTTATGTTCACCATAGTGGTCTCATGGCAACTAGTGGGGTGGAAACTCTTTGCAGCTAGTTTTAGAAGGCTTCACTGATGATCAGTTCTAAACTGATAGGGTACACTAAAACTCCAAATGTCTTATTTGTAAGTTAGACTTCTTATATTTAATGAGGTCTATTCATTCTAATTGATGTAACAATTAGTTTAAGCCGTGTGCATTATATTAATCTTCCATAAAATAAGATTTTTTCATAATATTATGGCACCGCATGTTTGTCCTTGGCAGTATACCCATTTGGGAGCTTTCCTGTTGTCCATTTAAAAATTATTTGAGTGCCTCCTTGATTTATAAAAGTGCTGGCCGGGAACGGTGGCTCACGCCTGTAATCCCAGTACTTTGGGAGGCCGAGGCGGGCAGATCACGATATCAGGAGATCGAGACCATCCTGGCTAACACAGTGAAACCCCGTCTCTACTAAAAATACAAAAAAAAATTAGCCAGGCATGATAGCGGGCATCTGTAGTCCCAGCTACTTGGGAGGCTGAGGCAGGAGAATGGTGTGAACCCGGGAGGTGGAGCTTGCAGCGAGCCAAGATCGCGCCACTGCACTCCAGCCTGGGCGATAGAGCGAGACTCCGTCTCGAAAAACAAACAAACAAACAAAAAAAGTACTTTGGGGTTTTTTTGGGTTTTGATATATGGGGAGCAGTCATATATGTTAATTTGATCCTCTCCTTGCTGTTATTTGACTATTGTTTAGCTGAAGCTTGTACAACCCATGGCCTGTGGACCACATGCAGCCCAGGATGGCTTTGAATGCTTCCCAGCACAAATTTTTAAGCTTTCTTAAATCATTATGAGATTTGGCTGGGCATGGTGGCTCGCCTATAATCCCAGCACTTTGGGAGACTGAAGGAGGAGGATCACCTGAGGTCAGGAGTTCGAGACCAGCATGGCCAACATGGTGAAATCTCATCTTTACTAAAAATACAAAAATTAGCTGGGCACAGTGGCAGGTGCCTTTAATCCCAGCTACTTGGGAGGCTGAGGCAGGAGAATCACGTGAACCCAGAGGGCAGAGGTTGCAGTGAGCTGAGATTGCACCATTGCATTCTAAACTGGATGACAGAGTGACATTCCATCTCAAAAAAAAATATATATATATATATGTAGATATAGATATAGATATATATGATTTATGCATGGGCTTTTTAAATTTTTTTTTTTAAGCTCATTGACTGTTGTTAGTGTATTTTACATGTGGCCCAAGAAACTTCTTCCAGTGTGGCCCAGGGAAGTCAAAAGATTGGACACGCCTGGTCTAGCCAGAAATCAAAACAAAGGCTTCATATAAACATATGCTAAATTATTTTCCAAAAGTATTAGAGAAATCAGACTGTAAGCCTTAAACAAAAAGAAAACAAAGCATTTTTTCAATGTTATATTTTAAGGGAATTTTTCATGAAAAGATTATTCATTTCACTGTTTTTGTAAGTTTAGTATTTTATTTAACTTAAAATTGTAATGGAACGTAAATATGGCTTATTGGAAGACCTTGAGGAAACTTTGAAGGATTTCTATTGTCCTGATATAATTTCTGTATTCAGAAATTTGAATGTTTCTTTTTTTAATCACTAAGCTTTTTGAGAAGTTTCTACAGACTGTTTTTCTGTTCACTGTTTTGTTCAATGAAATACTATCCTTTGTAGGCCATAATGGTACAGAATGAAAGGGCACTGATAAACGAACTGAAAAGATTGTCTGTTGAGATGTAAAGCTAATTAAGACTCCTTTTAATTTCTTATATTCTCTACATGAGAAAATGAATTATATAGCAAGACCATCATATATGCTAATGTGCTGTTATTTAGGCTTTGGATTTAGAAATAGGAACAGTAACATTCATCATTCAGCATTTTATAGAGAAACTGTACTTTTTTCATGATCTGAAATAGTCTTAATAATGTACATCATGAGTATATTAAGGCCCCCTGAGAAGTTCCTAAAGAGAAGAAACCTGAAAAACTCTATGCTTTCCAAATGTATTTGGTCCAAATTCATTTTTTAAGGAACACTCAAGTCATGCAAAATACAGTTAGGTAAATGCTGGCTCAGCAAGTTCCAGAAGATCCCACTGCACATAGCTGAAATGACCATTTAGAAGTCTGATCCACAGGGACCTTACATTTCTCAGCACCAGATACTGTCTTCAAAGTATAGGATTGGAATTTCTGTCTTTATTCCAATTCTATACTTTGAAGACAATATCTGGAGCTGATAAATCCTGTATCTTTTTTCATTATAAAAGAGAATATCACCAAACTTAGTGATAATTCTCTTTTATAATGCATCTTTATTGATATTTTAAGTTAGAGATCAGCAAACTTTTTATATTAAGGGCCAGATAATAAATATTTGAGGCCTTGTGGGCCATATGGTCTCTGTCACAACTACTCAGCTCTGCTCTTGCTGGGCAAGAGCAGCCATAGGCGATACATCAACAATTAAGCATGTGTTCCAATAAAACTTTATTTGCAAAAGCAGGTGGTGGGCCTGCTGACCCATTAGAAGATAATGTATGGCATAATCAAATTTTTTCCTCATAACTAAAAATAATAGTTACAAATAAACACTTTACAAAGCAGAACATAGAGATCATATAAAAATCCTTCCTGATATTTATAATATACTTTTTACATGGTAGACTTAACTTCTGATTATAGTTTGAGTTCCTTTTTATTTGTGAATACCTGGCTGACTGACATAGCTATTTTCAAGTAACTTTTTGTTCGTATTGTTTACCTTTTTGGATATTAGGTGCTCTGTTTCTCTTTTTCTTTTTTTTTCTTTCTTTCTTTTTTTTTTTTTTTTTTCCTTGAGACAGTGTCTTCCTCTGTTGCTGAGGCTGGAGTGCAGTGGCACAATCTTGGCTCACTACTGCAACCTCTGCCTCCTGTGTTCAAGCAATCCTCCTGCCTCAGCCTCCCAAGTAGCTGGGAGTACAGGTGCAAGCCCCCACACCACACTAATTTTGTATTTTTTTTAGAGATGAGGTTTCACCATGTTATTCATTTGATCTCGAACTCCTGAGCTCAAGCGATCCACCTACCTCAGCCTCCCAAAGTGCTGGGATTAGTGGTGTGAACCACGGCAGCTGGCCTGCTCTGTTTTTCTATAAAACAATTTCATTTTTCTCAAAAGGAGAACAGGTCAGACTCTCCTACAGATAATGCAGAACCGCATAGGAGTATTGGTTGGAGCAACATTAGTCTATGACCTAACAAAAATGTTATGTGTATGAAACTTGGAATTGGTACCAACTTTGTAACAATCTTAGAAATAACACTTTACTGTGTACAGCTTATTATAACTATTCAAAATTGAATAATATGCCATATTAAGAAAATTATCTCTGTAATGTATTAATGTACTGGGAGCTGCCTATTCTCTGACCAAACGGTTAGTTTGTTAATCTCACTTGACAAAACTAGAATATTTTCATTAATAATGTGTGAAAGACTGTTACACCATTTTTAACTCAGTTGCTGCAGTTGTCTAGTTGTAAGCAGCACTGCTTGCATGGTGCAGAGGGATATTTCAAAATATTATGCAGCAGCAGTTTTGGGTTTAATTGTCTGCAGATGGTAGATGATCTATTTTCCTTACTCGCTGCCACATTTCTAATAGTACCCAGGCTGTTCCATGTAAATTAGTAATCTTTCATGTAAGCCTGTCCTTAATTTTCCAATATTTTTTCTTTGCATCATTTTCCAGCTGTATCATGTTAGAATTGATGTTTTAATTTTCTATTTTTTTTTTTAAATATCCGTGTGTCATTAATGTTAACCACTTAAACACAACTGCTGAGCTGTGCAAGCAAACTAAGAAGGCAGCCTGGTCTGCTTCAAGACTCTTAATCATTTCTTTGTTCGCATGTTAACCATGATAACTATAGCAAAGGCAATTTGTAGTTTCTATTCTTTTCCAACCAATACTTTGAGATGCATTTTTTTCTCTTAAAGTGAAAAAATAAAGTTCCTAAATGGAAATCTGCATTAAATTTAGATATCAGAGAAATTTTTTCACCTAAAAACGTTTTTAGTGAAAGAGTATAATATTCTTCTTTACAAAGGTGATTTAGCAAGAAGAGAAAATATTGTGAGTTCAACAATAGAATGTTACAACAACCTAATACGTTCTAAAAGCCTAAAGTTTGGATCACCAGAATTAACAATGAATCTTTAAGCACCACACTCAATTTCAATTGGAAACACTACTCAGTCTTCAGGTTTGTTTAGGATGAATGTTGTTGGTTTTGTTTTCCTTTTTTTCTTCTTCAGTTGATCTATCCAAGATCTCAGCCAAAGCTTGCAACTGTGTCATAGTTAGAAATCCAACTGCCTGACTCGGGCTTGTTTAAGGGAAACGAATTCAGAATATTCAGCACCTTGCTATGTTTTTTTTTTTTTCTTTTTTTTCCTTTTTGTTGTTGGTAGAACAAAGTTGAGACAATTTGATATACTGATGGGGATTCTTCTTGCTAGCCTAGCTTCAGTCTGGCTTTTTTTTCCCTCATGCATGCTGACCTGGAAATCTTCCTTTGCCTTAGCTGCGATAATCGTGACTCAGCTTACAACACCTTACATTCGCATCGCCCCCGCTGCAGGCGACGGCCAACTAACAGGTCAGATGTTCAAGTACAGACGAGTCATCTTGCCCATTTCCCACTCATTTTTCTCAGCTTTGTTTCCCCTCTACATTTCCTCCTTTGCTTAAGGCCTGTTTACAATGTTTCAGACCCTTGGTACAGACCTTTGCTCGTATTAAATTAAGTGACATGCTTGGCCTCTTCTGTGTGCACATTTATATCCATGCATCAAGTACAACTCCACTGCATGTTTTCATTGTGTGTTTGGTCTGTTGGTCTGTTTCTTTCTAGCCTAATGTTATATAGAAATGAAATTTGCTGGACTTGAAATAGCAATAACATCAAACAGGGTTTCCAACAAAATACATAAAGATATATTCCTAGTTTTCCAAATTAGTCTAAAATGGTATTGAGATTTAAGGGTAGAAGAGGTTTATTTTTTACCTTGCCTGGTCTAGTTTGCACATACATTTAGCTATATACAATCTTGGATGCCAGTGTTATTAAATGAAGCCCCCCAAAGGTGTTTAGGGTGACAATGTTCTAACAGCTTTGTGTGTACATACAGTAGTTGCAGAGCTGATTGCATGCCTTAGAGATCCTTGTTGCAAAGCACAGTGTTTATATAAATCATGCAGAGGCATATCTGCAAGTCAGATGCTTTGAATAATTTAGGAAAGTTTAGAAAAATTGAGTGGCTTAGAGTCACGGAGTTGAACTGTGCTTCCTTATACCAAGAGAAATGAGCTTGTTCACTCTTCCCGCTAAAACCTTGTAGACGTCTCTATACATTCATATAGGAAAAGAGTCCAGTAAATTACTTCTAGTGAACTCCAGAAGACAAACTTTTTTGCTTCAACAAAAGCAAGTGATTGTCAAGATTTCTAACATAATTACATGGGCAGGACTCAAAATTCTGGTTTCAGAAGCACCTGCATATAGTCTAGGCCTGATGAAAGCCAAGTAAGAAGCAGAAACTACTTTCTATATGATTTTCACTCCAGCAATTGTTTTTTTTGTGTGAAACTAGGCAATGTCCCCTAACATTTAAGAAAATGGTAAAGCTTAACTCATGGTAATAAATTAAAAATGTTTAAGTTGTTCTGTGAACTTATTATTTTGGACAATAAAGAAAGCTAAGCCTCAGGAAAATTACAGACTGGTGTTATAAGGTAAAGAAATGTAAAATAATTCTATTTCCTTCTCCACTGGAATTCTGTACATATTTTCAGTTCTCTCTTTCAGGGCCGAAAAGCTATCAATTTATTGACAGTTCTGTTTCCCTTGCCTTCCAGTTTCTTTTAGGAGTATTTCTTTTCCTGATTGAAGTTCTACTTGGTACAGACTCTTCCTTCTCCAGGCTTCTGAAGTGTTCTTCCCACAAGTAAAAGTATTTGAGGGACAGTGCCTTTCTTAAGTCCTCCCCACTAAAACCTTCACCTTTCAGGACTGGCCTGTGGCACTCTGTGTAGGATTAGGAGTCCATCTTGAAGGTTATTGGGATCTTTCAGCAACTCTAACCACCCATTGTCTGAGCCAGCACCAGACTCCTCAGTACATTGTTAAAAATGGGTTGTTCCCACCTTCGTAGAACAAGTACTTATGAAATATAATTCAACAGTCCTTTTCCCAAGCTTTACCTATAATCCACTAACTTCAGATGAAGCATGTTGTTGACTAGGAATGAAGTAAGCGAACCTTCTGAATATAGCTTTCACTCTAAAACTGGCCTGATTGAGAAGATACTTCATAAAGCAGCCCCCGTCGTAAGGCATTCAGACCCAGTGAGTGTCATTATTTTGGAGCTAGTCCGAAGGACACACACACAACTGCAGTGTGTGGCTGCTATTCCTCTTAAGGGCTACAGGTGATCTACTTCATTTGCTTTGGTTTATTAGGGATTAAAATGATGGAGTGTCAGAATAAGCCTCAAAAACCAGTAAAAAACTATTCTTGTTCTTTCTTCAGTATTTACTGCTGGTTTTAATGATGGTTAATCTTACCCAGATAAATTCACACTCAAATGATAGTTCTTTTGCATTTTCCATTTGCATCACCCATCAACTTCGATAGAAGTAACACTGTCTTTTTTTAAGGGATTTATTCAGGAGTCATACCGCAAGCCTGAGACTTAATTCATTCAATCATTTATTTGGCATTTATTGAGCACCTTATCTGTGCCAGGTATGAATCAACTAACTCTTTTCAGGAGTTTTACTTTGTATGGTTGCCTAGATACCTTGGCATCAAGTACATTTGCATTAGTAACCCCAAAACCTACATAAGTGCATACTCAGATGAGTGAAAAATTAGTATCATACTTGTCATTTAGCAAACCTAAGAAAAGACAGCAGTGTCATAACTGATGGGAACCAAAGGACCTGTATTTCAAACCATTTCTCACTGTGGCAAACAGCCTAGGAAATGGTCAGTTGGACAGCTCTGAACATTTTCCATCTCTGACCCATTCAACTGTTGTGTTTAATAGATCAATCCTGGCCCTTCCAGAAGCCAATAGAAGATACAGGAGGTATACATCCTGAAGTGCCTTCAGCTCTTTTTTGTTCATTTTGTTGTAACTCTGCTGACATCTTGCCCCTAAAAATCCTATTTGATGCTGTACTTGCACCGGGAAGTTTTTATGAGATCATGAGTCCTTCGTCTTGCTGTCCCTGTTGTACTGGTATGTGGTGCTTGCTGGTTAGGTTTCCCTTAGTGTAAGTGGGCCCTCCCCTACTTGTCTACCACCGACGAAAACAAGAACCTTGGTGATCTGACCCCAGCACATAGGACTGTACCAGGCATGATACCTCAGGAGGCTGAGGCAGGAGAATTGCTTGAACCCGGGAGGCAGAGGTTACAGTGAGCTGAGATCAAGCTACTGCACTCCAGCCTGGGTGACAGAGTAAGACTCTGTCTCAAAAAAAAAAAAAAAAAAAAAAAAACAAAAAAAAAAACTCATAAATATTTCTTGACTGAGATCTTTGAGTGGCCCAGGTGTCAGGAGGGTTCCAAAGAAGGAGTTTGTGGAATGCGAGGACATTTCATGAGCAGTCCGGTCATTGCCCTGGGGAGTGTTGCTTAAACTTCTTGACCCCAATCAATGATAAGAAATACATCATCACCCAGTACTGTATACACACATATACATACATGTAAGTTTAACTGCAACGAAAACTTTTAAAACCATACTTCCAACACTACTCACTGCATACATAAGATATACCCTGATTTTTGTATTCTGTTCTACATTATTCTTTTTCATTTTAGAAAAGAAAATTCTGGTTGCTACCTTCTAAATTGATATCATTTCCCATTAATGAGTTGTCATCCACAGTTTTAAAAAAATGCTTTGCTAAGTTACTAACTAGATTTAGGAGATAGTAAAGAGGAGTGGAATGTCTGACTGGAATGAAGGTTCTATCTACCTCAGAAATCTTGCTCTAAAGAGTACACACAGAGAGAGTTCTAGAAATTGGAAATGCCCCTAGTCTCTTTCTTCCCTTTATCTTGTGATTCACTGTTCATAATACAGAAATGATTTGGGAAGAAAATAGAAAGCTATACATGCTAGGAATATCTCTTTAAAACCTTTTTATTTTACACATATATCTAGGCTATTTATTTTAAATTAAGATATCTTTGTTTATGATTTAATAACCCAGCCAACCATGACATGCTGTGGAGAATGCTATATATATGTTTATTTTAAGTCAGTAGACCTTTCCATTGCAAATAAAACAAACCCTAGGTGTTTCAACTCACAAAAGCATGAAACAGCTTTGTCCTGTTCCCAGTGTAGCCCACAGGCACCCAGGAAGTATTTCGAATTGTTTGCTGAATGACTGAATGAATAACAGTTGATGACCTATCTTACTAAATTTATTCCTAGGTATTTTATAGCTTTCATTTATTATTGTGAGTAAATTTTGAACAAATTTTGATTGAGGGAAGAAATATTTTGAAACTGGTTTATTTTGTCTTCTTTTGACTGATTTTGTTACTTTCTGCAAGATTGCAAAATATGTCTCTTTTTTATATATATATATATATAAATTTAATAAGCTTTTCCATTGCAAATAAACCAATGGTTTTTCGACCCACTTACAAAAGCATAATTTCAATTAGCCATTGCTTTTGGCAAGAGCCATTAAAAAGGTTGAATGTTAATTGATTTTCTAAGAGAATGGCCCAGCCACTCCTACCAACATTATCTGTTTTCCTCCTACTCCGCTGACTGTGTCTGTCCACTTCTCTGCTTCCCACCCATCAGCCCCCACCTCACATCCTAAGTCCTCTTTATCTGCAGTAAACCATAGTAGAGCTAAATGTCTGTCCTTCTGTGGACCCAAGGTTCTCTATTTGTACGATGAAGATATACCTGATCGGATCTTAGCCACACTGAGTAGCAAGGAGGACAACGTATGGCTTGAAGATGGTGGGATTGTTTACTGAACATTAGCTTAGTCGGTAGCAGTAACAGCACATACAAAGGTCCTGTGGTGCGATGAAGCATAGGCAGATATGAAGAATTGCAGAAAGGTCATCATGGCTAGAGAGCAGAGAGCAAAAAGGATGTGTGGGGTGAGCAGTAAGATTGTATAGGTAGAACAAGGCCAACTGTGACCATGTACCTTACATTAAGGACTTCAGTCTTGATCCCAGGAGCAGTGGGAAGCAATTGAAGTGTTTTAGGAGGGTCAGAAAGGATCAGGTTTGCACTGTATACTCCAGCCACACTAGAAACATTGGAGAAGAGATGAAAAAGGCCAAAAGACCGAAAGTAAAACTAAGAAATGGAAAACTATCCAACACACTGGAAAAAAAAAAGAACAGAGTAAGTTAATGTGAATAGAAGAGTTAAAAGCCAGGAAATTAATACAGTAAGTACTGGTCATGGAGAATGGATCAGCTGCAGCCAGCATGGAGGAGCACATGCTAGGGAACTTAGGGACAGGGTCAGCCATATCAAAGGAATGCTTAGAATCCCTTCCAGGGGCCATATTTTATGTATCTTTAAACTTTCCTCAGCCTGCCACTCAGTACTTGGCACATGAACGGCACTCAGAGTCCAGCTGTATTTTCTTGATGGGATGAAGTTATTTGTGAAAGATAAAATTCCCTTGAGGAGTGAACTAATTTTCACACTGCTTTTTTTAAAAAAAAAAATAACATCCCTGCCACAGTGGCACTTCCAGCTGTGACTGCAGTCAGGGTGAATGGGGTTTCAGGAGGGGCAGCTGGACCAAGAGCTACACAGACCCCCTCCAGTTAGCCTCCCTTCAGACGGTGCATACAGTGTAGCTCTGACAGAAACCAAAGTTGCAGCTTTCTGTCACTGAAATATGTAGCTTTAGGGAGCTGTCCTATGAGCACTATCCTCTAGTGTACTAGAGAAGCAATCATTCATCCATTCATTCATTGTTTCCATCGATGAGCTTTCACCCCTCGGAGAGCTGGCCATACCTTGAGCTCTACATTAGAGAGGAGGAACATTCCTGGAAGTGTAGGGTACGCTCTTTGCTCTGCAGGAACTCGTATTTAGGGCCTTTGTTAAGACCAACATAAACAGTTCAATAAATGCTCCACTTGCATGAGCTTACCAACATCTTGAACTATTTGTAATAGTGGTGAGTGGGTAATAAACTAAGTTAACATATACTCAGTTGCACTTGAAAACATACTATCTATATGATACTGGAGTCCTTTTCAGTGTCAGAAGCTTCAATTTAACCTTTTGAGAGAATTTTGGATAAAAATTAAGGGAAGAAAATGCCTCCTTTAGATTTCTTTATAAATAAAAAATGGCTAAACTCATTTAAGCAGGTAACCAACTGATTGAAAGAAGTGACTAACTTAATACTACCATTTTCCAACTAACTAGGTATCTTACTTTTTGTCACATGCAGTATTCTGTAAATATAGATGATGAACAATTCACATGCACTGTTGTGGGCATTTCATATTAAATGACAGAGGGGGACATCAGTGCTATGTGCTTTGGCTACGGAAGTTAATACAGAGGGTTGGTGTGAGGAGAATTTGGTTGGATTTTCAGCATCTCTTTGAAGGGCTGCTTGAGGATTCTGAAATTTCCTTTCTGGCTACAAAGAATATAAAATGAGGGTAAAATTTTATTCTTTCTGTAATACCAGCTGACTGCATTTTAATGGGCTACAGTGTCACTGTTGATTTATTGCCCTTTTTGTTCTGTTATGTGTTATATTGGTCATTTTGCTGTGGCAGTTCCATCTATAAAACAGTATCGTTACAAGAAAATGGTGAGAGGATACAGGCGTACCATGGGGGATGCTGTTCCTTTTCTCTTGTCATTTTTTGGAATGAAATACTGAGTCAAATGTCAAGTATTTGATTTCAGAAATAATATATTTTAAAACCTGGATATTGCACTGAAATCGTATTATTTTCCATTTTTATTATGTAAACAAGAATTTCTCTGTAAAAGATTTTCAGTGTATAAAAACAATTTAATTTTTTGGTACCGTTTTGCGGTTTTCCTTTCTTTCAGCACTGTGGTAAAGGAAGCCGAAGTAATATTTTATACTGTCTTTGTTTGCTTAAGGCATAGAGCTTTCTGGCTTGCACAGCATGTATTGAAATTTTATATTTTAGGAAACCTACCTTTTAATTTTGACGTTAATTTGGTGTATTATGCATATTCAGAAAGAATACTGAAAGGAAAGCTTTGAGCTCAAAATTAGCCAAGTGTTTGGTAAAAGATACAAAATTCTGTAAAAAAGAAAATACTTTCAGTTTAAAAGACGCTTGAAGATTTTTGCATGAAAGATTTTATATTGATAGTTAAATTGTTCTTGCCTTTTTGACAAGGAAACATTTCAGTTTTTAAGTAAAACCAGTTCATTCTTGATATTAATAAAAATGAGAAAGGCCTGGATGTTTTTTAAGTATTTATCAAAGCTGAATGGCAATATCTGTGTCTCTAGTTCTTTCTCTTTACTCTGGTGACTAGCATGGAACTAGACATATAGTTGCTGTTCTCTGGCTGTACTGTCGATTGATACCAATTGCAATATTTTTATTTTCATCCTTTTATTTATTTTAAGAAATTATTACTACAATTTAAAATATAAGGAATCAAAATTCAGTCTGACAGGTTTAAGTCTGAAGATCCCAGTGACATCCATAGGCAAACGGCTGTGTTGTACTGCTATGTGATTAACATTGTGGTTGACTTTGGATTTAGGCTCTCTTGTACATAAATTAGATTACTATTATTATAAAATACCTAGTATTTGTTAGAGTTCTTTGAAAATATTTATGGTTGTGGTCCAGTGTATTAGATCCATTCAGAATGGAAAGGAAGTCAGAATTTCCTTCGTCATCATAAGACAGCAGGACGTAGAGGAGGCAACAAATCAAGAAAGTATCAAGAATTGATTTAGAATAAATGATACCCCTTTTTGAAGAAAGGATTCTTAAAGACTTTCACCAACCTTGTCAAAGAATCAAGGGAGAAGTGAGGCTAGCAAATGAAAAGAGAAAAAAAGCACAGTCCTTAGAGCAGATGCGCCTCATTTGCCTTTTCAGCAGTATCAGTGTTGAAACGTCTTCCTCCATGTATCCAGTGGGCTGAGAGTGAGGCCCAAAGTCTTTTAAAAATTGACTTCTGGCCGGGCGCGGTGGCTCAAGCCTGTAATCCCAGCACTGTGGGAGGCCGAGACGGGAGGATCACGAGGTCAGGAGATCGAGACCATCCTGGCTAACACGGTGAAACCCCGTCTCTACTAAAAATACAAAAAACTAGCCGGGTGAGGTGGCGGGCGCCTGTAGTCCCAGCTAGTCGGGAGGCTGAGGCAGGAGAATGGCGTAAACCCGGGAGGCGGAGCTTGCAGTGAGCTGAGATCCGGCCACTGCACTCCAGCCTCGGCGACAGAGCGAGACTCCGTCTCAAAAAAAAAAAAAAAAAAAAAAAAATTGACTTCTAAGATTCTATCACGTTAAAAATATCACCTGCCTCCCCCATCTGCAACATGCATGAACTACTTTTCTACTTTTAGAATTGCCATTGTTGTTTTTAATGTGAAAGGATCTTGGATTTGGCTTTCCTTTCTGATTCTTTCTCAAGTCTTAGCTTTTCCCGCTTAGCTACCCTATATTTTTGAAATAACCTCTCTCTGTCTGGGGAGGTTGTCCTTAGGAAAAGGGGAGGAGAGGTCGCTCTCCATGGTGGAACCGTTGAGTGAGAGCCCTTGTGCAGTTGCTGTCCCATCTCAAATGCTTGTTGTCTGGAAAGCCTGGGCTCCATGAAACCACAAGGCCAAGCATGGTACATCTTCTGGGAGCATCACTTTCCTTGATGATACACAAGGCAAAAACATTTTTTGTCAAAAATTGATGTATTGTGGAATGAAATGCAATATTTGCACGCTTTATTAGAAAGTTCAAAAGTCTTTTAAAAAAGATCAAAAGTCTTAATAAAAATGTCAAGCTTGCAGTGGGCCACTTAGGATAAAGCTGAACTTCCTGCTGGAATTTGTTCTCTCTCCTTCCCCTAATGGTACAGATGATGAGAAAATCTACCTTAGGGGTAGACTGCAGATCATTTTCAAACCCACATGGCCCACTTCCTTCGGCAGTTTTCTAATATGTTAGATAGGAATCTGGACTCAACAGTTCCCTAACTGTGATTTTAAAAGGGAAGTTCACACAGGAACTCTGGAACCCAATGCACACAGTTTAGAAAGCATTACACAGCAAGTAGTGGGTTCAAGTCCAGGCTTCTTGGGGAAATCACTTGATCTCTCAACGTCTCAGCTTCCATATCTGTAAAAGAGGGAGAATACCATTTTTTTTTTACCTCAGAGTTAGCGGTGAGACATCAAGTGCAAAAACGTACGTAGAGTAGAGAACAAAGCTGGCTCTAAGGGAAGGCAGTGGAAATAGCAATTGCTGGTGCTTCTTGTGTGACTTTGTTGTTGTTACTCTAATATAGGATTGTTTTATGGCCCATGAGGCTTTCAAGATGATTTGGTGATTAATCCAGGCCACTGCCAGTCCCAAGTTGACACTGTAGCTCTTTAGAGACATTCAAAATTGAACTTCTGGGAAAATGAATGGATTTCTTGATGGTATGTGGGGTTTTATTTACATGAACACCATGTGGATGCTGTGGTCTCCAGGAGCACCGAAGCAAGAGAGGGACATTATTATTCTATCACATGTGAAGACCGTAATGAGTCTCCCACTGATGATATTTTCAATTTACCTTTCTTTGGGATATAAGCAGCATCAGCATGACGAGGCTGTTATCTTGCTGCTGGCAATGATAAAAATGCTGGTGTTGGTGATACTGATGAAAAAAGTTACTGCATTTTCAAATGCAGCTATTTTATTTCAAGCAGTGATAGCCCAAAGCAGAGCATAACCTGTTTTGTACTTCCCTGTCACCCAGCACACTGTGTAGAACACCAGGCTCCCTTTCTTGGCCATTTGAGGTTCCTTTGTCCCTCGGTGTCCTTAGTTTAAATAAGTATACCTTTCTTTGTGTTTATCCTTCAACAACATCAGTTCTCAAGAGAGCATGAGGGGATGCACTTTAATAGAACTCTATTATATGGATTATAGATTATCTCATATAATAACCTTTTCAGACAGTAGGTATGAAAGTAGACAAATATAAAGCTATTTGTAAGGGAATGAGAAGTCTTACTTAGAAATAGGTCTTAGCCACGAATTTTCTTCAACATGCTGTTTTCCTGTTTAGAGGAATAAGTAACTATCTCTGAGAAACAATGTTTGAAAATAAACTTGGCACCTGCCTAGGAGTTAATAAATGGCATCTGCTTAGCATATCGATCAGTATCTTTGATGAGCTTTTCCATTTACTCCAGTAAATATCCAAGCAATGCATCACTTGAGCAGTGTAATTGATGTTCAGTTTAATATGTGTAATTTACTTATTGATGTTGCTAATGATGCAGTAATTAATTGTGTCTTATTATTAATTTTAACATAGTTTATTCAAGTTGGAGATCTTGGTCAAAACACATACTGGCATACCAACTTTTGTCTGAGATTTTGTGTAGGTGTTGTCCTTACAGTGATTTAATTTGGTCTTTTTTACTCAGAATTTTATGAAATATCTCTTCATAGTAAACATGATAAACAAAAGTCTTTGTGATTGTACTACCAATTGAGTGGATTATCCTTATATGTCTTTGAATAATTTCTTTAGATATTGGTATATGTCTATGTACAAAGGCACACACATGCACATAGGTAAAGATGACATCAAAGTGAGTTACATGTGTCTTTTAGCCAGTTTAGGTACTTAATAAAGGGAATTATTTATATTTCTGCCTTACTTCTATGAGTAACGAAGTCAGAAAATGCTCCCATGGTAGGATCATAGGACTACGATAGCCATTTTATTAAATAAAATTACTTTTAATAGTTTGAATCCTACTAGCATTATCTTATTAGATATTTCTCTGTTTTTTACTTTCTGAAGAACCCCAGACCATTATAATTAATATACAGCAGAAATTTTGGCTAGCTTAAAGACTTCTAAAACAAACTCCATATACAGTCATGACAAATGACTTATATCTATTTAATCATTACAAGTATTGAGTTTATAACACTTTATTCTTGACAGATACTCACTTCGTGTCTCTCTGATACGTACCCAGTTAACTTTCTAGTCATTGATGGATATATATTTCACAGCATTGAGTGCTGAAGATATAACGTTTTGCCACTAGTATTTATTTCCATGCTCTGTTAGTCTCTTTTTATCTTTGATGAAAGTTTGGCCGCAAATTTTCTGGTAAGGATTTTGTCTTAGTCTGTTTTCTGCAACTATAGCAAAATACCACAAATCGGGTCATTTATAAACAATAAAAGTTTATTTGACTCATGGTTCTGGAGGCTGGGAAGTCCAAGAGCATTGTGGTGGTATCTGGTAGGGTCATCTCATGACAGAAGGCAGAAGCAAGCAAGAGAGACAGAGAGGAGAAATCAGACCAAACTCATCCTTTTATCAGAAACCCACTCCACAATAATGACATTAATCCATTCATGAGAACTCTGACCTCGTGACTTAATCACCTCTTAAGGGCTCCACCTCTTAATACTGACTGTTAGAATGGCAACTAAATTTGCAACGTGAATTTTGGAGAGGACATTCAAACCACCGTAGACTTTCATCTGTTATCGCCATACGAAGAAAAACCCTTCTTTTCTTCTGACCATCTCTTGGCATCCTCAGTGGAGCTCATGTTCAGACATCTTCCTTCTTTCTTAGCATGTTGTCTTGCTGCTCGTGTAAGATCATCCAAAAGCAGCCAAAGATGCCTCTCTTCTTAATAAACCCCTCTGTAAACACTGGAAGTCTGTGGAGGAGAGACCATGAAATAAGATTTCTTGTTGTCTTTACTTTTCACTTCTACTTTTTCCTCCTTTTTGTTTCCCATCATGCCCATTGCCCAATGTCTGAGGACTTTAAATAGGAAAAAAAAAAAAAAGAGTACAAATGAGAAAGACAGGAAAATTAAAGTGAGCTTTACCATGAGAGATCTTTGATTCAGCAAACATGTTCTCACATGCACTGTGGATACGTGATAAGATACAAGCCAGGTCATGTGAGGGCCACAAAGATGAGTAAGACTAATTTTGTCTCAAGGAATTTATGTTTAGTGTATGACATAAAGATTTACCAAAATAACTGAACTCAAGTTTGAAAATAGTAAGTTCTGTGCAAGAGGGGAGAAGCAGAGTGCTCTAGGAGTTCAGCAGGGAATGAATAGTTTTCTGCAAAGCAGTTGGGAGCAGTATTTAGAATGTGTGACCTTTGAAGATGGATAGGATTTGAACCTACACAAATTGAGTAGGGCAAGGTCCTGTGCAGCAGGAGCAAAGGCCTTGGGAAGGGAAATACTGAGGGTATGGGGAAAGTGGGCATTTCCATTTGGTGTATTTCAGAAAGGAGGGTGGCATAATATTAGGAAAGGGGGTTAGAGTTAGCTCATGGAAGGCCTTTTGAAATAATCATTTAGAAGCTCTCGGATTTGATTTTGTTTTTCTAAATGAAAGAATGACTCGATTGGAGCTATTATTTAGGAAGATTCATACGACTGCACTATGTCAAAGACACTGGCTAAGGTGTCGGCTTGGGAGTCAGGTATAAAAGTCTAGAAGAGAAATAGATGTCAGTGAGAATAAAGAAAAAAAGGTATAGCAGTTTTAGACTTGTTAGAGATTGGGAAGGACAATAATAACTGATCTCTCTAGTGTCTGGTGACTATTCTTTAACCCAAGGGCGGAATAAACCTCCTTTGTAATTTATTCCAGTTTTATGGACTGAATACAACCAAAATTAATTTACTTGCTCTTTTGCTGAATACTGACTGCATTGTGCATAGACAGGGGAAAGCCTCTCTCAGCCTTTCTCTGTACGAACTTGAACTCCTGCTTTTATGTTTATATGTTCAAAAATATTTTTCTCCATCTATACACAGACCACTCATGGTGGTTGTTCTCTTTACAAATGCTTCCTGTGTCTTTTACAATGTTTGTCCAGTGAAGACTTGTCAGGTGCCCACCGTGTTCAAGAGACTGTTAATCACTACACAGCAAAGGTGATAAGAAATGACCTTTCCTCTTGGGAAGCTCCTGTGGCAGGGCACCTGCTCGCCTTCTCCTGCAGTAGATAAATGACCCTAGTTCCTTTTCTCCTTCTTTGTGGTCCTACTTTTCTGCCTTGTCAATCATTTGTGTTTCTTTCCTTTGATTCCTTCTCATCATCCACACGATGACTAATAATCATGCTCCAGGATTATGCGCATGCCATTGCTCTTGTACATTTCAGAATTGTATTGACCATATTACCAGATCTTTCTTTTCTGCACTTTGACCAGGAAGTCCTTTGTCCTCTTGTTTTTCTTTCAGGATTATTAGTTCCTGATTGCATTGTTCTGTACTTTTCTTTTTCATTCTTTTGTTAGACTCTCCTCTTTTCAACTGACCAAGATCACTTTAAACTTGAGTCTTGTATTCCATAGCATGAGTAATAATCACTTGAGTTTTCTGGATTATATTGGGGGATGCTGTCGTGCAATGAAATAGGAGTAGGCTTCACAGTCAGACACCCTGGGTTCAGAGTGTAGCACCATTCCTTCTCTTTCACTGACTTAGGACAAGCTGTTTATCTTGATGGCTTCTGTTTCGTCAGTTTCCTCATTTGTCAAATGATATTAATTATACTTCATGGTATAATATTAAATAAAAATTATATAAGGTACCCGGAGTATAAAGTAGGTCTTCAAAAAGGTTAGCTTTCTTCCTTCCTATCTTATTTAGTAGCACCCAGGCAGTTGATCAATATACTTTGAATTCCTTTACAATTCAGAGTGTCTTCCAATCTCTACATATTGGGGCTAGTCGTGAATTAGGATTTGATTCCACCAGGTTTGCCTCTTCATTGTATAAAAGGATCTTTTCAATCATGCAATCAGTGATGGAAATTGGATCACTAAGAAAGTAACATAGTATTATATTAGGAGATGCTTTAAGAAGAACAACACCATTACATTTTTTTCGCATTTACCATAGTCTGAAAAACTTCCCTACTCATAATTGGGAGCCGTGGTTCTGGAGTTGGGTATTTCTTCATGTTGTATAGGGAATCCTCAAAAGTGTTACATAGATTCCTGGGTCCTACCTCAGACCTTTGATCCAGAATCCATGGGGAACCCAGCCATCTGCCGGTTTCAAAGCTCTCCAAATAATTCTTTGCCCAGCCTGAGTTTGAAACTTCCTATAATTGAAGACGCTCTGTTTTAGAATATATTAAACAGAATGCCACAATTAATATAAGCCATATTCATTAAAGCCCTTTATTGTTGGAGGAAATATTGTGTGTTTACTAAATGAGAGTCTGGAGAGTACATGACTTCTACTCTCTCCTAAGACCCTGTGAGTCCTCATCACAATTCTAAAAGACCACTTTTTGTTGTTGTTGGAGACGGAGTCTTGCTCTGTCGCCCAGGCTGGAGTGCAGTGGCGCGATCTCTGCTCACTGCAAGCTCCGCCTCCTGGGTTCACACCATTCTCCTGCCTCAGCCTCCGGAGTAGCTGGGACTACAGGCGCCCGCCACCACGCCCGGCTAGTTTAAAGGCCATCTTTTGTGTGTATAGCTCTTAGGCCCTGTGAAAGCCATGTCACACATCTCATGCAATTTGCTAGGCTCTACATTTTTTGAGCCTCAGAAATATTGATACTTCTAGCAAGCATACAGAATAGACTAGGTATACTTTTTGATGAGATGGTGAATGACAAATTTCAGACAGCAGGAAGAGCTCTAAGGGATTTTTGCAAACAACTACTAGTTTGTGCAGGAAGCTGTGGTGATCCTTTCTCCCACAGGAAAAAATGTTAAGAGGTAAATATGAGGTCCAGACCACGACCTAAAATACAAATCTGGAAGAAATTTTGAGGGACAGTAGGTTTCCATTTTAATGTCTTCAAAGTTTAGTTTCAAGCAAATGGTTGGAAACTTCCATTCTGAACTACATCATCCTCAAGAATCATCTGTTTCGGAAGCAGCCACCCCCACTTCCTTTCTTGATTATTCACTTTATGTGAAAGTTGCACAGTTGATAACTTATTATTGACAATTTGTTTCCCTATTTTATTACTTTATAATGATTTGAGAAATTCAAATGGAAAAAATAAAACTATTTCATCAAAATAGTAAGAGCAGTAATAATTCTCTTGGACTTTTAGTGTCCAGATAATAAGTGATAATGCTTTGATAGATCATCTTCTCCTCAGGGTGTCAGCCACATCAATAAACAAGAGCAGTAACTGTCATGAAATTAGAACAAAAATAAAAAAAAAAGATTGATATTTTTTAGAGAAGGTATATATCAAACAATCCAGTATCTCAGTTTTATATGAAAAACTATGTTTCTGATTATTACTTGTACATTGTATATGCTCTGTTTGCCCTACACTGGAAATTAGGGACAGAGGAAGAGTTATAAATTCAAAAGCATAATCAGGTTACAAAGAATATAGAAAGTGCGACTGTAGATTATTCCAGGAACAGTGATTGACTTCGCATTCCCAGGAAGAAAAACAATGATATGTAATTTAAATGGAAAATCTATGAGGTGTTTTGCGATTATGTATAATGTGAAGAAGGAGCAGCTGAAAAAAAAAAAAAAAACAAGACTGCAAAGGATTTTAATTCTCTGGGCAACAAGACCTGAATGAACTGTCTCACAATGATCTTTAAAACAAGGATGTTGCTGTTTTTAATAAGTAGTATAGAAATTTACCTCTGCATAGATTCACACACAAAAAAAGGAAAATTAATTAAAATAGAGTCTCTATTCCATAAAAGTCATTAAAATGCTAGCACAAAGTGACTGAGTACTAAATTTAAATTTCAGATTATCTTTTGGGACCAGTGCTCTTTGAAACACACTTGAAGAAACAATATTTTTACATATTTCCACTGCTTCCATTTTATTTTCTACTTTTAGCTCTTCTCCCTGTCTCATCTCTTAAGGTTTTTCAACCTCCTCAGCTATTCTTTTCAGCAGTTCCCATTGTTACTATCCTTAGCCCCGTTTTTCTTTCTTTCTCCCCCAAATACCAAGAGTGGCTTTGTGGTATTTGGTTTGCCACTGAAACCTTTTGCATGTGGTGTGAATGGGGTAGTTTGTTGCTCGGGTTCAATTCAGACATTGAACCCAACACAAAGCTGCAGCAGGAGGCTGGCCATGTAGTCCCAGAGCCATTGTTGGTGTTGTCACCTGTACGCAGCTGACTGTGCCTCTGTGAGTCTCTTGTATCCTGCTCATTCCAGCCAGTTCAGGCAGTTCAGGCAGGGGAGACTGGGCCTGGGTGGGGCCGTAACCTTCCCATGGCTCCCCAACTTACTTCTTCCCTTCCCTTCCTCAGGGAGCCTATGTATTGCTGCCCTAATTGTTCTCAAGGTCCTGCCTTGTTGTTTTCTGTGATTCCTTATTTATTAAATGTAGTTTGGGCTGTCCTACCCAGTAAGCAACACCCATCCCACCATAAAGCTTCAGTTCCCAACCCTCTTCCCAACCACCCCCAGCCCCGGCCCCAGAGCCTGCCCTTGAAGCTAGTGTGTGACTCCAGAGGCCCCTTTGTTCTGGCTTATGAGGCACTCTTCCCATCCAGCATTGAAACCTTCCCGGTCCTTCCAGCCCATTCATTATTGCAGCCTCTGACAAGGAGCCCTCCCTCATCCCCTCCACTCTTCCCCAGCTGGGCTCTGTAGCTCACTTGCGACACTGAAGACTTCTTGCGTTATTTACTGTGGTCGACTCCTTAAAGGAAGAGGCACATACTCAACTCTAATTCCCCTGCAGAACCTGGTTCCAGTACCTTGAGCACAAAGGGTACTAAATAAGGGGCTGTTAATTCAGAGGCTATGGGAGCCAACATTAGCTACACATATGAACAGGACAGTGCTAGCCCGTGTTTATAGCTGCATCCCGTATATTTAGAGGGAACGTCTGAGTGTCACAGGGATGCTTCTGTATCTCTGATCTGAACACTGTTCACTCCCCTCCCCGATGTAAGTCTGAGTAGGGATCACCCCCTACCTTTTTTTTTCCTTCCTCCTCTTCCCCTTCCTCATCCAGCTAGGAGGAGTGAAGAGATGGCCCAGGGCTCTGCATGCCTTTGGATACAGCCACAGCCCCACTTCCCACCCTAACTGTTGGCTCGAGGCCATTAGGATTGCTCTCACTGGCCCACTTTCCCCTTAGCCCCCTTCCCAGTCTGTCCAACCTTATCTTCTGTGTCCTTGGAACTCCTGGTGGGCTACCAGCAGATCCCACCCATGCCCAGCCTGGGACATTCCTCCCTTCCCTCTTCTAGGCAACTTCAACACTTTTTGGCCTCACATTTCTTACACTTCCATTCTGGCCCCCAGTCTCCCCTCATCTTTTTGCTTCCTTTCTCCCTGGGAAAATGAAGCCATCAAAAGAGACCGTTCAAGAGTGGTCTGCTCCACTCCCAGACCAGCACATCTGCTCCCCCCAGAGCCTGTGCGCTGCTGCGTGCGTGGTTTTCCACCGTTCCTCTGGGTGAAACATCAGCCCTCCTGGTTCTGCGCGCTGGTCCCACCTCCCGCCTCTGGAAGGGCTTCCCTCCAGCAGGCGGCTCCTTTCCCTCCCGCGTCATCAACGTCCCCCCACTATGGTATCATTAGCATTCGCATTCAGAGATGCTGTCATTTCTTCCATCTTAAGAAAAAAAAGACTGTCTCGTAATCCCTGTCTTCCTCTCTGGCAGCTCCGTGTGGATGCTGCCTTTGTCTGTATTGGCCTGGACGTCTTCCTCCTCCTAGCTGAGTTCCATCCTCCTTGACCTGCCCTTGTTTCCCTTGTTCACTACCTAAGTGTCCCCCAGCCAACTCATGACTGTAATCACCATCTTTTTGATGACAACCTCAAATTTATGTTCTACACCCGGGTCTCTCCCCTGTATATCCATCCACCTGCCTACTTGCTATCTCTTTTGGATGTCTAATATCTCAAACCTCGTGGGTCCAAAACTAAATTCTTGGTCTTCCCACCCACCCCTCCCAATCTGCTCCCTTGGCAGTCTCGCCCTGTCAGTAGCAGCTGCGTCTCTCCAGTGACTCCTGCCAGAAACCTGGTTGTTATCCCAACACACTCAACATCCAGTTCACTGGCAAAACTGATGGCTGGACCATCACGGCATGTCTCAAGTTCGACGGCGTCTTTGCCACCTGCACTGCTACCTTCTCACTCCAAACCATGAGTGTCTTCCCTGCATCTTTGTAATAGCCTCATAGCTGAGGTCTCTGTCTCCCCCGTGGCCCGCTACAGCCTGCAGTACACATGGCTGCCGGGATAGTGTCGTTGAATATAAGCCAGATCAAGTTCCTCTTCTGCTCAGAATCCTCCAGTGGCTTCTCAAGCAGAGAGAATACTTCCAGCGATCTAAGGAAGTGTCCCCACCCCAAAATTGTGCTTCACCTTCTCCACAGTTCACGGCACTCCAGTCACACTCAGTATTTCAGTCTTGCTTGTACCTTTTCCCTTTTCCTCCTCCCTGGATGTCAGCCTCTCCCACTCCCTTTCCTCTTTCACATCTCTACTGGAATGTTATTTTCTCAGTAATTCCTTCTCCAATCCCGCATCCGAGCAACTGCCTCGCTTTCACCCCACAGCCCACTCCGCTTGAAGTTTCTCTACAGCTAGCCTGGCCAGACACTGCCTACAATATTGGTTTATACTGGTGTCTATCTTCCCCACAAGGATTTAAGTTCCATGAGGTCAGAAGTTTTGTTTTGTCCGTCTGCTCACCGCTGTATTCCTTAAACAGTGCTTGGCAAGCAGTTAAGGACTCAATAAACGCTTGTTGAATAAATGAAGAATATTGCTGGATTTTTTTCCTCCACATTCAAGGTCAGCCTCGTACGAGTCACCACCATGCAAAGTTCTGCAACCGAGCTGTCCCTGCGGCTCTTCCTAACCCTGCCACTCCCCTCCCTTTGGGAAGACTTCCCGTTCACTCTGGGTGAAAGCAGCCCGTGCTGTGGGCAGCATAGTCAGTAGCTCTGGGCATCTCTGACAGCCTTCATGGCCTTCCGGGCTTGTACCCTTGAATCTTCTGGGAAAATTTGTGCAGCCAGTTCAGTAGTCAAAATTGGGCCCAGACCTCAAGCCAGTGGCTGAGTACATCGTGTTCTCGGCCTGGCCTGCTGCTGTTATTTAATTTAACGTTGAACACTGGGCCAAAGCAGATCGTTTTCTGCCAAGTTGAAAACCAGCTAAATACTGCGTTGGATAATCATTCTATTTCTTTTGAGGTTTTTTTTTTTTTTTCATACTAGATGTTATAACTGAAATCTTAATGCAATTTGACTGGAATACCACTCTTTTTTATTTTCTTGGCCATTATAAAAGTAATAACCGGAGTTCTCACTAGGAGTCAGTAGAATGGGCATCTGTGAGGATATGCGCTAGGATTTTAGCAGTCTCTTAATTTCCCTGTAATACTTAGCTTATTCATCAGTGTAATGAATACAATACAGTATCAGGCCTAGATAATATCCACTGATAAGTGGACACGTGCAAGTTTATTCTCTTCAAAAGAAACTAAATGCACATCGCTATCCTAACAGAATACACACAAGAAGAGAAAATTCCTTTTAATAAGCAATTAAAATTTTTACAAAAAGAAAAAAAAGTTTATACCATGAGACACCTGGCAAGAAAATAACAAGACCAAGGGGGAAATAGAATGAAAACAACTCTTTTGCCAAGCAGTTTGGAAACTGTACTGTTAAATTCATAGATTTGGGTGAGGAAAAATAAACAACCATCAGTTGCAACCATGCTCTGTCAAAAATATCCCCTGTCCAAGGCCCGCTGACAGGTCATAACCAGAACCACATGTTCCCAAAACAATAAAAGAGGAGAGAGGAGCATCCTATTTAAGGAGAGCCTAAAGATGTTCATTTCAGGCAGGGATAGAGGGGTAGGACACAGGCAGGAAAGCAGGAACTTCCTGGCAGGGGCCTGGAGTCAGTGACACCCACCCATCAGGTTATCCGAGGGCTGTTTGTGTTTACACTGATGCTTCTGCAGAGTCCTAAACCCAAACACCTGACTCAAGCGGATGGCCAGTCCCAGGCAGCCCTCCCACGTTTTCTTTTAATTTTTTTTTTTTTTTTTTTTGAGACCGGAGTATCGCTCTGTCGCCCAGGCTGGAGTGCAGTGGCGCAATCTCGGCTCACTGCAAGCTCCGCCTCCCGGGTTCACGCCATTCTCCTACCTCAGCCTCCCGAGTAGCTGGGACTACAGGCGCCCGCCACTGCGCCCGGCTAATTTTTTTCTATTTTTTAGTAGAGACGGGGTTTCACCATGGTCTCGATCTCCTGACCTTGTGATCCGCCCGCCTCGGCCTCCCAAAGTGCTGGGATTACAGGCGTGAGCCACCGCGCCCGGCCCCTCCCACGTTTTCTGAGTCGCTGTCCCATTTATCATGGTTGCTACTATCATCACGTTGCAACTGTGTCAGGCCAAGATACAACATTTCATTCTCTTGACCTGCAATGTGAAAGGAGTTAAAAGTCAGTGCTAAGAAATGATAATACTGAACTTCCATAGGCTGCATAGCAATATGCATGCGGCTTCCTAAAGGGGATGAAAGGCTGCAGGTAACCACCCCTCCCTGGCCCAAAGCAGAATGGAGAGTCATTCACCAGTTCCCACAGAGCCAGACCCTCCTCTACTGAGTGTTCACAATGTATGCATTACCTCTGTGCTATTTTTATATTAAAATATCTTAAGCTAAATAAGGTTTTTTAAACATTTTCCCCAAGTGTTGCATTTACTGACATTACTTAGTTACAAAACATACCTTAACTCGTCTATTTAGGAAATATATATGGAGAGCTAGCTATCTGTAACTAGTAAGATAAATGGAATGGCTTCCAGTACGTCAACATTGGAAGAATCAAACCAATTTGATTTGATTTTAAAAATTTGTTTTATTTGGACACATAATCAAAATAGAAAAACATTAAACTTTTTTCAGTTTTGTGAATTTCAAATGTTACTTCTTTTTGCATGGATTGCTTAGCTTAAAATTTTTTTTTATCCACATACACATTTTATCTTTAGATTTTTCTTAGCAATTTGATTAATGTGACAGTTTCCTCCCAGTCAACCACGTGGTGAATGTTCCAATAGAATATTGATTGGAGTGGTATATTCCAGATGTAATTACCATAAAGGATAATTAACATGAATACCTTAAAGATTTAACTGGACAACTAGTTTGAGGGGTATTCATTGAAACAAAATAGCAGGACTTCCTCTTGACGTTGTCAGAAATAAAATAAAATTGACTTGTAGAGGCTTCTTCAGAAGGGTTTTTATCTCATAAGGTGTGCTTTTTGCATTACGGCTGCTGTAGTGGCTCTCAAATGATTGGAATATGCTTTGTCATGGAAACACTAATGATCTTCCAACTCACTTCTCCCCTGACCTTGACTCATTTCCTGGGGTCAGTCTAATGACTACAGCCATGTTCCGAATGCAAGGCCTCGTGTATAAAATCTTACCAGGAATAACTTTGGAAAGAAACATCATTTACATGTTTCCAAAGGAAACAAAAAAAACAGATGGAAGGTGATACCTGGCACTCCCTCTTTCTCAGTGATGACTCATTTTGGAGTTTATCCTCCTGGTCTTGGGCCGCCCTGCACAAGGGCTCAGACACAGTGACAGCTAAGGTTTTCATGAGTTGGGTGACGCAGGAGTGGAAAACCTCATGACAGGGTGGAAAGAGCTGGTTTACAAACACTCTAATTTAATCACATTTTTAACAACACAAAAAGAAAATTCTAAGGTGGAAAATTTGGACTTAACGTTCCTCCTTTCAGAATGACCTGTCACCTAGTAAGGGTGGTGTGACTCAGAGCATCATCACATTCTGATTTTAAAAGTACAAGCCCTTTTAAAAAGGAGTCTTTTGGGGGAATTGAACATTACATTCCTAATATTTTTCATCCTGCATGCACTTAGCAGAGGAAACATGTTTCATCAGACATGAATTTGACATTCCGTCACATTATACAGTAAACAGGACAAACATGTCTCATGTTGTAGACATGAGAAAGGGGAGCTAAGACAGCCACCGCCACTGTAAGACCCTGGTTATCTCATTTAAACAGATATGAAATGTGGGTGCCAGTGGTGTGATCATCAGCCGCTTCCCACTTTGTGAGTAAATTGCTTAGAAGGAGTCTTTTGCCTACCAGATGTGACCTAGATTTAGATTTCCAAAGGCAGGGGGAAAAGCTCTATTGTGTTAAAAAACAATTGCTGGTAAAAATGCATGGTGAATGAGCTTATCTGAGTTTTCCAGGTGTTTGGACTAATATGTTATGGAATTACTGCTTCATTTATGAAAAATAATTGAGGAAAATGTTCCAGCAAATCAAATTTGGATAAAGGCTTAGGGATAGCTATTGTGGTGTTAGTAAGTTTTTAAATGGCAGAAAGAGCAGGAACCAATAGAGATAATAAAATAATATTTTTCTTTAAAAAAAAAAAAACCTGTTTCAGAAGAGTCTTTTAGAAAAGGGTCAGGCATGGGTTTGCTATCCCGCTTGTGTTATGGTTTAGTAAAATATTGAAGAACAATGTGAACAATTACGCTCGTTTCAGTGCATATGAAAGCTGTTTAAAAAATCAAAGCTTGTCTGTCTGCTGGCTCTGATAAGTCTTATTATTCTGTTAAATGCAGCGAAATTTTTTAAAATGTGACATCTTTATTCTCTCTCACCTACTGTCTCTCCTTTTTCATTTCCTTTCATCTTCAGGAGCTGCCACTCCGAAACCAGTCCCAGAACCCGAGAAACAGACAGATCATACAGTTAAAATTGCTGGAGTCATTGCGGGCATCTTGCTGTTCGTTATTATATTTCTTGGAGTTGTGTTGGTAATGAAGAAAAGGTGAGCTCCTAGCTGTTGCCAAAGATACAGTTATATCCATTGTTTGCTGAAATGTTTCGTGTGTGTGAAAATACTCAGTTACTGAGCTGGCTTTGATAACGCAGACACATCTGTGACTCTGTGATTGTTAACATTTTTCATCATGTGGCATGGAAGGTTATGGGACAAAAATTTAGAGTAAATGGCTATGATTCTGTGTGAATATGCAAAGCATATCATGCCAGAATAACATAAGCATCCTGTGTCTTCCCACACAGAGGCAGGTAAAGCTCTGCAGAATCTTAAAAGCCACTTATTCACCAGGAAATGTTTAGTACTGATTTCCAATGTACTAAGACATTTGGTAATCACAAAGATATGAGAAGACTTTCCTTCTTCTTATAGTGAGGATGATGATGATGACAGATTTTATGGGGCCTGTGTGGTGTGTTGGCACTGTGCTAGGGAAGGTAATCAGCACAACATCATGAGAAAGAGAACCGGCAAGAACAGCCCAACAGAACAATGCCGCGCAGGAGCAGCTCGTAAGAGAACAAATCATAGAGTACGTGGTATGGCCGGGCACCGTGGCTCATGCCTATAATCCCCTCACTTTAGGAAGTGGAGGCAGGTGAATCATTTGATCACTTTAGCCCAGGAGTTCAAGACCAGCTTGGGCAACGTGACAAAACCCTGTCTCTACAATAAATACAAAAATTTGCTGGACGTGGTGGCACACACCTGTAGTCCCAACTACTGGTGAGCCTGAGATGGGAGGATCACTTGAGCTATGATCACTCCACTGCACTCCAGCCTGGGCAACAGAGCAAACCCCTGTGTCCAAAAACAAAGTTGTGTGTTACAAGAGCCAAGGGATAGTCTGGGGGAGAGAAAAACAGATATGGCCATACTAAGGGATCCTCACCTCCCATACTTGAAAACTATGCAGTGTCTTGTTTTGCAGAAACAAGTGAAAACTTGCTTAATAGTAAAATCTTCAATTTATGTAAAAATCAATACAAAAATATAGATACTAAGAATTGATGGCATAAATTTTCCCAAATAGTGGAAATATGTGGGTCTTGTCCATTTCTCTATTGTTTGAAAACAGTTGTAATCATGCCGTGTGAGTGAGTTCATGGATGGTAGAAGGTAAAGGTGGAGAGGTTGGCAGAGAGAAGACTAGAAACTCTGATCTGGTCGTGGAAGGAGGTTGGCCTTGGGCCTGAGACTGTTGATGGCCTTTGAGCAGGTAGTAACATGATCTAATTTTTAGGAATATAACTCTAACGTTAGGATTGGACACAGTGAGGAGGGGAGAGAGCTCAAATCAGGAAGACCGGTAGAATGAAGAGAAAGAGCAACTTTAGAAACAGTTAAGAGTTAAATTTTAGTAGCCATTTGGAGAGAGAAGGGACTATATAGAAAGAACTTAGAGTAATTCCTGGTTTGGGCAAGTTAGTGGAGATATTTCTATTCACCAAAATGTGGAACATAGAAACTAGAAAATGGGGGGGGGGAGGAAAAATGGAGAGTTCAACTTTGCACATTTTTTTTTTATTATAATGCTTTAGGTTCTGGGGTACATGTGCAGAATGAGCAGTTTTGTTACATACGTATACATGTGCTATGGTGGTCTGCTGTACCCGTCATCCCATCTCCTAATGCTATCCCTCCTTTACCCCCCACCCTCTGACAGGCCCCAGGGTATGATGTTCCCCTCCCTGTGTCCATGCATTGTCACAGGTACACACGTACAAGTGAGAACATGCGCTGTTTGCTTTTCTGTTCTTGTGATAGTTTGCTGAGAATGATGGTTTCCAGCTTCATCCATGTCCCTACAAAGGACATGAACTCATCCATTTTTATGGCTGTGTAGTATTCCATGGTGCATATGTGCCACATTTTCTTAATCTAGTCTATTTTCTTTATCAATTGATGGACATTTAGGTTGGTTCCAAGTGTTTGCTATTGTGACTAGTGCCATGATAAACATACATATACATGTGTCTTTAGAGTAGAATGATTTATAATCCTTTGGGTATATACCCAGTAATGGGATTATTGGATCAAATGATATTTCTAGTTCTAGGTCCTTGAGGAATCGCCACACTGTCTTCCACAGTGGTGGAACTAATTTACGCTCCCACCAACAGTGTAAAAGCATTCCTATTTCTGTACATCTTCTCCAGCATCTGTTGTTTCCTGACTTTTTTTTTTCCTTGAGACGGAGTTGTTTGCTGTTTTTGCCCAGGCAGGAGTGCAGTGGCGTGATCTCGGCTCACAGCAACCTCCGGCTCCCAGGTTCAAGAGATTCTCCTGCCTCAGCCTCCTCAGTAGCTGGAATTACAGGTGCACACCACCACGCCCAGCTAATTTTTGTATTTTTAATAGAGACAAGTTTTCTCCATGTTGGTCAGGCTGGTCTCAAACTCCTGATCTCGTGATCCACCTTCCTTGGCTCCCAAAGTGCTGGGATTACAAACGTGAGCCGCCATACCTGGCCTTCCTGACTTTTTAGTGATCACTATTCTCACTGGCATAGCATGGTATCTCATTGTGGTTTTGATTTGCATTTTTGTAATGACCAGTGATGATGAGCATTTTTTTATAGGTTCGTTGGCTGCATAAATGTCTTCTTTTGAGAAGTGTCTGTTCATATCATTTGGCCACTTTTTGATGGGGTTGTTTTTTCTCTTGTAAATTTGTTTAAGTTCTTTGTAGATTCTGGATATTAGCCCTTTGTGAGATGGATAGATTGCAAAAATTTTCTCCCATTCTGTAGGCTGTCTGTTCACTCTGATGATTGTTTCTTTTGCTGTGCAGGAGCTCTTTAGTTTATTAGATCTCATTTGTCAATTTTGGTGTTTGTTGCCATTGCTTTTGGTGTTTTAGACGTGAAGTCTTTGCCCATGCCTGTATCCTGAATGGTGTTGTCTAGGTTTTCTTCTAGGATTTTTATGGTTTTAGGTCTTATGTTTAAGTCTTTAATCCATCTTGAGTTGATCTGTGTGTAAGGTGTAAGGAAGGGGTCCAGTTTCAGTTTTCTGCATGTGACTAGATATTCCCAACACCATTTATTAAATAGGGAATCTTTTCCCCATTGCTTGTTTTTGTCAGGTTTGGCAAAGATCAGATGATTGTAGATGTGTGGTGTTATTTCTGAGGCCTCTATTCTGTTCCATTGGTCTATATATCTGTTTTGATACCAGTATAATACTGTTTTAGTTACTGTAGCCTTGTAGTATAGTTTGAAGTCAGGTAGCATGATGCCTCCAGTTTTGTTGTTTTTACTTAGGATTGTCTTGGCTATGTAGGCTCCTTTTTGGTTCCATATGAAGTTGAAAGTAGTTTTTTCCAATTCTGTGAAGAACGTCAATGGTAGCTTGATGGAGATAGCATTGAATCTATAAATTACTTTGGGCAGTCTGGCCATTTTCATGATCTTGATTCTTCCTATCCATGAGCATGGAATATTTTTCCCTTTGTTTGTGTCCTCTCTTATTTCCTTGAGCAGTGGTTTGTAGTTCTCCTTGAAGAGGTCCTTCACATCCCTTGTAAGTTGTATTCCTAGGTATTTTATTCTCTCTAAGGCATTTGTGAATGGAAGTTTACTCATGGTTTGTCTCTCTATTTGTCTGTTATTGGTGTATAGGAGTGCGTGTTATTTTTGCATTGATTTTGTTTCCTGAGACTTTGCTGAAGTTGTTTATCAGGTTAAGGAGATGAGGGGCTGAGACCATAGGGTTTTCTAAATATGCAATCATATCATCTGCAAACAGAGACAATTTGACTTCCTCTCTTCCTATTTGAATACCCGTTATTTCTTTCTCTTGCCTGATTGCTCTGGTCAGCACTTCCAATACTATATTGAATAGGAGTGGTGAGAGAGGGCATCCTTGTCTTGTGATGGTTTTTAAAGGGAATACTTCCAACTTTTGCCCATTTAGTATGATATTGGCTGTGGGCTTGTCATAAATAGCTCTTATTATTTTGAGGTATGTTCCACCCATATCTAACTTATTCAGAGTTTTTAGCATGTAGGGCTATTGAATTTTGTCAAAGGCCTTTTCTGCATCTATTGAGATAATCATGTGGTTTTTGTCATTGGTTCTGTTTATGTGATGGATTACGTTTATTGATTTGCATATGTTGAACCAGCCTTGCATCCCAGGGATGAAGCTGACTTCATTGTGGTGGATAAGCTTTTTAATGTGCTGCTGGATTTGATTTGCCAGTATTTTATTAAGGATTTTCACATCGAAGTTCATCAGGTATATTGGTCTGAAATTTTCTTAATTGTGTCTCTGCCAGGTTTTGGTATCAGGATGATGTTGGCCTCATAAACTGAGTTAGGGAGGATTCCCTCTTTTTCTGTTGTTTGAAATAGTTTGAGAAGGAATTATAACACCTCGTCCTTGTACCTCTGGTAAAATTCAGCTGTGAATCCATCTGGTCCTGGACTTTTTTTGGTTGGTAGGCTAATAATTACTGCCTTAATTTCAAAACTTGTTATCGGTCTACTCAGGGATTTGACTTCTTCCTGGTTTAGACTTGGGAGGGTATACGTGTCCAGGAATTTATTCATTTCTTCTAGATTTTCTGGTTTATTCGCATAGAGGTGTTTATACTGTTCTCTGATGGTAATTTGTATTCCTGCGGGATCAGTGGTGATATCCCCTATATCATTTTTATTCTATCTATTTGATCTTCTTTCATTTCTTCTTTATTAGTCTGGCTAGTGGTCTATTTTGTTGATCTTTTCAAAAAACCAGTCCCTGGATTTATTGATTTTTTTTTTAAGGGTTTTTCATGTCTCTATGTCCTTCAGTTCTGCTCTGATCTTAGTTATCTCTTGGCTCCGGGTAGCTTTTGAATTTGTTTGCTGTTGCTTCTCTAGTTCTTTTAATTTTGATGTTCGGGTGTCAATTTTCTATCTTTCCTGCCTTCTCTTGTGGGCATTTAGTGCTATAAATTTCCCTCTACACCCTCTTTAAATGTGTTCCAGAGATTCTGGTACGTTGTGTCTTCATTCTCATTGGTTTCAAAGAACATCTTTATTTCTGCCTTCATTTCATTATTTACCCAGTAGTCACTCAGGAGCAGGTGATTCAGTTTCCATGTAGTTGTGCTGATTTGATTGAGTTTCTTAATCCTGAGTTCTAATTTGATTGCACTGTGGTCTGAGAGACTGTTTGTTATGATTTCCATTCTTTTGCATTTACTGAGGAGTGTTTTACTTCCAGTTTTGTGGTCAATTTTAAAATAAGTGTGATGAGGTGAAGAGAAGAATGTATATTCTGTTATTTGGGGTGGAGAGTTCTGTAGATGTCTCTTAGGTCTGCTTTTTCCAGAACTGAGTTCAAGTCCTGAATATCCTTGCTAATTTTCTGTCTCATTAATCTGTCTGATATTGACAGTGGGGTGTTAAAGTCTCCCACTATTATTGTGTGGGAGTCTAAGTCTCTTCATAGGTCTCTAAGAACTTGCTTTATGAATCTGGGTGTTCCTGTGTTGGGTGCATGTATATTTAGGAGAGTTAGCTCTTCTTGTTGCATTGATCCCTTTACTGTTATGTAATGCCCTTCTTTGTCTCTTTTGATCTTTGTTGGTTTAAGTCTGTTTTATCAGAGACTAGGATTAGAACCTCTCCTTTTTTCTTTTCTTTTTTTTTTTTTTCTTTCCGTTTGCTTGGTAAATAGTCCTCCATCCCTTTATTTTGAGCCTATGTATGTCTTTGCATGTGAGATGCATCCCCTGAATACAGCACACTGATGGGTCTTGACTCTTTATCCAATTTGTCAGTCTGTGTCTTTTAATTGGGGCATTTAACCTATTTACATTTAAGGTTACTACTGTTATATGTGAATTTGATCCTGTCGTTATGATGATAGCTGGTTATTTTGCCCATTAGTTGATGTAATTTCTTCATAGTTTTGATGGTCTTTAAAGTTGGTGTGTTTTTGCAGTGGCTGGTACCGGTTGTTCCTTTTCATGTTTAGTATTTCCTTCAGGAGCTCTTGTAGGGCAGGCCCGGTAGTGTCAGAATCTCTCAGCATTTGCTTTTCTCTAATGGATTTTATTTCTCCTTCACTTATGAAACTTAGTTTGGCAGGAAATGAAATTCTGGGTTGAAAATTCTTTTCTTTAAGAATATTAAATATTGGGCCCCACTCTCTTCTGGCTTGTAGGATTTCTGCAGCGATATCTACTGTTAGTCTGGGGGGCTTCCCTTGTGAGTAATCTGACCTTTCTCTCTGACTGCCCTTAACATTTTTTCCTTCATTTCAACCTTGGTGAGTCTGACGATTATGTCTTGGGGTTGCTCTTCTCGAGGAATATCTTTGTGGTGTTCTCTGTATTTCCTGAATTTGAATGTCAGCCTGTCTTGCTAGATTGGGGAATTTCTCCTGGATAATATCCTCAAGAGTGTTTTCCAGATTGGTTCCATTCTCCTCGTCACTTTCAGGTACACCAATCAAACGCAGATTTGGTCTTTTCACATAGTCCCATATTTCTTGGAGGCTTTGTTCGTTCCTTTTTGTTCTTTTTTTCTTTACTCTTGGCTTCTCGCTTTATTTCATTAAGTTGATCTTCAATCTCTGACATCCTTTTTTCTGCTTGATCGATTTGGCTCTTGATACTTGTGTATGCTTCACAAAGTTCTCGGGCTGTGCTTTTCAGCTGCATCAGGTCATTTACGTTCTTCTCTAAACTGGTTATTCTAGTTAGCAATTCATCTAACCTTTTTTCAAGGTTCTTAGCTTCCTTGCGTTGGGTTAGGGCATGCTCCTTTAGCTCGAAAGAGTTTTTTATTACCCGCCTTGTGAAGCCTACTTCTGTCAATTCGTCAACTCATTCTCCAATCAGTTTTTCTCCCTTGCTGGCAAGGAGTTGTGATCCTTTAGAGGAGAAAAGGCCTTCTGGTTTTGGAATTTTCAGCCTTTTTGCGCTGGTTTCTCCCCATCTTTATGGATTTATCTACCTTTGGTCTTTAATGTTGGTGACCTTCGGATGGGGTCTCTGAGTGAACGTGCTCTTCCTTTCTGTTTGTTAGTTTTCCTTCTAACAGTCTGGCCCCTCTGCTGCAGGTCTGCTGTAGTTTTCTGGAGGTCTGCTCCACACCCTGTTTGCCTGGGTATCACTGGCAGAGGCAGCAGACTAGCAAAGATTGCTGCCTGTTCCTTCCTCTGGAAGCTTCAGACCAGAGGGCCAACCACCAGATGCCACTCAGAGCTCTCCTGTATGAGGTGTCTGTCGGCCCCTACTGGGAAGTGTCTTCTGTTCAGGATCCACGGGGGGTTAGGGACCCACGTGAGGAGGCAGTCTGTCCCTTATCAAAGCTCGAACACTGTGCCAGTAGATCTGCTGTTCTCTTCAGAGCCACCCTTTCCACCAGGTGTTTTGTCCCAGTGAGGTGGGGAGTTTATCTATAAGTCTCTGACTGGGGCTGCTGTATTTTTTTCAGAGATGCCCTGCTCAGAAAGGAGAAATCTGGTAGTCTGGCCACAGTGGCCTTGCTGAGCTGCAGTGGACTCCACCCGGTTCGAGCTTCCTGGTGGCTTTGTTTACAGCGTGAGGGGAAAAGCTTTGTTTACAGTGTGAGGGGAAAACCGCCTACTCAAGCCTCATCAATGTCAGGTGCCCCTCCTCCCACCAAGCTGGGGCATCCCAGGTCGATCTCAGACTACCGCTGTGCTGGCAGCAAGAATTTCAAGCCAATGGATCTAAGTTTGCTGGGCTCTGTGAGGGTGGGACCTGCCAAGCCAGACGACTTGGTTCCCTGGCTTCAGCACCCCTTTCCAGGGGAGTGAACAGTTCTGTCTCACTGGCATTCCAGGAGCCAGTAGGGTATGGAAAAAACAAAAACAAAAAACTCCTGCAGCTAGTTCAGTGTCTGCCCAAACAGTCATCCTGTTTTGTGCTTAAAACCCAGGGCCCTGGTGGGGTAGGCGCTGGAGGGGATCTCCTGGTCTGTGAGTTGTGAAGACTGTGGGAAAAGTGGAGTGCAGGGTTCCTCAGGCTCAGTCCCTCACGGCTTCCCTTGGGTAGGGGAGATAATTTCCCAACCTCTTGCACTTCCCAGTGAAATGACGCCCCACCCTGCTTCAGCTCTCCCTCTGTGGGCTGCACCTACTGTCCAACCAGTCCCGGTGAGGTGAACCAGGTACCCCAGTTGGAAATGCAGAAATAACCCACCTTCTGGGTTGATCTGGCTGGGAGCTGCAGACCGGAGATGTTCCTATTCAGCCGTCTTGCCAGCAATCCCAGCTTTGCACATTTTAAGTTCAATGCTCCTTTAAAATTAAGTGGAGATGTTCACTGGGAAGTTGAATATGCTACTATGGACTAGAAATAATAGTTTCTATAGTCCGAAAGTCATCAACATTTCTGAAGCTGAAGCCATAGGTTTGGAGGAGGAGGCTCCTCAAGAGTTTTTATAGAGTGAGAAGAAGGAATATCAAGGATGAAGGTAAAACCTTTGGAAATAGCAATATTTCAGGGCGAGTTGATATCCCAATATAGATACAAGCACCTACTCCTTTTCTGCATCTCCCTCCATTTATGGTTCTGTTCTAGTCAAGCCCCAGGAAAAACTGTTGCTCTGTCACAGCTGTGCACGTCCCTGGTCTTCGGTCCCCATCATTACAACTGTTTTCCCCACTTGTCACCTGCCCTTTATCTCTTTTTCTACCCATCGTGTGATTCCTATCTTCATTATTCGTTCATTATTTATTTTCATTCCATTCCTTTCTACCCCTCTTTTCTTTACCCTTCTTTACCTATTTATCTCTTTATTTCCTTTTTTCTTCCTCTTTTTCTTATGCCTCACCTTTTTTTTTTTTTTGAGATGGGGTCTCGTTCTGTTGCCAGGCTGTAGTGCAGTGGCATGATCTGAGCTCACTGCAACCTCTGCCTCCCAGGTTCAAGCGATTCTTCTGCCTCAGCCTCCCAAGTAGCTGGGGCTACAGGCGCCTGCCACCACACCCAGCTAATTTTTGTATTTTTGATAGAGATGGGGTTTCACCATGTTGGCCAAGATGGTCTTGATCTCCTGACCTCGTGATCCCCCCACCTCAGCCTCCCAAAGTTCTAGGATTACAGGCGTGAGCCACTGCGCCCGGCTTTTCCTGGCTGTTCTTCATTCATTCCCCAACTCAATGTTTATGTAGATGGCTTATTTTTGGCACCAGTAGTTTGTACTTTTTACAAACATATGACCCAGTATAAGTCCTAAGCAACAATAGGCCCTTCCGTGCCTGGACATCCAAACTAAACGTTCTGAAGAGGTTTATTTTAAATTCTGGGAATACGTTGGATATATTTTGTCATCTGTCAAGTTCTCTGTGAGGAATAGCCTGCAACTGCTAATCCAGGTGCCCTTGTGACCCTAGCTAAATGTCAACTAATCCTCGAAGGGTCTATTTCTGCAATATTAATTCATTATTCTACCTGGGTCTCTCAGGTAGTCATGGAGGTTATGTTTTAAATTATGCATTGAAGAGATGCCTTTGGTAACACATGGCCTTGATACAACTTTAGACTAAATGCCAATAAGTCATGTCAGATTTACCTGACTATTTACTAGATAATAATCTTAAAAGGGTTGTTTTCACAGCATGTGCCACTTTGAGATTTGCTTTTTCTGAAGAATACAGTATGTTCTCTGTCAGACAAATTAGCCAGTATACCATGCTCATAAATACAAAACTTGCTATTATCTTTAGACTTGAGCAGTCTTGTACAAACTATCATATTCCATAGAAATTCTTAAAACTGTCTAATTGTCCAGGGTTTTTTACCAAATTTCAGGTTTAAATTTGATAGGTAGTGTTTTTAAGCAGAAAAGTTAAAATATAACATTAATCATAGATAAATTGCTGGGGTGTTATTGATAGGTAATCACCACATTGCTTGGTTGGAAGAACACTGAATTTAGATGTGGAATTCCTAGATCTGTATTTTAACTGATTTTGTGATTCTGAACTTCTCTGGGCCCTAGTTTCCTCATTTGTAAGTTGAGGAAACTCAACTAGATGATCTCTGAAGTCCTCAATTCCAAAATACCAGGTTTCCTAGTAGCTAGTAGCAATGGTGACACTACTATGCATTTGCTATTCTAGAAGTACCACATGTGGTTTATTACTATGTTTCCCTACTTAAACCTCTGCAGCAGCTCTTCCCCAGGCGCTCTCAGTTCAGTTCAAGCCCAGAGGTGATGGCTGGTGAGTGGTTTATCTTCCAACCACATGTTTTCCACCTTCACACAGGAGGCCCTCAATTAAAAGGGAAGTCGTGGGGAAATGGAAAAAGGAATGAGAGAGGGGAAAGGAAAGGAACTGCCTCAAGTGTGGATTTCAATATATTGTTAGTTGTTTTTGTCAGTTGGAAGAACTTGTGAAACTTTGCACTCATTCCTGTGTAGGCTAGTTAGCCTATGTTTCCTCTACTGCAGCATTCTGAGTCGTTCACCTCAAATAGGTGCTGTTGGTCATAAAGACAGACTGGGCCCAAGAGACAGTGTGGGTGAAACAAATTCATTCGTTCCTTCTAGAAATAAAATGGGAAGTCTGTCCTGCAGAGGATGAGCCAGCCGCCATCGTCTGCACTTGTCACATGCCAGGCCAGCTTGCCTGCTAGCTTAGGAACAGGAGGACAGCAAATTCAAACACTGGGTAATTGCTTGACATTTTATTGGGAGGCATTGTCAATTATTAGCTAAGATTGTTTTGTCTTCTGAAGAATTGGCCCTCTTTAAAAATTAGTTGTGGGTGGTGGGCTTTTAACAGAAAATGTAAAGTCTGTTCAGTTCGTACTAATGCATGGAATTATTTAACATATAGGCAATAATGACTAAAAACTGATATGACCATCGGCTTTATTTTAGGATGTTTTACAAACCCATCACAAAGCAATGACTAGTTTTTTGTTCATGTATATTAATTCATTTGGCCTTTACCTGGACTAATGCCATCTGAAACCTTCTTTTCTTTAAAACATTTTATGAAATGTAAACGCTTATTTTTACTGGATCCTGTAAGCAAAGCAATTTTTTATTTTTCTTCCCCCAAATTATGTGTTCCTTTAAGGATTTGATATTTTGATGCAGCAAATCTTAGGTTGTGAGGTAAATGTCTACAAAATAAATGTTTCATACAGAACCACGGGGCAATGTACTCTCAAAATTAATATAAAATAACTTGAATAGGACATATTTGTTTTTTACCATGTTTTATCCATGTATAATTAGATATATTTGTATAAATGAAAACACCTGCATTTTTAACATTTTTCATAAGGAATAATTTATCTTAATAACATGTTTGACAGAATTTAGTATATAAGCACTATCAATTTTACCGTGATTAATTATATTTACTATTGTTTCTAAAATTGCTATAGATCTTTCAGGAGTTTGAGAACATTTGTATTAATTATAGTAATATTCCTGTCTTAGCCACTTTGGTACATAGAAATCACAGAAGTTGCAGGTATTGAAAATAATTAAAGAACTTTGCATTCTGGGGCAAAATAGCAAGTGGTAGCTATTATATTACATAAATACCTGTTATAGGTAAATGTAACTATTTTCATTCTGAAACTTTATACCTCCATCTCCTTTCCATAACACATTTAAACAGATGTATATTTAGCAAATGCAGCATATTATCAAGTATTTGGCACCCATTCTATTATATTTAAACAATACTAGCACCACCAAGAAAAATCACAATAAAAAGGGGAAGTTTTTCTGAAGACAACATGAAACAAAAAAGATAAGAGGGAAAATTTGATGAAAGCCCTGTTTTCAAAGAGATGCCTGCAGCATGCAGCCGGAGGCAAGTTGACGTTAACTATAGTTCCCCTGGCCTATCCGTTTACATGTGAGGTAGTTTCTTTTCCACTATAAGTAAGTGTGACTTGTATGTCGAAAATAGCTTGGGTCTGGATGCATTATTCAAAGTTTTATTTCAAAATCACCTTTCCTGAGACTACACTGAGAAATTCACACATAGATGTTTCTTTGTGACAATTATTTAAAATATGTGGCCTTAATATGCAGTCCTGTAAGTATGAACCAGATGCTGAGATCCTGCCTAGCACAGGCTTTGGCGTGCTTGGAACAGGCCGTATGTGCACACAAACACGTATGGATGTTTTATCTTGGTCTATCAATTAACTGCTGTCCTTCAGGTTTCCAGATAATTGAATAGGGTTGAGGTACAAGGGTAAGTTGAACAAATTGACCTTTGTAAAGGCCTCTTCTGACCCAGACTTTATATGATTACTGTAATAATTCCTAAAGTAACCCCAATTTCTTGACTCAACCTAATGGGAACTCTTTATAAAGAAGATTTTATTTTTAAAAAAGAGTGTGGGGAGCATAGCTACCAGTTTTTCATCTTATAGGAGGAAAGTGTCAGAGAATGATAAGAGATATGGCTTTAGAATCTGACAAACCTGGTTTTACACCCCAGCTCTTTACTTTGTGGCACTGTAAATTTAAATGAGTTACTTAACATCTCTGAACTGTTTTGCACATGTGAGATGTGATGATGATGGTCATGTGTACTGCATAGGGCATGTGGTAAAAATTAGATGATATATGTGCATAGTTGGTCATTGATAAATAATAGCTTAAGAACCCAGCAGTTGGAGAACTTGTCCCAGGGCACATAGGTAGTCTGTGGGAGGGCCTAATCTAAGTCAGTGCATCTGATTCTTAACTGCCCTGTTACGCTGGCTTAGGTAAGTAAAACTCAAACATGCACCTTGCTCTGTAAAGCTCAGGTACTCTTTTTTATTAGCTGACAACAACACCATGCAGTCATCAGCTTGTTGCAGTTTACCATTGCTTTAAGTCTATAAATATTTGAAATTCTGCCAGCATGTCTTATTCTTTTCTTTGAGCCATCATTGCAGAATAGCTAAATAAGTGTTTTTTACATATTCTCCTTTACAGAAGCATTTTTAGAATTCTTTTGAATAGGTGTATTTTGTGTCATTCGTTGATTCCTGATAAGTCTCAGTGGTGAGGATGCTGTATCCTCTTGTCTGGTTTACTGAGCAAGAGAAACTTGCCAAGTTTTAGAGGAAGCCATAAAGCAGGGGGGCATTAGCTGCACCTTTCCTTCTCAGAGACAAATGCTGGGGTCTTCCATGGTGGAAGTGGAGACCCTGGGGACAACTGCCTTGTGCCCATACCTTGGTTCTGTGGCTTACTAGCTGTGTGACTTTAGACAAGCCACCTAGCTTCATGTCCCTCAGTTTCCCCAGCTATTCCAAGGGCATAATAATAGTTCTTACATCATAAAATGTTATGACAAGAAAACAAGTTAATACCTTTAAAGTGCTGGCCCCAGTAAATATTAACTCTATTGATAGTATGCATTAGACACCAGTATACAAGCTGTAGCTGCCTCTGGAGTTTCAATGCTCATGGCTTGCGTGCCTCAAAGTCTTTGTGTCCAGACAGGGGAGAAGACCAAGGACTGGAGCTGTTTCCCCTTGAGAGGGGGTCCTCTCTCCTTTTCCCATGGAGAGCACCATTTCTTTGTACCCAAGGAAGCACACAGGATGGGTCTTTAATTATGAAGTTAGCTAGGAACACAGCCACCTGGAATGACACAGCTCATTGTCTCCTTACCTTAAGGCCATGCCTTGGTGAAGGTGCCAAAGCTGATAGCACGAAGTAAAATCATTCTTCAGCCATGCTCAGCCACTAGTATTCCTTATGCCCAGGCTCCTACTCAGTCAAGTGGAGGGCTGGATTGTAGGAAAAATTGTTCTCTGCAAATAAGTAAACCAAAGGTCCTGGGGCATCAATACTACCATGCTTGGGGAGCGTCCTCTAAGCCCCAAATGCTTCTGAGTGGGCATGGCATTAGCATTAAATGCAAATACTTTGGGTATGAAAACCTTCCAGACCCAGACCCAGCAAGGTGCCAAGTGGTCTGCCACCTGGGGTGGGAACGGAAGGACAGCATCACTGTCTTCGGTGTGCATAAAGGCCTTGTCATGTATCTGTATGGACTCCCTGAGCCTCTCTTCAATGCTGCTTGTTCACCTTCCACAATTGCAGGAGGTCGAGCTAGGTCTGAACGGCTGAACTGTAGGCCCTGTGGCCAGGCACCAGCCCTGAACTTGCACCACATTGAGCAGGGCTGAATTCTCACCAGCCATCTCAGGGCACGGTTGTCCTACGGATTCCTCATTTGAATGCCTGGTAACTCCACTTATTTTTAACCTCTAGCTATTAGCATAGCTTATGAAAACTGGTTCTATCTGTGTCTCTTAATTCCTAAACTCAAGCCCTAGAGTTCATAGAAGGGTACTGAGAGAAGGCTGCATAATTACTAATAAAATTGATCATTCCTCACAGTTGATGTCTCGAGATGGAGTGTGTTGACATTCCCAGTCACACCCAAGTGCTTCATGATCTCTACTGGGTGCGTGTCTTGATTCATGTTGATGTGACTTCACTTTCTAGTTCATAAGAGCGTTAAAAACTGAGCGTGTTTTCCTTGGGATGATTGTTTAAACCCATATCTTGATTACTGAATCCAGGAATTCAAACCTAATAATATCACTTTTTGAACTCTTTCCAGTTTTGTTTTATATTAATAAGTAAAACAGTGAAAAGTATAAGGAAAGAAATGTATGCATTAAGAAAAAAATAGTCCAGTTTCTAATCTGACTTATTTGGGCAATGTATTAGTCCATTTTTGTGTTACTGTAAACACATACCTGACAGTGGGTAATTTATAAAGAAAAGAGGTTTAATTAGCTTATGGTTCTGCAGGCTTTAGAAGCATGGTGCCAGGATCTGTTCAGCTTCTGGTGGGGCCTCAGGAAACTTCCAATCATGGAGGAAGGCAAAGCACAAGCAAGCATGTCCCATGGCAACAGCAGGAGCACGAGAGCGAGCGGGAGGGTGTCCCAGACTTTGAAACAACCAAATTTCACATGAACTGAGTGGGAACTCACTTACCACCAAAGGGATGGTGCTAAACCATTCAAAAGGGATCCATCCCTGTCATTCAGATACCTCCCACCCAGACCCACCTCCATTGTTGGAAATCACATTTCAACATGAGATTTGGAGGACAAAGATCCTCCAAACCATGTCAACCAAGATTCGTGACCCCTCTTCTTCTAACATAAATCTAAGTTTCTTTTTAACGGGGAAATGGGTTACCTCTGAAATCTTCAATTTAGATTCATTTATAGAAAATTACATAAAATTAATTTTTAAGAAGAATACAGAGGAGCCACTGTGTTGGTTAAGAGAGGAATATTTTGGACAGATCTCAGCATTACAAGATGTAGTATTATATTAAGTACTGTATTTTCTAGAATAGTAATATAAATTTTGCCTGGTGTCCTTACAGAGTGTGCTTTTTAAAGTGAATAAAGCTTCACTGATCCCCTGGAAGATGTTTTTATCATTGTTATATTCATATGTGCTGTTTGCTTATGGCACTGCTGAGGTAGAGCTAAAATGAAACTATTTTCATGACTTTTGCTGCAAGTAAAACTGGATTCATTTATTAAATTCCAATATACTACTATTTCTTTGTAAAAACAAAACAAAATTTGACAAAACTGGAGTCCATGTTATCGTGTCTAAAGATGGCGCAGTGTTCATTCCAGTGTTTATTATGTTTCTGTGATGACTTAGGCAGCACCTGCCTGAGTACCAGAATTCTTCCAGTTTGGACACCTGGGACTTAGCGCTTTCCTTACTGTGTCCCTCGTGACAGTGCCGACATACACCCTCCCTGCACTCACACTCCTGAATGATTTGGGTACCATATGTCTTTTCTATTAGATTACAGCATGGTAAGGGCTATGAGTTGATCCTTTTTAATCATCTTCAACACCCTATTCTTACATCTAGTCTAGTGCTTTCCATAGGAGACATGGAGTATACCGTCCATAAAGAAAAATATGCTTCTTTCATGTAAGCCTTTTAATGCAACACTGGACTTTGAACAGCTTTGCTTTTTAAAAAAAATTTTCAGGGATGTAAGTTTCATAATATTATAAGATATTTTATTAATTTTTCTGTAGTGTAGATGTTATAGTGGACAGATTCCCTACATGTAGTAGTATGATTTTGTTAAAGTTTGAATAATAATTACTTGAATTAAAAATTTAATATATTAAAATGGTAGAAATGAATAGGAGTACATTTAAATTCAGATACAGCTTAATTCAAAGAAAAATGGGCTCATCACTATCATTTATTTAAATGATCATTTATTTTTAAGCCACCTTTGAAATATTTTTCATAAATCGTGTACTCCATTGCATTTTTATAACCAACATCAATTTAGATTAACAAGTCCTTTGTTGAAAAAAATGAATAAACCTCCTTAAGATGAATTTTTTTTAAGGGAAGTCAGGGAGAAGTGTATTCTTTTTGTGTATTTTCTATTTATTTATTTATTGGAGATAGGGACTTGCTCTGTTACACAGGCTGGAGCCCAGTGTCACAAGCACAGCTCGCTGCAGCCCGAAACTCCTGGACTCAAGCAATCCCCCTGTCTCAATCTCCCAAGTAGCTAGGACTACAGACATGCGCCACCATGCCCAGATAATTCTGGGGGTTTCTTGTTGTTGCTGTAGAGACAGGGTCTTGCCATGTTGCCCAGGCTGATCTTGAATTCAGGGCCTCAAGTGATCCTCCTGCGTAAGCCTCCCAAAGTTCTGGGATTACAGGCACTGAACCACTATGCCTAGCCAGGATGAATTCTTCTTATACTGTGGGCATCTTAAGTTAAAATATCTAGTTTTTCAAGTCTTCCATTCAGTGGTTTTATAATAGAAATATCTAGACTTCCGTCTTCAGTGGCTAGGCTGCAGCCTAGTAATTTATTCAGGACTTAGCATTTCCAGGCAGCCCTTCTCCCTGTTAGCTCTCTCACTGCATCATTGTATGGTATTATTCCTCCAAGGGTGTTTGATAAGCGTCTGTGATAAACATTGATTCGTTGTTCCTATTGCCAGAAAGCAAGCATTAATAAGAAAAAATTCAGGAAAAAGCCGCTTAGTGTAAGTGCCTAATTATTGGGAGCTATCAAATGTCCTTTGTTCTTTATCCTTTTACCTGATTTGTATCAAAGCTTGAGTTGTGGGTTTGGAGTCAGTGGTCAGAATTTGAAGAAAACTGTCCACTCTCTAAAGATATGTTCAGCTATCGATGACTAATTCTTAGGTTTAACTTTTATTAAAAAGGAAAGGAAGAAAATCTCAGAAATATATTAAGATCTTCAAAATGAAGAGGTGACATAGCACTCACTGAAAATATTAACTCGGTAGCTATCATATGGGAGTGGTGTTGGCTCCTTAGGGGACACTTGGGGATACCTGAGGGTGTCCCTGCTGAGAATTACCTAATTGTAATTGCATCTGTTGGTTGCAGTTTTGTAGTCACAATTGTCAAGATTTTTCTTTAATAATTTGTCAGGCTAAGATTGACTCTGAGTGTAGATCCTAAAGGTCATAGAAGGTATAGTTAAGGGTTAAAATCCTAACTGCCTAGGGGGACCAGTAGAGTTGACCTGAGTACGGATAAGCTTGGGTGCAGAGAGTGGGGTGAGAAGGCACGCACTGTCCAGCTTCAGGCAAGTATATTACAGTGTCACAAATCTTCTCGTCTCCCCTGAGGAAAGGGAGAAATCTTGATTTCTTTATTAAGTGTTCTGATTTTTTGGTTGGCAATGAATCATTTCTTAAATTTAGTGTTGGCCAAATAAAATAGATATCCAGGCACCTGCATGTGATTCTTAATTGTATTTTTAAGATAAACCAAGCAGGAGACATGTAAATGACCACATTATAAAAATCTTCTATCACTTACATGTCTCTGGCTACACATGTTGTCTTACACCAACCGGGAAAGGACAATGGATCATTTCCTGGTCATGCCACCCCTTTACCCACGTGCTCATTCGTACCCTGTGATGCGTTCAGATGGCACCACTGGCCTGCATCCTACTTCGTGATAGCTGGTTCCTGCTCAGAAATCCAAGAGAACTCAGGCATCAGTTATCTTATAGGTGATATGGCCAGATGGTTTGGAGTAAGTATGTCTCCCATTTCTGTAGAGCTCATCCCTGTGTTCTGCACTTGGAATTGCTGTTGACTCCTGTTTTTCTCGCTAATCTAAGCTGGAAGTTCTCTGGACTCTTGATGAGCCTCAGATAGCAATATCTACTAGAATATTTTCTCTCATAAGATTACAGCTAATTTTTGTGGGTTTTTTTTTTTCTTTCTTTTTTTTACGGAGTTTCATTCTTGTTGCCCAAGCTGGAGTGTAATGGAGCAATCTCAGCTCACTACAACCTCCGCCTCCTGGGTTCAAGCAATTCTCCTGCCTCAACCTCCCAAGTAGCTGGGATTACAGGTGCGCACCACCACGCCCAGCTAATTTTTTACATTTTTAGCATAAACAGGGTTTCACCGTGTTAGCCAGGCTGGCCTTGAACTCCTGACCTCAGGTGATCTGCCCACCTTGGCTTCCGAAAGTGCTGGAATTACAGGCATGAGCCACCGCACCCGGCCTACAGTTACGTTTTGTAAATTCTGTTTACATGAATGGTTTTCCTGGCCTTTGAAAACAACTCCACCAGGGTAGGAAAGAAGAATGGGTGGCCCTGGCTGTGCCCACTTCTGCAGGTGGTTCCCAGGAGGGAAGCCAGCCCACGCCAGCATGACTTCTCACCCTGAGCACTGAGTGCTGTGGACCACCCGTTACCTCCTCAGCCCAGGTGACCAAGGCAGGAGACCCAGAGATCATGTAAGAAGAGGGCTTTGCTAACACGTGGCTGCTGATTTCTTTCTGTACCCTTTTATGCTGGGTTTGAGGAGTAAGATTTATCTGAAAATGAAGACGTAGTATATTTCCCTATATATCCATTCCTCTCTCTACCCCATACACACATCTTTACGTGTGTTTCAGGAGGTAGGGAGGGAATACAAATTTAAACAATCTCCAGGGCCCCAAAGTTTCTAAACTGCTCAGTGTCCAATCCCTGCTCAATGTCCAATCCACAGCCTGGCGAGCCGACGTGGGCTTGGCATCAGGCTGCATTTGTAAAAGTGCTCTGCTGCTTCTCCAAAACAAATACTGGAACCCTCAGGGCACATCTAACACAGCCAGCTGTCAGCCACACACCTGCCCTCAGCCAGCTCTAGTGTCTTCCTGCAACCACTGTCCACATGCCCCACGGTCCCCACCACTGCTGGCTCCCAAGGGCTGAGCCAATCCACTTTCACTCCTTGGCAAGCAATTGCTCAAGTGCCTGAGCTGAACAGGCTTAGCTTCAGGATCAATTTAATTTTCTGCTGTCCTAATTGCTGTGCTGGTGCCTGGACTTAACCTATCCATTTGAATCTCCAAACAACTTCTAACTTCTTACGTTCCAAATATATATATAATGTTCTAAAACTTCTTCCTAACTTCTAAAATTGTGATTTTTTTTTTTTTGACCTGGAACTTTAAGGATGCTAGCCTGATTTTCTAAATTTTGCCTGACTCTAGATTAAGTCTAGCTCGTTGAATGTTCCTTCAAGAAACACACTCACCGTTCCTCAGCTTGCCAGTGGTGAGGTCCAGGCTTTTTCACCGTGTAATTAGCTGGACTGTCCCCTGCCCTCCTTAGCCAATACCCAGGTTGTTAGCCGTGTCTCTCAAGGGAAGTCTGCCAAGCACAGAGGATAATATTTTACCAAAGGAACACAGCATAAATAAATGGTTCTTATCCTGTGTACCTTTTTCACTTTTATGATCAACACTGATATAAAGAACAACAGCAGCATTAAAATTTAACTGAAGTTATGAGTACCTAAGTAAAATGATAATTCATTATGTGAAGAGGGTGGTTGATTAATGAGCACCGTTAATAAGTTCACAGTTTCAGTGGTCAAAATTACAGATCTGATTATGTACATTGTAACATGCTTCATTGATTTTCAGGTACTTTAACACCAACAATTATTTAAATACCATGTGTTCTATGACTTATACGATTTTGAGTTCTCAAAAACATCTTTGATTACTATCCTGACCACTGTGTTAGCTTTAGCACTTTTTTTTTTTTTTTGAGACAGAGTCTCGTTCTGTTGCCCAGACTGGAGTGCAGTGGCGCAATTCCTGCTCACTGCAAGCTCTGCCTCCCGGGTTCACACCATTTTCCTGCCTCAGCCTCCCGAGTAGCTGGGACCACAGGCGCCCGCCACCACGCCTGGCTAATTTTTTGTATTTTTAGTAAAGACAGGGTTTCACCGTGTTAGCCAGGATGTTCTCGATCTCCTGACCTCGTGATCCACTCACCTCAGCCTCCCAAAGTGCTGGGATTACAGGCGTGAGCCACCGCACCTGGCCAGCTTTAGCACTTTTTAGTTAAATCGAGGGCACTAGCAATCATTTCTCTTTCAGATGTTACACTACTAATTTTAGTGATAATACATGAAGAACTTGTAACCATTAAACCAGAGCTCTGTGCAACTAACAGTCTAGTTAAGCCAGGGTAAATGAAATAGCCATTATGAAAGATCCATAAGTTAAAAGAGCAACTAAGAAGAATATAAGAAAAGAAATAGAGTTTTAGATTCTAAAATGTTGTTTGGTATCATAACTTGACCTCACTGGATGAGGCTGTGTTAGCCAAGAAGTCTCTTACTTGGTTAATTTTGTGATTTGGCAAATACCATCTGTAAAACATTTTTCTCTAGCAGCATGCAGTCTCTTTTTAAGTGTGCATTCAGTGAAAAAGGTACTATGCTGGGACCCAGAAATACAGCCCTACTGTCTATATTTACAAATATATATTTCTAGGTATATGCCCGAAAGAAATGAAAGCAGGGACTCAAACAAGTATTTGTACACCTCTGTTCATGCTATATTATTTACAATAGCTGAAAGTTAGAAGCAACCAAGTGTCCTTTGACAGAAGTGTGGATAAACAAAAATGTGATCTATCCCTACAATGGAGTACTATTCAGTCTTAAAAAGAAAGGAAATCCTGACACATGCTGGGACATGGATCAACCTTGAGGACATCATGCTACATGAAATAATTCAGTCACAGGAGGACAAATACTATAACATTCCACTTATATGAAGTACCTAGGGCAGTCAAATTCTTAGAGACAGAAAGTATGGTGGCTGCCAGGGGCTTGGGGAAGGAGGCAATGAGAAATTGATGTTTAATGGCTAGAGAGTTTCAGTCTGAGTTAATGAAAAATTCGTGAGACAGACAGTGGTGATAGTTGTACAACTATGTACATGACTTAATGCCACTGAATTATGCACTTAAAAATAGTTAAAATGGTAAATTTTAAGTTATATATTGTATTACAATAAAAATGTTCTAAGGCCAGGCGCAGTGGCACATACCTATAATCCCAGTACTTTGGGAGGCCAAGGTGGGCGGATCACTAGGTCAAAAGATCGAGACCATCCTGGCCATACTGGTTTAGTGGAAACCCCATCTCCACTAAAAATACAAAAATTAGCTGGGCATGGTGGCACACACATGTAATCCCAGCTACTAGGGAGGCTGAGGCAGAAGAATCGCTTGAACTCGGGAGGCGGAGGTTGCAGTGAGCCGAGATCGTGCCACTGCACTCCAGCCTGGCGACAGAGCAAGACTCTATCTAAAAAAAAGAGAAGAGAGAGAGGGAAAGAAAAAAACGTTCTAATACTGATAGAATGATTTAGACAGGTTTTGAATTCGTGGCACCGCTCATCATTGCAATCAGTGGTCAGCCTCTGAGTGATCGAGCGCTCAGTGGTACTTGTGCACTCGGCGTGTCATCACGTGTTTCCCTTGTAGACTGTTAGGCCAAGGATGGCTAAGAAAGTTACTGTCCAGCCGATAGCAAGAGAATATTTATGTGATTGGTACGTGTCTACCTGAGGCCACAGAAATGCACAAAGCTACATTTGAAGCATGTCACTGGCAGTATTCCAGCATTATTACTGACAGTGGTGACAGTGAGAAAACCAAACTGCCTTGAAAAAGCACCTCCTGAATTGTTACCACAATACCCCAGCGCTAGGCAGGGTGTCCAGCAGCGTGTACCAGCCAAAACACATGTGCCCACATCACAGGTGATGCCCGGATTCTTGCAGTCTCAAGTGAAGAAAGCAATGTGTTCTGCTGCATTGGTTTTAGGCACTAGAGAGTGAAATATGGGTAGTGTTATGCCAGTCGCTTCCACGGCTATCAATTTTTGTCTTCTTTACCAGTAACAGTGAGGGTGCCACAAATTATCCATGGACAAAATAGGAATGTGCCCAGCATTCTGGAAGCCTATAGTGCTTCAGATCAAATCCACACAGCTCCCCACATGCAGATCTCAGAATTGTGCAGTTCCCCACTTATGGGCTTGATTTTTTTAAATGTGAGAAAAGAAATTCAGTATTTGCTACCTAACACTTAGGGCTCGGGTCCCTCTCAGTTGAGTGAATCTCTAATTATGCATCTTGACTTATCCTCTAGTTTCTAAGAAGCCTTTCCATTCAGAGTATATTTGTGGCTGTCTGTGAACTAGAAACACACAGAGGGCAGGAGCCATGGCTTGATCATGTTTCTCTCTCCCATTCCTAAAGCAGACTAAGCACATGATAAATGTTTATTGATCCACTGCAGAAATGAGTGAACAAACAGCAGATCCTACCTATGGGAGCGCTTTGGTGCCCTGCCTACTGCGTGGTTTCTGCTCCCAGCTCCAAGAAGTGGCTTGGCGGACTCCAACCTATTCGCTTTATGTCATTACCAAGGCAAGGAAGAAGTCATACTCTTGCTTCCCACTTCTCCCTGCAACCCCGTTTCCCTGGGCTGCAGCCTCTTTTCTGTAATTGAAGTTACCTTGAAGAAGACCATGCCCAGAGTGTAGAATTTTGCCTCTCCCCATGTGAGGATCACATATGTTTGTATTTATTATGTGTGACATCTGTAAGAAACCTATTACGGAGCCCTTCCTTCCTTCAAACAAGTTTATTAACCAGAAAAGATCATAATGACCAAATAAAAAATAAAAGCCCGATTTACCTTGCATAATCTAAATTGATAATAACACATCCATGAACGAATGTCTTGCCACTTATATTATTTATTACTTATTTGGTGATGATGATGACAGCTAATATATATTAAGTGTTAAGCATCTGCCTCATACTGAGCCCAGCTGTAAGTTTTTTATGAGTATTATTACTGTTTGGCTTTCTAATGACTGTAGCACATGTCCTGTTGTCCTGTTTTACGCTCAAGGAAACCAAGACTGAGCAAACTAAGTTGCTTAAAGTTGCATAGTCAGTAAGCAACTGAACCAAGGGGTAAAGCCAGGCCGCTGGTCTCCAGAGCTGCCACTCCGAGCCATTGTGATTCTTTGGTTGAAATAAACTAGACCTAGACAAAATGGACACAATATCTACCTATTGAGCTGGAAAGAAAGCAGCTGAAAATTCTGTGACTTGAGTTGTTATGATACTCGTATCTCTCCTTTCACCCAGTTAATAAAAGAAGCACCATGCAGAGCCAGGTGTGCAGGCTCTAAGCTACTCTTGGACACAGACTCTGCTCACTTAGGGTCAGGAAGCAGAGAGCAGACCTGGGTGCCTCTGGCTCCTTTGGAAGCTCCTTTGACATATGCAGCATCTAAGTAGGCTTGAAATATGCCACAAATGAATGGTCACCTTCATGCACAGATAGTTTTCAAGCCCCCATGGTGCGCATGTTGTAAAATCCACATTGGTGCAGCAGCCTCTCTTACCCACATGCAGTGACTCCTTCCCTCCTCCTTTCCAGTACCACATGGCATTAGTCCAGAGACTCCCACAAACAAAGCCTGTTGCTGCCTTGTGTACGCTTCATTGTCACAGGGGCCCAGGCTCCACACTTCGCAGCATCGCCCTTATCGGTTCGGCTCACCTTGGTAACTCAGGAGTCACAGTTAACATCATTTCCAATGCACAGCAAAGACTGGGACTTGAAATTTCTTCTGTGTTCTTATTACTTCTTCCATTGTCACTTGTGAGATTCTGAGAGAAGCAAATAAGGCTGCCCATCTGTGGATGGAGCAGACTCCGGCGCCCTTTCCATTGTAGTCGTACCTCTGAAGACTAATGAGGAGTCCCTTGCTTGTGTTCTTGGAAGCATCTGTGGTCCAAAAGCAAGAATTCTCAACTCTGGACTGGAAAGATGCCATGCAGCAGGAGGAATTGCACTTTAGCAAGTGAAATATAGGCTCTCATTGTGGGCCTGTGAACCCTGCCTTCAGAACCAGACAGGGTTGGTATGTGATTCTGATATGGGAGCAGCTGGGTAAGATGAATGTGATACAGCAGCTCCTGTTCTTTGCCCCTAATGACGTAGTATGGCACCTGATACTAAGTACTATCTTCCAGCGATGTTGCCAAGTGGCATGTTAAACCTTTATGGTGATTTGTTGCACCTTGCCATTTTGGCTGGCATTAGAGCTCTAAACTCATTTTCATCCCAGCTTTCTGCCCTTGCTTGTGTATTCCCAGTTGTATTTCTCATTAGCATTATCTTCTGTTAAGCAAGAAATGGTGTCTGCTTCTAAACCCTGGACAATGCTGGTATGTTTCTAGCACTCAGTTAAAAATATTTACTGGCATTAGTATGCCTTTTTTCATGTATTAGTCTGAAAAGTAGTTCCTGAAAGTTCTTAAGTATTTTTACATAAATTTGACAAGGACATATTTTCATTTTTAGTCACAGCTAATCTTCGTTTTATACCAAACCGTTTGGTTTTCACATTAAACCTTGCAGCTCCAGACCACTTTATAGCCAAACCAAGTAATAGGAAACTGGCAGGACCTTATAACATCATTTGTAATTCTTACAAAATATGCTTTGGAATATCATCATAAATATGTAAAATTAAAGTTAGCAAAAATAAGTGCATAGACTACATTTGGAGCCTGTGATACTCCTAATTTTAATTTTTTTCTCTCTCTCACTAGCAAATTTGCTAAATTTGGTAATTTGTAGACTGTTTCTTCTTCATTTGTGAGAAAAATAAGTTAGTTCCATATTCATTTTTCTTAAAATAAGTGTTTTCTAAAGTTCCGTTTGTAAGTGGAATCAACACTGAATTATTTGTGTTACTAGAGGAGAAAAGAGATCCAACTAACACAATAGATAATCACAAACTGTTTCAATAGTAAAAAAGTGCTGAATTTTGTGGAACAAAGCTGATTTATGGACCATCTACTCCTTTCTTACTATAAATTGTATGGAGCAGGATTTAGCCATCTCAAACCTACATAGTGACAAGCATCACTGCAATGGAATGCCTCTCACTGGGCCTTATTATGGTGTGTTCACACCTTCACTTATAGTACAGACTCCATGCCATGGTAGATAGATTTGTCTTCATTTATGAAGACAAATATTTGCTCACCCATAATCCAGATTCACTGTAATATTAGGCATGTAAGCTCTGCCTAGACTCAGTGGAAGAAGTTAACTATATTGCCTTCCTGTTTGACTTTGGAACTAAATTTCTCTATAAATATCTTATCAAGCTCCTAGGAGATCGTTTCCTTCAATAAAGACATCTTGTGAGTGAATGGAAGGAAAATGAAGGTGGAAAAGGATAAATGTCATCGATGTATCACAATGAGAAACACCACAGCTAGCAAGAAGAGACCCGAGTCCTATTTTCTCCAACCATTGTATATTCATTTTCTTTCTCTTCCCCTCGAAAAGTGAATTTAAAAGGTCCTATTGCTGTATATCACAGACACATGTTAACAAATGGCTGCCCAAAAAGTTACATCTTCAAAAATACCATGTTGATTTGGGCAAAAAAAAAAAAAAAAATGCTATCAAATTAGTAAGACAAAACCTTTTTCTTTTTCTGGCAGTGGTTGTGAGGGTGAAGGAAAATAAAAACAATAAGTCTAAAAGTAGTAGGTCTACTTCCCCCATTGCTGAGTGCATTCTCTGAACACTTCATAAAGTGTACTTCCGTGTAGCCTTTTCGGATAGCAGTGATTTAGACACAGAAACAACATTATCAATAACAAGGAAGAAAAAAATCTTAATTGTCTAATTGATGGCTATTATGAGATTCCATATAATTCATAGAATTGGTAGGAATTTCACCCAAGGCAAGAATTTAGCGTGGTGTATGCGTGTACTTTTATTTAGTCTTCAGGAATCACATGGATTGATTGCTGATGAGACTATTTTTTAACTACCAAGCATACATATTCATACATGCTCAATGGATACAAATTTTCTGAAATGTTATTTTTTCTTAATGTTGGGTCCATTTTTTCTTCTGTAAGTACTCATTTCTTAAACAACAGTGTAAGTAATTTGGAAACATGATTTAGTATGCAAGTATTCACTTTACACTCCTGTCTTTTGGAATGCATTTGATGCACGTGTTTGTTCAAACTAAATAAGGCAAAGAATTTAAAGAGCTAGAAAGAGTCTTGGAGTTCATCTCTTGCTAACCTCTCATTTTATAGATGAAAAAACAGAAACCCAGATAGGTTCAGTGCTTCTGTTGGGTGAGGGTAAAACCCACAGCTGTGAATCCTCATTTATAGTTTCTGCAGTCATTTCTTTAATGTGACTTTTTTGATGACTGTTTAACAGAGTGATGTCAGCTATGCAAATGTCAGTGACAATACAAGGACCACACAATGAATTTGAGGACATCTGTGTTTTTCTAGTACAGCTAGGTGAGCTCCTTTAAGAGAGAAGTCTTAATCTGTGAGAGGCTCCAGAAATCTAGAGAAAGTGCTCAGCCCAGAAAAGGTCCCGGTGTGACTGATGGCTGTGCTAGCTGCACAATTATAGTCAGTTACAGTCTTTCCTCCTTCAAACTATCAAGCAGTAAATTCGTAAATGAGCTGAGCGTTTGTTGTTATTAAAGCTTCATTTTACCATTCTCTCTGTGCAACAAGCGTTTAACATTGCACTCGCTCAAGGAAAAAAAAAGAAAAAGCATCCCTAAATTATATATAGGCAGTCTTGGGCCTATAGGTAATCTCTTTAGGGCTTTTAAAAGAAATACACAGAGATTTTCCTACCTTTCTGTGTATTCTTGCAAATAAATATTAAGACTAATGGCCTGGGGTAGGAGGAGAAACTCATTAAGGGAGCAAATTGCAGGGAGATTCCTGAAGAATCAGTCTCCGAGCCAGTCCAGGCACTTTAATTTTGTCTGGCCCTGGCATTTTTATTGTAACTGAGTAGAAAGCCATGAGATCATAGCCTCTCCATAACTCCTGATAGCCATCAAAGGTGACCGGCTTCTATTACTTTTGAAGTGACAACCACATTTGAAGATGGCAAAGACTGACCACCGATTGTCAAAACTAGTCCAAAATAAAGCTATTCATCCATACTTACTTCTGCCACCTAACTTGCAGATGCCCTGCAGCAAAAATAAATTACCTCTAAATTTTCTGTGGAGCACAGTCTTCCGATGGGGCCTGTGTGTGAATGTTCTTCAGTCATTTTGCTGAGGGCTGAGAGACGAGGGTAAGACCCTCGGGCTATAGGAGTGGCTAAAAACTGAAATATTCCCAAGGAAAGATTCTACATTAGATTCATGGATAATTAAGGCAAGACACAAAACTCATTCATTCTGGACCTAAATAACCTTTTTCTGCTAGAGAACTTTTCTTTTAAAAAGTTTCACTGTTTACTGTCTGAGGAAGGCTTATAAAGGTTATGCTACTTGCATCCAGAATGTGCAGAAACTCTACAGCTATAAATGTCTCAGCAGCAAATGGGCTGTGTGGCATGCTACAACCACAGCCTGCTAGGTAATTTATGGTGCTCAGGGACTGTAGTTTTTTAATAGATTGAACTGTTAGTTTTCAGGAGGATTTAATGAAATATTGAACCAGATGCCACTGGTCTGCTATAGATGTGGGACTATGAGAAATGAGGAACTGTCACTCTGTAAACAGCTCAGACCTCTGTGAGTAGGGGAAAAAGTTGTGTCCTTAGTGAAAGAGAATCACAACCAAGAGAAAACATGGCAGTCTGGGGGTAAATGTGTTTGTTTCTGTGTCCATGTCCTGTGTTCATTTAAAATGGGAGGCTGGGTCTAGGATGGAGATCCAGAAAAATTGTCTGAATCTGGAGAAAGCTAAATAGGTTCTGAGGTTTTTCTGAGTCTTTCTTGTTGTCCGGTGGTAATCCTTTGACTAGCCCTATACAGATGCTCCTGGACTTTTGACCGGCTTATGGGCCAGTTAACCCATCATAAGTAAAAAATACCGTTACTGCACCTACCCTACCCAACTCCAGAGGTTTGCCTAGCCTCCCTTAAACGTGCTCAGAACCCTTAGGTTATACCAAGTGTTGGGGAAAATCATCTAACACAAAACTTACTTTATAATAAAGTGTGGAATATCTCATTATATTATTGAATACTGTGCCAAAAGTGAAAAATAGAATGGTTGTATGGATACTCGAAGTACAGTTGCTACTGAACGCGGACAGCTTTAGCACCATTGTAAAGCTGGAAAATCATAAGCCAAACCATCATAAGTCAGGGACCATCTACACTTGCTTTTGCTGTGTTCTTGTTTTCAGCAATATAAAGACATACCCGATACTGAGCAATTTACAAAAGAAAGAGGTTTAATGGACTCACAGTCCCATGTGGCTGGGGAGGCCTCACCATTATGGCAGGAGGTGAAAGGTGGCAAAGATACAAATAAAGTACTATTCCTGAATAATGTTTCAAGTCTTGACCTTTTTTTTTTTTTTCTTTAAACTTTGCAGACTAACCTATTCCCTGCAACTCCTTCAGGGTATAGATGATCCCAGCCTTGTTTTATGGTCTTGCTGCAATTCATAGCCTGTTAGTAGCTGTGTCTTCAATGTGCTGGGAAATTTATCTTTGTGCAGGAAGGCACTGTTTCAAGACCCAGGGCTGTGTTCCTCAATAGTCTAAGGAACCTCTGTCTCAGAATCATCTGGGGTACTTACAACAGTGCATACTTCTCGGTCATGCCCCTAGGCATACTGAATCAGAATGCAGGATGGAGGAATTGTACAAATCCCCCCAGTGATAGGGATGGAGGAATTGTACAAATTCCCCCAGTGATAGGGATCCTCACTGATGTTTAACAACCAGTGCTCCAGAGGACTGGGCCAGCTGCCAGCATTCCTTGTGTCCTAATTGTGAGGAAGGTTCTTAACCACAGAATGTTGGTGTAAACACAAGAAGAAAAAAAAAAACAAGTTAACCTCAGCCCATTTGAAGCAGAAAGAAAATTGCAGAGAAACCTAAATTTGTGGTCCTGATTCTGCTGTTGTTTTAGGACCATCTCACCAGCAAACACCACGGTTTGGTCTTGAAAGGGTCCCAGATGAACTGACTCACCTAGCACTGTAATTAATTGTACCAGAGTATGATGATGCGTGAAACAAGGTTCATTGTGTGTATGTATGTATGTTTACTTACATACCCACACAAGCACATGCATTTTTTTTTGTATTAAGTTTTCATCATTCTTAATAAGGAACTGTACTCAGTTCAGGGATTAGGAGTGGTAGAGAGACACATTGATTCATTCAAAGAATACTTGAGATGACTGCTTAGTCAAAGCCCTAAGCTAGGTGCCGAGTATTGTAGTCTAAGTGGAACCATTAACCATGTACCTAGACAGTTTTAGATTGAAAATGATAAGACACCATAGGATGTATGGGTAAAGGCTTCGCAAGCTCAGGGAAAACTGGGTTTCAGTTGGAAGAATTTGGAAAACTTCAAGAAGGTGGTGGCAATTATGTTGATATTTTCAGATATAATGGTAATGATATATATGCTGTTGGAGTAAGTATTAGCATATGAATAATTGTTATTTTCATAACATTTCTTAACACTTGAGAAAACCAGCAGAGCATCTATTTTGCTTATTTCATTCAAGTGCTTGTACTGAGTGTCAGAATCGGGCCAGGGCAGAGAAGCACTGCTTTCAGACAAAGAATATGAGTCCATTTATAAAATCAATAAAAGATGAAATATGACTTTGGAAGTAAACTTGTAACTGCCCAGTGGGTTTTTGCTGCCTGCTGCATGGATAAAACCAATTCACTGAGACTGTGGCATTACCATAAAGAAAGAGCACAATTGACATGAGGTCAGCTACACCATGTAGGTGACAGAGTTATTATTCAAATCAATCTCTCCAAAAATTTAGAGGCCGGGGTATTTCAAGGATAGCTTGGCAGGCCAGAGAGTCTGCTTCTGGGTAGGGCCACAGGATCTGTTGGTGGATCTGGGTGGAGCACGGGTTGCCAGAAACGCAAAAACTTCAAAAGACATCTCAAAAGGCCAATCTTAGGCTGGATGCGGTGGCTCACCCGTGTAATCCCAGCACTCTGGGAGGCTGAGGTGGGTGGATCACTTGAGGTCAGGAGTTCAAGACCAGCCTGGCCGACATGGCGAAACCCCATCTCTATTAAAAATACAAAAATTAGCCTGGTGTGGTGGCGGGCACCCATAATCCCAGCTACTCAGGAAGCTGAGGCAGGAGAATCTCTTGAACCCAGTAAGCAGAGGTTGCAGTGAGCTGAGATCACACTACTGTACTCCAGCCTGGGTGACAGAGCGAGACTCCATCTCAAAAAAAAAAAAAAAAAAAAGGCCATTCTTAGATTTTACAATAGTGGTGTCATCCGCAGAAGTAAAGGGAAGTTGCAAATCTTGTCACCTCGAGAATAATGGCTGGTTACCATTTTTCTCTACACTTTAGCAGAATTCTGGCTCTTCATCCTCCTGACCTGGTGGTCTTTCATTAGCTTTACAAAGGTGGTTTAGTTTTGGGGAAAGGTTATTATCATTTAAACTATAAAGGAAATGTATCCCAAAGTGAACTTGGCCTAAGTCTAGGAATAATTAAGGACAGTTTACAGGTAAAAGGCAGTATGGGGGTTGGTTAGCTCAGATCTCTTTCAGAGTCGTAATTTCCTCACTGTTATAATTTTTGCAAAGGCAGTTTAAAACCAAAAGGTCAGAGCAAAGATATGTGGGTTTGAGGTTTTTCAGCGTAAGAATTGTAATATATTATAGTTGATTTGATGAAAGAATTATCAACCAAGCAGTAAAAGCACAATACTGACCAAGCGTGGAGGATTATTGAGCTCAGAAATAGTCATGCAGTAAGAGGAGAGGGAAATCTATGGAGAAAGTGCAATTTGCTGTCTCTTATTAAAATAAAAATTTGCCTTGCTACCTGAGTAAGAATGCACATACTTTTTTTAAAAAAAAGTCTTTGTCGTATGACTGCCTATTAGTGTTTGAATCATAACCTCCATTGCTGCTTTCATTCAAAAGAAGCCATTAAACTCACATACTTCCTGCATGTGCCCAGTGTGTGAAAGCTTTGGTTAAATCTACAAGTAGAACCTTCAAAGAACAAGAATCAAATTAATTGCAACATGGTCCACGCATTTGTCTCTCTGACAGTCCCTGTGCTTTGGAGAAAAGGCAATCTGTGCACCCTTATCTGAATTAGTAAACTCAATATCACTTTCCATTAGCATGGCCGCTTGCTGCCATGTGTCTTCTGGCTGACACTGTTTACATGCTAATGCCCTCACAAATAGAGTCTGTTCCAACTGGTTTACTACAGGATTCTGGAGCCCTAAATCCAGGAGCTGGAATATGCTGTCTTCTGCTTTCTGCATCACTGGCTTTTGTGAGTTCTTCTCTAGATTGAGCTTCGTAATTAGACTGCAGACTAATTAAGGAAAATCCAGCACATGCAAATAGAGCAAAAGGATTTGCTGCTAATTATGGATCTTATGCCAGAGTCAAGAAAAATTAATTTGTAATATTATTATTCAGCTTTTCGGTGACCTGCAGTAGTCTAAAATAAGGAAGTGATGTTTGTGCTTAAGTAAGACTTCTACAACTGGAGTGAATAAATATTCACCCCATGAGGAAATTAGAGGTAAAATCTGTATATTTGAAGTTTTAGACATAAAAAGACTCCAAAATTCCTATAGAAGCTTCAGTGTATAATTACTTTGTTTTCATTTTTGTTTTATTTCCAGAAGGTACTGTTTTTTAATATGTCATTGCTATTGTATAATCACACCGGCAACTTAGAAATACCCACTTCCCAACTTTCAGCATTTAAATGGGAGTTTAATTCAACAGTATATAATTTTCTTGTTTTAAAGTCTTCACCTATGAATCCCTTAGGCCAAATGTTTAAAGCTAATGAACTCTAGCTGGTTATATTCTGCTTATATGAGGGAAATAGCCTGCAGCGGGGTGGCCTGGCTTAGTGTGCTGAGTCCAAGAGGCATCTTGAAGGTAATTTTGTTGGTTGCACATAGTTTAGAATTATAACAAGGATTTCTGCCTTGAAACATTACATATTTTAGCTTGAGAATTGTCTCACAGGCAGAGAATTAGGTTTTCTTACTGAAAATGTAAAGCAGATTTATTTACGAACTGTCTGCCCCATGCTGCTACATTTTCTGACTTGCTTCTCGTTCCTTAGACGCTGAAGCCTAAAGAACAAGCATGTGGTCTTCTTATGACTAAAAAGTGGTTCAGAAAGCAGCATTTTAAGAGTTAAAGGCTTTGCATTGCTAATTGAGAGCAGCAATATTCACAAAGTATTAAAAATTAAAGATTTAGTCCATCTAATGTCAAATTGGGAAATTTAAAAATTTATGAGCTTATATTGTTAATAGTTTCCTGAGGGAAAATTCATCCAGTATTTGGAGCGATTAATGAATTGCTTGTTGTATGGCAGTATAATAGGGAGAGAGAGAGTACAGTTAGACATAATATCGAAGTTATTTTTGGAAACAAGCTAACAAGGGAGGCTGTGTAATCTCTATCTACTGCAATCTCAAAAAATAGGCCGAAT